>NW_027362054.1:8232500-8610000 GCF_039654945.1 Dendrobates tinctorius | reverse complement strand
TTAAACAACGCGCGCATGGCGCCGCTAAGCGACGCCACCTGCCGGCTCCCTGCCCGCCCCTTCCTGTTATCGCCTCCTCCGAGCGCAGAGGGCTGCATGCGTTATGCGCACCCTATCTTTAGCATAGGGTGCGCAGGCCGTGCGCAACTATGAATATAGCGTGCGCTGCGCATTTTTGGAGGTGCTCGCTACTTTCACACTGGCAGCGCATGATCTGCGCACCCTATGCTAAAGATAGGGTGCGCCGATCGCATGCGTGCAAATGCGAAAGTAGGCGGTGATCCCGGATGGGGCGGGCAGGGAGCCGGCTCGGGGCGGGGCTTAACGACGCAGGGCGCAGCGTTGTTTTAACGCAAATGTGAAACCAGCCTTAGACATGTCAATTCTTTCTGCGGATTCCGCTGCGGTTTACCATCTCCTCCATTGTAGAGATGATAAACCGTAGGGCAAAACTGCAGGGTAATCCGCAGATAAACCGCAGATGTTCTGACACTTGGATTTACCTGCAGATTTTACTAAATCCGCTCGGACAAATCCGCAGCGTGTGCACACAGCCTTAGTTTTCGTGGCCTCAGCTGCCTGATTTACAGCTGCTGGACAGCCTGAATACATGTGGAGATTCCCTAACAAGCAGGCATTCCTCCCATGTATTCAGGCTGTCCAGCAGCCACAAATCATGCAGCTGGAGACGACAGAAACCAAATCTCCGAGCACGCCCAAAATACTCTAAGATCACCCGAGCAATGAGTATACTCGCTCATCACTACTGGTAGTGCTACCTGACGGCCAGTGGGCTGTATAGTCGATATGTATTATAAGGAGGGTTTAGTTTTCTCTCGTAGAGACCTTCCCTTTAATGCAGGCAGCCCTAAGTTCACTTTGCACCAGTGGTCTGAGACAATATAGATTATTCTAATCAGGAAATTGTGATTAAGGAAATCCTCACATTTATGGAGACTCTAAAGGGGCATTTACACAATATGCAATATGATTATGAGCGAGAGTTGTTTCACTATTATCTTGCTGTGTAAACTGCCAGCCGATCACCCGATGAACAAGCAAAATGCTTTTTCATCTGGTGAAATATTCTTTTCTGCAGCACAAAAAAAATCATCGTTCTCATTGATGCGTCATCCTGTGTAAACAAGACTCGTGCTGCCAAGAATTAACGAAGCCTATTTAACTTTTTTTTTCTTTAAATAAAAATGCAAATCCCAGTTGTCTCCTTCTCCGTCCCCCAATCAATCCTTCTTGTATGTGAAGGACCCTGTGGCCATTGATGCCATTGTCCCGCGGTGAGGGCAGGGCTGAGGATTGTTATTTTCCGCGGCTCTTTGTCCTCAGAAAACTTCTGTGTGAGCTCAGGGGATGGGACGGTAATTTTAGTTTTGGAGGAAGTTGTAGTTATCGGACTGCGTACTACGTCTCCCGGATTGTTAGGACTTGCAGTGCTGCCAAGCGAGGCCTTGGCTGGTAACCGCCGCCGAGCTGGAAGGTGACTCCCGGCATCTGTAATGTGTTGGGCTCTATTATATAACGCGCTGCTTGAACGCTGAGTTGTGGGTGGAAGTAATCCTTCACATACGATATTACTCACTTATTTCGTAGGGAACAGTTCTGCCCTCGGGGACATTTTTTTTTTTATGATGTTCTTTGTCACCCCCTAGACTACTTCTCCTTCTCATGAAATTAGTTATTAAAGATTGAATTGTTTTTAATCTGATCTATGTGGAAGAGAGAGTGTACATAGTAGATCTCCTGCTGCATATGCTCAGGGTCACATCAAGGTGATATGATCTTACCACTGGTTTTATGCCATATTTTGCAATCCCCTTCCCTGAACGCACACCATGGTAATGTTTGCTGGACAGTTTCTGTTCTGTACCTCTTGTGTTCATGGGTTTATGATGCATGAAATATTGATCTGCAGTTCCAGGTCTTAAGCTGCGGGATTATTTACCGTCTGAATGGTCTCATTTGTTTTGGGCAGATGCCACCTATCCTTACACTGGAGAACTTACCAGTTATGTAAGTGGTAAATGTGATTTACGTCACTGTGGATAATGTTCGTATCATCTTTCACCTAACACACCCTGCCTGTACAGGGCAATGAGGATCATGCTCTGTCATTGTAATGAGCATGGCTGATTCCCTGGCTGTGTCTGTCATCTTTATCATCTTTAACTTCTAGGTTTTACATTTTGCTGATAGTTTTTAGGCTTTTGCGTAACAAGGAATTATTATTTTAAATATCATTCTGGTTTGCATGCACACATTCAAATACTGCCTCATTTGCATTAAAGGGTAACTCCAGTGACAAATCGTTGACCTATTATTAAAGAGGTGGTCCGCTACTCAGACATACTCTTCTCAATTCATATGTTTTCACCTTAAAATTATACCTATACTCCCCTCTGGTGCCGACACCGTTCCAGTAGTGTCACCACTGGCTCTCCCAGGGATTGCGTAACATTGGGCACAAGGATCACATGACATAATAATCAGCGGCTGCTTCTCTCTCCCCACCTTCGGACGTATTGCTTACATCTGGAGGAAGCGAGAGAACAGCAGCTCTAACATCATACAAATGTATATGATTCAAAGACTGGTAAAGCAAAGCCTTTGCTGATTGGCAGCAGGGATCACATGACATAAAAAAAAAAGTTACGTGCTCCCCAGGAGCGCTAGTGCTGATAATGCAGGAATGACACTGGAGATGAGTATAAGTATTTTTTTAAGGGGGAAACGTGGATTGGGAAGGGGTTGCCGAGAAGTAGACAGCCCCTTTTTAAAGTAATTTTTTTTTATAATCATAGGTAAAATTGCAAAGTGCTTGTCAAAACCAACAACTTTGCCATTTACTGCTTATTAAAATTCCTTTCACATTTTCAAGAACGAAGGCAGTTCTGTAGTTTACATCTTTGCTTGGGTGACTTGGCCGTTTTTGTAGCAGAGTCCATTCTTTTAGACAAGGAGTGCGCACTGGCAAGCGATTTGCTACAGAACTTGTAAGCGCTGCTCTGAAGGTGGCCTGATTTCTGGATCCGGTAGTTATCCTGCCCCCTGCACTCGTGAAGCAGTGCAGAGGTAAGCTCACTCTGCTTTCAGCATGGGAGAGCACACAGATGGTATCAGCGGCTCAGCCATGCTGCCGGCGGTCCACCTGTCAATCTTGGCAACAGGAATCCAGGAGATAGAGGAGCGAAGATCAATCATTATGAGAATAACTTTGTTAGTTATTTGGGGTGTTTAACGTGTTAGGTCAACCAGGGGAAAGAGACAGCAAAGGTGAAAATTATGTACAGTATGTGGTCTACATTATATCTGTAATGTGAGATTACAGTATGTTATTTCAACCTTTTCTTTCTATATTAAAAATGTATAGAATATTCAGCTGGAATGTCACTTCTTCCTTTTCTGACCGTTTCTGTCTTTTGCAGACATCTGTCTTCCTGTGGCATCCTCATGACCAGAGCTTCAAAAGGGATTTTACAAGATGTCAGCAACCCCTGTGTGCAGTATTGTCGAGGCTTCCTTGGATTTGCTGGGCCATTGACTAACAAGAGGAAAGAGTACTCTGAGAGGAGAATTATAGGGTAAATGGTTGTTTCATGCCAATCCTGAATTCTGTATGTAAGTGTTACAGTTCCGAGACAGCTGAGATGGTCCTCCGCTCTTGGCACAATATTGAGGACCGTTATATGCAGGTTGGCACACTTGTACCCATTGCATGGCCTCCAAATCATCCTTTTGGTCAGTGAATAATGTCCCTTCTAGAGGGTCTGATAATCGAGTGGCCGTTCGTCAGGAAAACGGATCTTTTTATACTGGCATTAAAATCATTGTTGACTGCAAATTGCCCCATGCAGACGGGGGGGGGGGGGGTGCTGCCGACAGCATGATGCTGGATAGAACAATCGTGTTTCCCTATACAGCCTGAAGCAATGAGTCCATAAACGAGTGGCGATTATATTATATATAGTCAGTGCTTGGTAACGGGCCAAAATCAGCCCGTCTACGGTAACATTCCCGCGATGAGTATTTGAGTTTTTTCATTTTTTGGATTTTCTGCAGCATCTCTGTATGCATTAAAAAATGCATATGTACATTTTTTTTTTTAACCTACTTATATAATGCAATTCTATGGAGGGGAATTCACATATAAAAGGCGCAGGAGTAATTTACATGTTGCGTAATTTAAAAACACACAAGATTTCGATAAGACTGTAGGACACAGAATTTTTGGTGTAGTGAAAATACACAGTGTCAAAAACTCATCTTGGTAACTTATCCTAAGGCTATGTGCACACGGTGTATTTCATGTGGGTACATGCGGACACCCGCCTGAAAAAGCGCTTAAAAGAATGAATATGCACACTGCAGTGCCAAAACAACTCGCTGTTCCTGTGCTCGGTCTTTTGAGTTTCCTTTAGCCTCTTAGCCACTCATTATTCAGCATAAGCTGCGTTTTCCTGAAGCATTGTGTACACATACCCTTAGTGGATCTTTACGTTCTGCGTCTTTGTTATTCTTTGCAGAGACTCTTCCTTCTAGGAGTTGGGGTTGTAGGAAAATTTGTAATATGACTCCTCTTGGATATGATGGATGGCTGAGAGTGCTCATGGGACTGTGGTGTCAAGTATGTGCTTATCTGTGATCAGTGATAAAATTTACTTAAAAGGCCTTCATTTTTATCCTTACATAAAATCAAGTCAGATCCCATCCACACCAAATAGCAAAAATGCACCAAAAGGGTCTTAGATTACCTGATATGAAGTGTAATGGGTAAATTAAAACAAATGTTTGTGCCACAGAAAAGCTGATCTTTAAAAAGAGACCTGTTCAGGGGCCTTACTCTGAAGAGCCCCATTAATACTGTTTCCATTCTTTCTGCTAGGGCTGTAGAGTCTGTAAGCTAAACCTCCGACGCCTCAATTTCCATGACTCCGTCTCCACAAAAATGGGCTCCAACGGCACGACTCCGACTCCACAGCCCTGCTTTCTGCATATTGTCAGCAGCACATCCACATTTACATCTGGAGATGTGCTGCCAACGTTAGTTTTATGCTCGTTATTCGATTTTGCTCATTGGTTGTCTGATTGGGCCAAAGCGCAGTTATCCAGAATCCACTGATATGGGGCACGCCAAAAAGAAAGAAACCAATATAAAGCCAGGGACATGAAGATGTGAATAACACTCCTAGTTATACTGAAACCTATGAAGTATTAAAAGGAGTTGGACAACTCACAATCTATCCACATTTCGGAGTCTGAGAACGGATGATCCGCCCTGTCCAGCTATGCCACGTACATGTGTGACCTGATTATGGATGACACCCATCCAATGCGTTTGCATCAGGAGACCAGCATGTGAGGAATCCCTGGAATGCCCCCTGAATACTATATACAATGGCGAACAAGTTACTGTGGTCATTTCTACTGTGACAAATACTTGGGCTACAATTGAATCCAAAGGATAACCCATTAGTTTTCATCCCAGTTAAGATCCTCCATAAATTTAATGAACCACACACACTGCCTCATATGCGAAATGGCAATCCTGCTACATCCTAGTGGGTATCACCTGGAGGATAAAGCATCCCATACATAATGTTAATGGATCCCTGATGTATGGTACATGGAGACATATCCCCTGTCCCGTCACATTGTTACCGTCCATTGTCTGAGAACGGCATCTCCTCTCACACTCGTCCAAGTCCAGCACTCACATTCGTCTAAAAGTCATGTAAGATGGCTGTTGCATTTACCGTTATAGTATATACATGCCTTGATTAAAGGGATCTGCTCTCATGTTCAAGCTTCTCTTATGTGACGACTGGCTGCAAGGAGAGGCAATATGTCCATGTGATATAGCAAACGTCCATGGATTTATGTGATGATTGTAATGCTTAGTTTCCCCTGCGTTGACAGGAGTCCCCCCTCCACTGATTGCACCTGATCTCTGGGGATCCATGCTAACTAGTGATGAGTGAGCGTGTTATCTGAGCATACTCGGGTGTTATCAGAGTATCTTAGGCGTGCTCGAGTAATATGTTGGGAGTCCTCGCTGTTGGACAACCTAAACACATGCAGGGATTACCTGTTTGTTAGGCAATCCCTGCATATGTTGTGGCTGTTGAACAGCCGCGAGACATGCAGTCGCCGGGACTCGAACATATTATTTGAGCATGGTCAAGATACTTGTATAACATAGTATCTGAGCACATTTACTCATCACGATTCCTAACAAATAGGAGTATATCTGTCTCGTCTGTTATACAGACATTTGGTGAGACTTGATGATTATCTGTTTTACTTTGTATATCACGTGAGCTGGGTCTTGCATTGAGTGGTTTACACCATCCGACTTGTGGAATTAAACGCCCACCAATCCGCTACTGGTTTGCTTACCGGTGGTCGTTTCATAGCCTCTTTAGACATTTTCAGTTCTCACAGAACATTGTCCTTGGCAGCACGTCACCCTATTTACATCAGTGCATACGGAGCACCTCGTCATTTTGGAGAAAACGCAAATGAAATGTCCGATTTCAGCCCTATCAAACAATCGTCCGCTACCTTGGTGAAACAAGTCATCGTTCATTTTGAGCGTTCGGAATCGTTCACTGGTGGGGCGCGTTCAGTGCCCGTATCTCTCCATTGAATGATCAGCATTGCCTATATGCTCTTCCAAATAGTTGGTGTTTATGTGAGCGTTACTCCATGTTCTGTAAGGACACCTGTGTGATCACATGAAAGTGAATAATGGTCCGTATTTCTGGTAGTAGGAAGGCTGTGTCTGCAGTGGATGAGATAAGGAAATGCTGACATTACATGAGCCGATAGCCCAACAAGGTAGAGAAGATCTTCTGGGTAGATGAGTATTTGTGGCGGCTTGTCACTGATGCAGAGCAAATGTTGGGGCACTTTGGTCACTTCATTAAATCCTTCTGGTTTTCTATAAAAGTATATCATTTTATTATTTTTGCATTTTATGATTAAAAGATGTTAAAGGATGTATTTTAATACAGACTGAAGTGCAGCATAGGATACAACTCCTGCCAGCGCCTCAGTGCCGGCCACATAGCACCACGCTTTGTAGGAAAACCCAAACACACTGCCTTATCTGCTGCAGGCTGCTTCTACAAGGCCAACGGCAGTAACGGACTCTGCTGCCGGCTGCAAATTATATTATGTAGCATGGGCCTGAATATATAAAGCATTGCTGTATCAGTTCACTTCAAGGCCAACACTAGACAATGACAACTGCAAGTTGTCCAACAATATGTGCATATTCCCATCACAGAAGAAAAGTTTTAAAGTAACGTAACTTGTCATCTGGGTGATGTCATATTTGTAAGGAGCTCAGTCATCAGACTATGCTCCTGTGTGTAAGGACAGCATAATAGTTATGTTCGATCTACTAACCAAAAACGTGCAAAAAAAAAAAAATATTGTGCTGTTTTGGATAATGTGAAAGCCATCAAAATACCCTGGATACTTAGTTAAGACTTCAGTGTACTGATGAAGAGCGCACCCTACCCCCCCAATTACACCACAGCCGTCGCACAGGGAATCTGCTTGCACAGCAGCCTATCAGTCGCTGTGAGTGGCGTGGGAGATTTCATCCCTTATCACTATACCATACTTATTGTATCTAGTGTGTTATTTCATTGTTTAGATTAGTCAGTATGTTACTGTATTTTTTTGGCCCATAGAGATCTGATTCTGTAATAAATATTATAGCAGCAGCATTGTCTGATAACTTGTTTTTAGAGGGGCATTCCCAAAATTGAAATTTTATGCAGTTTCCATAGGATATGGTTTAACGTACTGATCGCTGGAGGTTCTGGCTCCCAAGGATAATACTATTTGTATTCACTTGTAGGGCTTTTTTTTAGGGTATTTCCACATCACTGAGAATCACTAAATCCTAAACCTTAGTAATTAACCTTTGAGACTTATAACTTGTCATTAACTGTGTTACGTTATCTTCAGGTACTCCATGCAGGAGATGTATGAAGTGGTGTCCAATGTAGAGGAATACAAACTGTTTGTGCCTTGGTGTAAAAAGTCCACAGTTCTCTCCAAGCGTACTGGATATGCTAGAGCACAGCTGGAGGTCGGCTTCCCGCCTATCCTGGAACGGTACACCTCTATCCTCACACTAGTGCGTCCTCATTTAGTCAAAGTAAGTATATGATCTATTGTGCAGTTTTCTGTAAAACCCTTACAGTTCTCACAATTTGCAGAAAAAAAGGTACCATGCAACACCTGATCATTTTTTTTATTTATTTTTGAATTTCAGCAATATAACCTTTATTGCAGCATAGAAGCTACCGTAATTTAGTATGGGTGTCTGTGTCTATACACACGTAAAAAATGTTGTGTAGGTTGTCTACCATTTTGAGTCATTGTTCCCATCTGATATGGATCCCCAATAAAAACTACATTTGCAACGGGGAGTGTAGGATCACTAGCCAGATCTTCCTCCAGGGAAGGACCCTGGGTCCTGTGGATGGATACCTGGCCTTGGTATTTCCCTTGTCATATCTGTAAACTCGTAAAGAGCTGGATATTGACTTAAAGGGCCACTTAATATGGTGGTAGTGGTGGTTTCCGAAAGGAGCCACCCCTTGGCTGGGTCCTTCCCTGGAGGAAGATCTGGCTAGTCCCGTGTTTGAGACTCTTAAATGAGACGTAATGACAGCTGACGCTTAGCTCTGTCCCTTATGAAGCAGAGTCTCTGTATCCTGTGTGATGCAGTTTCAACCTGTCTTCTCAGCCTCCTTCTGGTGAGAAGTTATTACTTGTCAGCTTTTAGCTGTGTGAGCTGCATCTCATAAAATACACTGGAGATTCAAAAAGATATATACAATGTGAGTTAATTTTATGGACTAGAATACCATACTGTTATCAAATTACCTCTTCATGAACATGGGAGGACATAAGTAACAGGGAGGGTGCAATGGAGTCTTGAGAGCTGCCAGGAAAGATATTGAAAGGTGATGACACACAGTAATTCGGCGGAAGTCTGAGACTGGCTTCCTGTCTGTACATTAGCACATGCTCTGTTTGTCAGGCTGGAGATGACATGATCCAACTGCCTGTATGTATGGATATAGCTGGGTTTTGACTAATTACATTGCACAGCTGAAATAATGCTGCTCAGTGCAAAAAAACAACCCCAAAACATTATGGTAGTGCTTATTTTAAATGTACCTCACCTAAATAATGTTCACTCAGGAAGCAGAGTAGCTCCAACACGATCCTTTCAATTTTCGTTTCTGGATCCACTTAAAAACATATTGCAGGTAAGAAAAGGATATGTGACTAATAAAATATACACTCCATAATGAACATGTTTTCTGTGAAAAAGGGATATTCCTTATTTTCTACTTAAACTGAATACAACTTATTACCCTGTTTTCTTTCCAGGATGTGAAATTCACTTCTAGAATAACAGTAGTTCTATTATATTCTAATTCAGGCTTGGTAACTGTAAAACATGAAGTGATATAGTGCATCACTTTTTGTGTTCTCTGCGCTTTGTTACGGTCTGGGTTCAGGGGCCGAGTCCTGTTCATGTTCACAAGAAAGAGACATATGATATAGGTGGTGGGTTTCGTGCAGTACATCAGAACACCATTCTTCAAATGTAAACCATCAATGTTTCCATTCACCGTTATGTATGTGTGAAGAATTGACACAAATTGTATTTCAAAAGTTCAGAACTTTCCATGCTACAATGAGTATGGTACTGTATATCCGCATAAGGCAAAGAAACACTTAATGTTTAAGGGACTCGGTCCACATGATTGTGGCTTGAAAAGTAATAACTTTACTAACATGGTTCTAGTTTTGCTGACTGATTATTGCAGAAAATCAACTTTTAATTGTGAGCATTATATCATAAATACCCTAAACTAGCCATGTCTATTGATGGTCTCAATAGTCAGTCCCTCTGTCTGGCTGATACCCTCTGGGTGACTTTGTCTTCTGAAGCAAATAGAGTCCACAGATGAAGCTAAGCAAGTATATCTGGCTTCTTTATGCATCCTGCAGGAGTAGGACTCAACAATCTAGACAGTGGGGACTGCATGACTACTGAGACGAAAAGGTTAGAGCAGTTATAATACAACGCATGCACAACTAAAAGTTAATTTTCATCAGTAATCATTGAGCCAACATAACTAAAACCATTCTAATACAGATACATGCCTCAGTGTTGAAATTGTGACACCAAGAAGGAAAAGTCATGGAACTATATTATGAAAATCACAGGATAGATAGCTATGTTAATGATATGCAAATGATGCAAAATATTGAAACAACGTTTTATAAAAATATCAATCCAGTAACGAGTATGAGCGTTCCAAGCAGAATACATGTACTTTCACTTCTTCAGCATGGAAATCATCAAGATTCATTGCGATCAGCTCCCTTTGCAATTGCTGAAGTAAGACTTTTTAGATGTTCTCAATGGGAAATGAGTTGGGAGATGTTGCAGGCCATGGTGGCATGTTTAAGCTCTGTAGGCTGCTTACAGGCCTGGCGTTGTGTTGAAAACCACTCGTGGAACACTTTAGAGAAATGACTGTACCACTGGCCTCACAACCATATCCATGCAATGCTAAGCTGGTATTGTACTAGAAATGAAGACTGGAGGGGTCCAGCTACCATCATGCCACCCCACATCATAACTGGGAGTAAGACTGGTGTGACATTCCCTTGTGAAGGGCCCTTCATGATATTGCTTATGTGGTCTCTTCAGATTTGGGGGAATGGCACCTAATGGTCCATTCTGTATGGCAAGTGAAATGAGATGTTGCATACTAAGCCTAATGTTTGTGTCTACACAACCATCACAAACCATCATTGGACTACAAAACAAATGTGCAGCTACAGGAGTGCCATTGACCTTACGTGCCCGCTCTGAAAGGCTCTCATGGTGCAGGACAAGATGGTAATGGAGGTCTATCTCAAGAGATGATTTCTGCTTATGTATGCTGATATCTTGGATGTAATGATAGCACGACGGCTTCCACAGTCTTCGGACCTCTCTTCCATCGAATACATCTCGGACATTGTTTACAATTGTAAGGGGAGCTGCCAGCAGTGGATATTGATGATTTGTGTGTCCAGGTGCATTGGGCATAGCAGAACATCCCTGAAACAACCATTAAGAACCTCACTGATGGCAGCCAAGACATGTATATTTGTGCATTTTTGCATGTGGTGCTCATACTAAATACTCACTAAATCGAGATGTTTTGAAAATATTGTTGCTGTTTTTTCATCATTTGCGCATGATTATCTTGTCTATCCTGTCCTAATTCCACATCCCTTCATCCAGTAGACTAGCTCCTGTGTTTATGTTCTGAATCTCCCTGTGCTTTACTCTGCATGTACAGTCCATGTTCATTGTCTTTTTTTCACTGCACTTATAGTAAAGATGGTTGCTGCCAGCTTGACCATGAGCCACATATATACAGTGCCTACAAGTAGTATTCAACCCCCTGCAGATTTAGCAGGTTTACACATTCGGAATTAACTTGGCATTGTGACATTTGGACTGTAGATCAGTCTGGAAGTGTGAAATGCACTGCAGCAAAAAAGAATGTTATTTGTTTAATTTTTTTTTAAATTGTGAAAAGTTTATTCAGAGGGTCATTTATTATTCAACCCCTCAAACCACCAGAATTCTGTTTGGTTCCCCTAAAGTATTAAGAAGTATTTCAGGCACAAAGAACAATGAGCTTCACATGTTTGGATTAATTATCTCTTTTTCCAGCCTTTTCTGACTATTTAAGACCCTCCCCAAACTTGTGAACAGCACTCATACATGGTCAACATGGGAAAGACAAAGGAGCATTCCAAGGCCATCAGAGAGAAGATCGTGGAGGGTCACAAGGCTGGCAAGGGGTACAAAACCCTTTCCAAGGAGTTGGGCCTACCTGTCTCCACTGTTGGGAGCATCATCCGGAAGTGGAAGGCTTATGGAACTACTGTTAGCCTTCCACGGCCTGGACAGCCTTTGAAAGTTTCCTCCCGTGCTGAGGCCAGGCTTGTCCGAAGAGTCAAGGCTAACCCAAGGACAACAAGGAAGGAGCTCTGGGAAGATCTCATGGCAGTGGGGACATTGGTTTCAGTCAATACCATAAGTAACGTACTCCATCGCAATGGTCTCCGTTCCAGACGAGCCCGTAAGGTACCTTTACTTTCAAAGCGTCATGTCAAGGCTCGTCTACAGTTTGCTCATGATCACTTGGAGGACTCTGAGACAGACTGGTTCAAGGTTCTCTGGTCTGATGAGACCAAGATCGAGATCTTTGGTGCCAACCACACACGTGACGTTTGGAGACTGGATGGCACTGCATACGACCCCAAGAATACCATCCCTACAGTCAAGCATGGTGGTGGCAGCATCATGCTGTGGGGCTGTTTCTCAGCCAAGGGGCCTGGCCATCTGGTCCGCATCCATGGGAAGATGGATAGCACGGCCTACCTGGAGATTTTGGCCAAGAACCTCCGCTCCTCCATCAAGGATCTTAAGATGGGTCGTCATTTCATCTTCCAAAAAGACAACGACCCAAAGCACACAGCCAACAAAACCAAGGCCTGGTTCAAGAGGCAAAAAATCAAGGTGTTGGAGTGGCCTAGTCAGTCTCCTGACCTTAACCCAATTGAAAACTTGTGGAAGGAGCTCAAGATTAAAGTCCACATGAGACACCCAAAGAACCTAGATAACTTGGAGAAGATCTGCATGGAGGAGTGGGCCAAGATAACTCCAGAGACCTGTGCCGGCCTGATCAGGTCTTATAAAAGACGATTATTAGCTGTAATTGCAAACAAGGGTTATTCCACAAAATATTAAACCTAGGGGTTGAATAATAATTGACCCACACTTTTATGTTTAAAATTTATTAAAATTTAACTGAGCAACATAACTTTTTGGTTTGTAAGATTTATGCATCTGTTAATAAATCCTGCTCTTGTGTGACGTTTGAAGGCTCTAACTTATTTGCATCTTATCAAACCTGCTAAATCTGCAGGGGGTTGAATACTACTTGTAGGCACTGTATTTTGCAGCTATACAAACGGTAAGGTGAACTGCAAGGTCACAAGCAATGGAAGGAGGTTATATTACTTTGAGATTGCTGAATGCCAGGAAAATTGGAACCTGTGCCAACTCATACCCAGCTCTGTTGAGAGCCTGTCTACTGCACTGCTCTGAGGAGGCCATTAATGTATTTTTCTCTCATATTTTCAGGCTGCATGTACAGACGGTCGTCTTTTCAACCATTTGGAGACTGTTTGGCGCTTTAGCCCTGGCATCCCTGGCTATCCTCGTACATGCACCGTAGACTTTTCGGTAAGTATATTAAAGGGGGTTTCCTAACTTCTCCCCCCACGATATCCTCATTACTTGTTGTTCCCATGCCATTTCCAGATGCACTTTATCCTAATTTCCTCTTCTCCTACAGATATCATTTGAGTTCCGGTCCTTGCTGCATTCCCAGCTGGCGACTGTCTTTTTTGATGAGGTAGTGAAGCAGATGGTCGCAGCCTTTGAAAGACGGGCGGGAAAGACCTTTGGTCCCGAAACGCCGATTCCGCGTGAACTGATGTTTCATGAAGTACACCACACGTGATGTAGTCACAACTCTACTGGCTAGGGAGAGACCGCAACGAAACATTAATGCAAGTCAACCAAAAGTTCACACAATGAAAATGGAACCGGAGTCTCAAACTTTGTGCACTCACAAGGACTTATGAGCTCAGAACCACAGTTAGGGTTTTTTTTTTTTTTAAACAATATTTATTTAATTTCACATCAGATTGTGCTGAGAAATATATTGTATAAGTTATCAGTAGTGTCTATGGGAGAGGCTGATAAGCCGCACTTTAGCCGGACTAGCACCACCTGGGACTTTTTATTAGTGTGTTCTCCTAGTTTTTTTTGTTTTAGAGCCTCATTTACAAAGAGATGGATTGTGCTCGTATATAGGGAAAGGACTTTTATTTTACTCCTGCGGTAGTGGCATCACTGACGAACGCTAGGCCTGTATTTCTAAATATTCATTGTAAGCCATCCCCTGCCCCTCGTGTGTTATAATGGGGGTACCGCTGATTTCCTTATCACATATATTTCCTTTTGTTAACTGATCACTTGTCCCTTGACAGTTTTGTTATATTGTTAAGTCACTGTATGTCAGCTCTTGTGCCCAGTCACTTGCAATACTGTATGCATTCTGGAAATTGTCCATTGATAACTTGAAATGAAAATGCATTATCCTTGTTGGAAGCCCTAAATCTGCTTGTTTCACCTGTCCAGTAGTGCGACACCTCAGCAGGAATGGAGAGCCACACTGTAGCCATCATGCCTTTTATGATCTATGCAAAGGATTATGATTTGGAATAGCAGGGTAAAACATGACCATACATTGTGCCAAGTGACCTACGGGGATTTATTTTTATATATTTCTAAATGGGACTGGTTAAGAGAAGAGCAAAGTGATATTGAAAGTGCCACAGCAACTGTGATGGTCTTTATCGTTGAGTGTACAAGGTGCATTCTGATGTAATGTCCAAGTGAAATGCTCATAGCTAGACGAATGTATGTTTATATGCATACAATGTAAGATCTATGGGAAAACTGCAGAAAAATAAACTAGCCTCTTCGGTCGCCAAAGCACAAACAGATGGAAGGCTCATCCTGGTGCAAGAGTTTACAAAAATGTGCAATACTGCCCACCGATCACACTGCTGCTGTAGGAACCAGGAGCACATGCAAAGGAATAGCCCAGGGCTTTTATGGAACACTCATGGTCTTTGTTGTACTGACAGATGCGGTGACTCTTCGCTGGAATCCATTTTTATTTTGTTATTCTTTGTTGCCTTTCTTCTAGGTGCAAAAAACAGGGACCACTTGTCTTTGTTTTATTAGTTATTGCTTGACTTACTGGGACCTCAAGGTTAGAACATAGAGCCATCTCCTTGTGAAACATGTTGGCATCAACTCCCACTTTTGTGCCGTGCTGTTTTTTTTTTTTTTTTTGTTCTGTTCATGTTATAGGTCAATTTACCATTTGTTTATTAGTAATATTAACAAGCCAACAAAACATGGACATGCGTAAGTGCAAAATGAAAATAAAGAAATACACACATCCACTTGTCATGGCGTAATACTAAATCTTGATGGCCCCTAAATAGCAAGGATTTGGCAAAACTGAATTATTATTGTGCATAATATTAGAGGGGTCGTCCGGGACTTTAACCGACTTTTTTTTTTTTTTAAAGCATAGGTCATCACTGTCTGAGCAGTGGGACACCTGGCAAACCCCCCCCCCGGTCAGCTGTTCCTGCTTGTGATGGCAGGAAGAGCTCTGTTACGGAGCACCACAGTCGGTGCGGTGCAGCTCCACAACAGTGCAGTTCCAGATGCATCTGACACTGGGAACAACTGTTTGGTGGGTGTGCAACATCCAGCACCCTCAGCAATCAGGACATCACTGTCTGAAGTCCCACCCAACCCCCTTACCTTTCTTACACACTGAATTTTTAATAATCCCTGTAAACAAGCTGTCAAGATCAGGGAGTAGTGCTTGAGCCCATTCCTACTTGCCTATATTTGGGGCACTGCTTGCTGTTATATCCTTGCTAGGCTAAGTTCCCACAATAATAATAATCTTTATTTATATAGCGCCAACATATTCCGCAGCGCTTTACAGTTTAACAGTTTCAAAACACAAGCCGTAAGTAACAACGTTAACAATACAATAAATAAAGCAAAATAAGACTACCCTGCTTGTGAGAGCTTACAATCTACAATGAGTTTATTATACTAAATATGGAAAATTCTGGGGTGAACACAAATATTAAGTGCATTTCTGCTGCGGAAACTAAAACTGCATGTTACCCGCAAATGACTGTATCAAAGTTTTGTCAAAGCTGAACACCAAGAAGTATCAAAAACAAAGCTTAATTTAAGCAATGACGTCTCAAAAAGAGACAAAAACCGCAACATGGGATGCAGGGTAACGCTTATAAAAAATGCAATTAACTTAAAGCACCGTTCCTGTGTGTGTGTGTGTGGAGCAGAGGATGGGAGGTGGTGTGATGCTACCAGTGAACTACAGTTAGGTCCATATACATTTGAACAGAGACAACATTCTTCTAATTTTGGTTCTAGACATTACCACAATGAATTTTAAACAAAACAATTCAGATGCAGTTGAAGTTCAGACTTTCAGCTTTCATTTGAGGGTATCCACATTAAAATTGGATGAAGGGTTTACGAGTTTCAGCTCCTTAAAGGGGTTGTCTGGGCTTTTCACATAATCTCAGTGCATATCTGGGCTGCAGAATGCTGACAATAAGTAATGTACCTTCTGTGGCCAGTTTGCAGCGTTTCCAAGATATGATCTCTTGCTTCTATGAAAAACGTCCAGGGGGGGGGTGTGTTCTGGCATTGAAATGAGAACTGGTCGTTTCCTCCTCACTAGTTTCACTTTCCATAGATCACTGTTCAGCGTGTGTCTGGGGGAGGAGCAGCTGCTCTCTGCACTGAGGCTGCTAGAGGGGGAGGATTTGTTACTGTGTGAGGAGGGATAGGCTTGTTCATGTGGTCGGGGTGGGCCTGTTGCTATGGAGGGTGGGGTTGTTGCTATAGAGGGCAGGTTTTTAGTAGAGTAGGAGGAAACAACCAGTTCTCATTTCAATGCCAGAACACCCCCCCCCCTTGGACGGTTTTCTTACAAGCAAGAGATGATATCTAGCAATCCCTGCAAACTGGTGACAGAAGGTAAATTACTTATTATCAGCATTCTGCAGCCCAGATATGCACTGAGATTATGTGAAAAGCCCGGACAACCCATTTAACATGTGCCACCCTGTTTTTAAAGGGACCAAAAGTAATTGGGCAGATTAAATAATTGTAAATAAAATGTTCATTTCTAGTACTTGGTTGAAAACCCTTTGTTGGCAATGACTGCCTGAAGTCTTGAACTCATGGACATCACCAGACGCTGTGTTTCCTCCTTTTTGATGCTCTGCCAGGCCTTCACTGCGGTGGTTTTCAGTTGCTGTTTGTTTGTGGGCCTTTCTGTCTGAAGTTTAGTCTTTAACAATTGAAATGCATGCTCAATTTGGTTGAGATCAGGTGACTGACTTGGCCATTCAAGAATATTCCATTTCTTTGCTTTAATAAACTCCTGGATTGCTTTGGCTTTATGTTTTGGGTCATTGGTCGTCGTTTCATACTACAGATGGACAATCAGTTTGGCTGCATTTGGCTGGATCTGTGCACACAGTAAGGCTCTGAATACCTCAGAATTCATTAGGCTGCTTCTGTCCTGTGTCACATCAATAAACACTAGTGACCCAGTGCCACTGGCAGCCATGCGTGCCCAAGCCATCACACTGCCTCCGCCGTGTTTTACAGATGATGTGGTATGCTTTGTATCATGAGCTGTACCATGCCTTCGCCATACTTTTCTCTTTCCATCATTCTGGTAGAGGTTGATCTTGGTTTCATCTGTCGAAAGAATGTACTTCCAGAACTGTGCTGGCTTTTTTAGATTTTTTTTTTTTTTTTTAGCAAAGTCCAGTCTAGCCTTTTGATTCTTGATGCTTATGAGTGGCTTGCACCGTGCAGTGAACCCTCTGTATTTACTTTCATGCAGTCTTCTCTTTACGGTAGATTTGGATATTGGTACGCCTACCTCCTGGAGAGTGTTGTTCACTTGGTTGGCCGTTGTGAATGGGTTTCTCTTCGCCAGGGAGATTTTTCTGCGATCATCCACCACTGTTGTCTCCCGTTGGCACCCAGGTCTTTTTGCATTGATGAGTTCACCAGTGCTTTCTTTCTTTCTCAGGATGTACCAAACTGTAGATTTTGCCACTCCTAATGTTGTAGCAATTTCTCAGATGGGTTTTTTCTGTTTTTGTAGCTTAAGGATGGCTTGTTTCACCGGCATCAAGAGCTCCTTTGGCCGAATGTTTCCTTCACAGCAAAACCTTCCAAATGCAAGCACCACACCTCAAATCAACTCCCCGCCTTTTATCTGCTTAATTGAGAATGACATAAAGAAGGAATTGCCCACACCTGTCCATGAAATAGCCTTGGTGTCAATTGTCCAATTACTTTTGGTCCCTTTAAAAACGGTGGCACATGTTAAGGAGCTGAAACTCCTAAACCCTTCATCCAATTTTAATGTGGATACCATCAAATGAAAGCTGAAAGTCTGAACTTCAACTGCATCTGAATTGTTTTGTTTAAAATTCATTGTGGTAATGTCTAGAACCAAAATTAGAAAAATGTTGTCTCTGTCCAAATATATATATGGACCTAACTGTATATTTCTATTCCTAAAAGGCAGTCTCAGCACAAAATGACTGTTCATCCTAAGTACAGGAAATCTATGTGCACGTGGCGTGGACAAATATTTAAGTGCACATCCCCCCCAACTTCCCGCCATGATGCACCAAGCGCCTGTACCACGTTTGAACGTATGCTTTCCTTGCCATTAAATGGGTTTTCTCAATCTCATTGATGAGCGTGATTAACAGTAAAAAGTATTTGAAAAGCTTTGTAATTTATCCGTAAAAAGTCACTGACAAAAACAAACACACGGATGATCGGTCTCTGACAGCAGCATTTAACATGAGTAGCTGTATTGGAAAATACAAGAAGTCGCCACAGGTGTAACATTTTCTTTTTTTTGGTGCACAGAAACGTGAAGACTCCCTTCCAATATCAAACCACTGTCCAAGGTGGATGCAGGGTATTTTTTATAGTCCATTTGGATTTCAATAAAGAGCAAGACTCCTGATCGGTGGTGATGTGCTGCCATTTATTAAGATAGATGGGAGACATGCACAATACCTGCTAATCGCAAAAGCATCTTTGCCATCGCTAGCTGACGTCAGCTGTGCTTTCTTCTGATGTGGAAGTGATCGTTGCAGAAAAAGAAACCATTTATCAGCCTGCACTGTGATCGTGCAGCAGAGTAATGATGCATTTGCAGCGAGCCTCTGTATTATTAAGGTACAGGGCCTAATATGTTGCTTGGTTTACAATGGCAGGCAAGATACACTGCAATACAGAAACATTGTAATCTAGAAAGTCTCCCGGGGTGAGACTGGTTTTAGAAAACTCTTTAAAAAAAAAAAAAAAATCTGCATAATTGCCATCAGGTATTTGGATTAACCTGTGCTACAATATTAAGACTAGATTCATACATTCATGGTCCGAGTTAGGCTGAGTTCACACGTGGCGTTTTTTTCGCGTTTCCGCGGCGGTTTTAACCGCGCGATTTTGCTGCGAAAACGCGAAAAATAAGCATCCCATGCATTCCTATGGGATTCCGCAAAGCTGTGCTAATGCTGCGGTTTTTACCGCGGCGGAATCGCTTCGCGGTAAAAAACGCAGCATGCTCATTAATTTACGGAATCGCGGCGATCCCGCACCCATAGGAATGCATTGTTCCGCTTACTTCCCGCATGTGGCTGTGCCCACCATGGGGAAAGTAAGCAGAACAATTGCGGATGGTACCCACGGTCCGGAGGAGAGGAGACTGTCCTCCGGGCTTTGGGTACCATATCCCTGTAAAAAATAGAATTGAAAATAAAAAATGGTGTTATTCTTACCTTCCGGCGTCCTGCGTAGCATTCCCGCCTCTCTCCACGCTTCCGTTCCCAGTAATCCTTTGCGAAAATGCCCGCGATGGCGTCCGTTCTCGCGGGACCGCGAAGTCTCGCGGTCATTCGCGCGACGTCATCGCGAATGACCGCGAGAACGAACGTCATCGCGGGCATTTTCGCAAAGGATTACTGGGAACGGATGCTCGGGACGTCGGAAGGTAAGAATAACACTATTTTTTATTTTTTTTTACATTCTATCTGTTACTACTGATGCTGCATAGGCGGCCTCAGTAGTAAAAAGTTGGTCACACTCGTCAAACACTGTGTTTGACGAGCGTGACCAACCTGTCAATCAGTTCTCCAAGCGATGCTACAGATCGCTTGGAAAACGCTTGCATTCTGCAAGCTAAATACGCTTGCAAAATGCTAGTTTTTCCGCGGGAAAATCGCAGGAATTTAAAATGTGATTTTCCCGCGGAATGGAATTCCGGAATTCTCGCGGTAATTTCCGCAAGAGTTCCGGTACGTGTGCACTTAGCCTAAGGACTGGCCGTGGTCTCCTGACCTGAAACCCTGATATGTGAATGCAGCACAAAGCATGGGTGTGACGCACATTTTCTGAAAACTCTAAAAAATATGGCATCATTGCAAACCTAGCAATCTGTAGAATTACGTTATTAGTGTAAGCTATATCACCATCAGTGTCATAAAAAAAATTGCAAAAAGAGTTGCTGCGGTTTTCCAATCCTTTCCATTGGGAAAAAATAAGATACACAATACATTATATATACCCTAAAATGGTGTCATTAAAAATGCAACACCTCAAGCAACCAACATTTAGGGAGGTTCCAGCTACTATTAATTCAGACAAAGCCATGGAAATTCTCAATTAGCCACTGATACTAACCATAAAAAATGGAATTAGGGTAAATGCTACATCAGTGGTTGGACCTTCACATCTGGGTACATTTCAGAACAGGATTTATGCACAAAGTCTAGAACAGGGATCCCCAACCTGTAGTTCGGGAGCCACATGTGGCTCGCGATCTCATGAATATTGGCTCGCGGCTGTCTGGCAGCTTGGTGCATTAGCTCCAGGTCTAGCAAAGAGCTATGAAGAGCTCATCTCAAAATGGTGAATTTTGTGAGTAGTCCGGAACAGAAGAGCAGATCTGGATGCACATATACTGGTCTTAGGAGTTTAGAGATAATTCAAGAATGGTGTGCTGGAGAAAGGATGATACTACCGGTCTGAGGAGGTGCTTGAAGCTGGACATGACTGTGGTGGGAGCACTTGATGGGCGAACTACTGCAGGGGGATTGTGGGTACCCTTGGATCTCGGTATACTGCTTCTCTGGAAAAGCTGTGGCTGTCATTATACCAATAATAGGGGCTTTGGTTGCCACTAATGTGAGGGAGTGTGGGAGCCGGATGTGGCTCGCGACCATCTCTCAAAGCTGAACATGACTCGCAACCCTCTCAGAGCTGGATGTGGCTTTCAAGGTCAGAAAAGTTGGGGACCACTGCTCTAGAAGATAGTTGGATTAATAGAATGCAGTAGAGGTCAGTGTATTTCCTGCACATTACAGCTAATGGAGCTTTTTATGACATCCCATTACAAATCCAAAAGCATTAATATGGAGTTCGTTTACCCTTTTTAACTATATCCTTTTCTACTCTTTTGGCATGGCTTTGTGTAGGATTTTGGAGTGTAGCTAGGATTTTTTTGCGCAGTTATCCTGAAGAGCATTTTATTATTATTGCCATTTATTCCATTAAAATTATGAACAATACAAGTCACAGCTGGTATATGAGGAGAGGAACCTGCCCACAGGTGAGGGTACAGCTGGTCGTGCAGCAGTGTGGTGGATTGGAGGTTACTGCAGATTGTAGGAGGCTTGTCAGAAGAGGTACAGTTGTGGCCAAAAGTATTGACACCCCTGCAATTTTGTCAGATAATACTCCGTTTCTTCCTGAAAATGATTGCAATCACAAATTCTTTGGTATTATTATCTTCACTTAATTTGTCTTAAATGAAAAACACAAAAGAGAATGAAGCAAAAAGCAAAACATTGATCATTTCACATAAAACTCCAAAAATGGGCCAGACAAAAGTATTGGCACCCTCAGCCTAATACTTGGTTGCACAACCTTTAGCCAAAATAACTGCGACCAAACGCTTCCTTTAACCATCAATGAGTTTCTTACAATGCTCTGCTGGAATTTTAGACCATTCTTCTTTGGCAAACTGCTCCAGGTCCCTGATATTAGAAGGGTGCCTTCTCCAAACAGCCATTTTTAGATGTCTCCACAGGTGTTCTATGGGATTCAGGTCTGGACCCATTGCTGGCCATCTTAGGCGTCTCCAGTGCTTTCTCTCAAACCATTTTCTAGTGCTTTTTCAAGTGTGTTTTGGGTCATTGTCCTGCTGGAAGACCGATGACCTCTGAGGGAGACCCAGCTTTCTCACACTGGGCCCTACATTATGCTGCAAAATTTGTTGGTAGTCTTCTGACTTCATAATGCCATGCACACGGTCAAGCAGTCCAGTGCCAGAGGCAGCCAAGCAACCCCAAAACATCACGGAACTTCCGCCATGTTTGACTGTAGGGACCGTGTTTTTTTTCTTTAAATGCCTCTTTTTTTTCTCCTGTAAACTCTATGTTGATGCCTTTGCCAAAAAAGCTCTACTTTTGTCTCATCTGACCAGAGAACATTCTTCCAAAACATTTTAGGCTTTTTCAGGTAAGTTTTGGCAAACTCCTGCCTGGCTTTTTTATGTCTCGGGGTAAGAAGTGGGGTCTTCCTGGGTCTCCTACCATACAGTCCCTTTTCATTCAGACGCCGACGGATAGTACGGGTTGACACTGTTGTACCCTCGGACTGCAGGGCAGCTTGAACTTGTTTGGATGTTAGTCGAGGTTCTTTATCCAACATCTGCACAATCTTGCGTTGAAATCTCTTGTCAATTTTTCTTTTCCATCCAAATCTAGGGAGGTTAGCCACAGTGCCATGGGCTTTAAACTTCTTGATGACACTGCTCACGGTAGGCACAGGAACATTCAGGTCTTTGAAGATGGACTTGTAGCCTTGAGATTGCTCATGCTTCCTCACAATTTGGTTTCTCAAGTCCTCAGACAGTTCTTTGGTCTTCTTTCTTTTCTCCATGCTCAATGTGGTACACACAAGGACACAGGACAGGTTGAGTCAACTTTAATCCGTCAACTGGCTGCAAGTGTGATTTAGTTATTGCACCTGTTAGGTGCCACAGGTAAGTTACAGGTGCTGTTAATTACACAAATTAGAGAAGCATCACATGATTTTTTGAACAGTGCCAATACTTTTGTCCGCCCTCTTTTTTATGTTTGGTGTGGAATTATTTCCAATTTGGCTTTAGGACAATTCTTTTTGTGTTTTTTCATTTAAGACAAATTAACTGAAGATAATAATAACAAAGAATTTGTGTTTGCAATAATTTTCAGGAAGAAACTGAGTATTATCTGACAAAATTGCAGGGGTGTCAATACTTTTGGCCACAACTGTAGGTCTTCAGGTTCCTTTTGAAGGTTTCCATGGTAGGCGAGAGTCTGATATGTTGGGGTAGAGAGTTCCAGAGTAAAGGCCCTTTTACATTTAGCGATGCACCAGCGATCCGACCCGGTCAGGATCGCTGGTGCATCGCTAAATGATCGCTAGTGAGCTTTCATACAGAAAGATCTCACAGCGACGCAGCGCACGATACTCACCTTTCACACACAGCGATCCAGACGTCCTCCCGCCCGCCTCCACGCGTCGCTCGTCGTCACAGCAGGAAGTCTCAGCAGGAAGCGCCCGACGAGAAATGGAGCCGGACATTCTCGCGCGATCAGCGATGGACAGCGGGGGAGCCGGTCGTTGGTAAGTATCACACATAGCGATATCGCTAGCAATATCGCTATAACGTCACAAAACCAGTGACGTTTTAGCGATATTGCTAGCGATATCGCTTAGTGTAAAACCCCCTTAAGGGTGATGCACGGGAGAAACCTTGTATGTGGTTGTTGGAAGAGGAGATAAGAGGGGAGTATAGAAGGAGATCTTGTGAAAATCGGAGGTTGCATGCAGGTAAGTACCGGGATACAAGGTCACAGATGTATGGAGGAGACCGGTTTATAGGCTTTATACATCATGGTTATTGTTTTGAATTGGAGTCTCTGCGCAATGGGGAGCCAGTGAAGGGATTGACATAGAGGAGAGGCCGAGGAATACTAGGGGGACAGGGGGATTAGTTGGGCAGCAGGTCTTAGGATAGATTGAATGGGTACAAGTGTTAAAAGGGAGGGCACAGAGCATGAGGTTGCAGTAGTCAATGCAGGAGATGATGACGGCATACACTAGTGTATCTGCAGATTCTTGGTTAAGGAATTCAAGGATTCAGTATATATTTTTGAGGTAGAAAGGGCTTGGATATGTGACTTGGAAGAGAGAGCAGAATCAAGGGTTATCCCAAGGCAGCGAGCTTGCAAAACTGGTGATAGGGAGCAGCCATCGAATTTGATGGATAGGTCTGTTGGGGGTTGAGTGAAATGGGGAAAGAATTCTGTTTAGTCCATGTTAAGCTTCAGGAGTCCAGCAGAGAAGAAGGACGAAATAGTGGACAGACATTGGTAGATCAGTGTGTCATCAGCACGGAGATCACATCGAAAGCTGTGGGACGCTATGAGCTGTCCCAGGCCAAAGGTCTAGATGGAGAAAACAGGGATCCTAGAATTGAATCTTGGGGGTCACTGACAGATAGGGGGCGAGATGAAGTAATGTGTGAGGGGAAGACATGGTCTGTTAAAAATGAAAAGATCCAAGATAGAGCCATGTGTGTCATGCCAAGAGATGAGAGAATGTAGTGACGGGAACGGTCCACTATGTCGAAAGCAGAGAACAGGAAGAAGGAGAGAAGAAAGCACCACTGCATAATAGCGCACACTGACCCAAAGATAGACTATAATGTAATGAAATAATCTTTATTGATACACAGAATTATGTGAAATTAAAACATAAGTAAAATTACAAGACTGTGGCATCCATGATGTCTGCAATATGGTTCAATATAGAAAACATGTTGGCATGAAAACATACACAATACATATAAATAATTCCAATTTGAGGTAATATAATACACTCTCCCTACTACTATGGCTCATGAGGACTTATAGGACCCTAAGCACAGTGTGGTCAGCCGATATAGAATCATGACTAAAACCTGCGTCAAAGACCATTAAGGCCCCCTGATACTCGTGACATCAACCTACCGTCTGAGGCATTACTGGTCACCTGTGATGTAGAATCTTTATATTCAAACATTGACCATACAGATGGCATCACGGCAGTTCTATACTTCTTTGAACAAGTGACACAGATAGAATGCAGGACTCTAGTCATTGATCTGCTTGATTTCATCATGAAGCATAATTTTTTCACCTTTGACAGATCGTTCTATCTCCAGACGTCAGGTGTGGTGATGGGGGCCAGATGTGCCCCGGCCCTCGCAAACCTGTTTATAGTTTGGTGGGAAGCCACATTGGTGTATTCTGCCAGTTGCTTTAGGGATAAAGTGCGACATTGGTCGCGCTTTATTGATGATATTTTTTTCATCTGGCTTGGGACAGCAGAAGAATGCTGTACGTTCACTGAATCATTGAACTCTAATCCACATAATATCATGCTGACCTATTCCATGTCCTCTCTTTCAGTTACCTTTTTGGACCTCTTAGTTTCCAATGAGAATGGGGCTTTTTCCACTAAATTGTTCCAGAAACCAACGGCTACAAACAGCCTATTGGACTATGCAAGTTTTCATCCAACCCAAACGAGAAATGGAGTCTCTATTGGACAATTTCTAAGAACAAGAAGAAATTGCACCTCGAATGAGGAGTTTCGTGATGAGGCTTTACATCTAACAAAACGCTTTGAAGAGAGGAATTATCCTCAGAAAAGTATCTCAATGGCATATCAACGAGCGAGAGGATATACACAGGATTCCTTGTTGGCGACACGTGACAAGGTTCGGGATTCTAAACCTCGGTTCATTACACAATACAACAGCCAATGGTCACAGGTGAGAGAGGTTCTCAAAAAACATTGGGGGATACTCACGACGGATTTACAGACGCCCAGTATTGTGTCTGACCAACCTTGTATCACAGCCCCTAATTTCCGGTTATATCCACTGCTGCTGCACCTGACCATATGATTGATTTTATGAAGGTATCACACAGTTTGGTGTGCCCAGAATTTTCTTATTTTGCGAAAGCAGAGAACAGGTCCAAGAGGAGGAGAACATAGAAGTGTCACTTGGCTTTGGTGGATAGTAGATCATTGGTGACTTTAGTAAGTGCAGTTTTGGTCAAATGATGCAGTCAGAAGCCAGATTGTAAGGCCGGGATCACACATGCGAATAACTCGGAGGAGTCTCACATGTTAATACCCGGCACTGCCACCGGCACTCAGGAGCGGAGCGTGCGGCTGCATGTATTGCTATGTGGCCGTATGCTCCGATCTGCATATCCTATGATTAAGGCGCTTTTCATGCGCCAGAAACGCGTCAGGGGTTTCTTATATTTTTACCTTGGTTTGACATGCCGAAATAAAGTTTTTTCTTTTCTTCCTGGGTTGGAGTGCTTTCACTTCCTCCTTCATTTCCAATTTTTGCTGTGCTCACCAGCGGAGAGAGCACCCACACGGTTTTTGAATTGGACTCTACGTACTCAATCATTGCCTGGATAGCGTCTGCAGCTCTGTACCTCTCTCTCCTACTCAAGATTCACTAAATCATCCCAGACAGATGTCTGTCCAGCCTCTGTTTGAAGACCTCCATGGAAGGAGAACTCACCACCTCTCATGGCAGCCTGTTCCAATCATTGATCACTCTGTCAAAAAGTTTTTTGTAATATCTAATCTGTGTCTCCTCCCATTCAGTTTCATCCCATTGCTTCTAGTCTTTCCTTGTGCAAATGAGAATAAAGATGATCCTTCTACAATGTGACAGCCCTTGAGACATTTGTAGACAGCTATTAAGTCTCCTCTCAGTCTTCTTTTTTGCAAGCTAAACATTCCCAAATCCAGTAACCGTTCCTCATAGGACATGGTTTGCAGACTGGTCACCATTCTGGTCGCTCTTCTCTGAACTTGCTCCAGTTTGTTGATGGCCTTTTTTTTTTTTTGAAACATCATTTTTATTGATTTTGTAATGAAGTTGCATATTATAAGTTATAAACGTTGCATTGAATTGTTACAAAGAACATATTTAAACATGCTTATCACCTAAGCCTGAATAGAAGCAAAAAATAAACTTAACAAATATAAAATTATCAAACCCCCTTACGTCCACATTTTCATTGATTACATTGACTGAAATCAGACACCTTATCTCCAGCTCCACCTTATCCTCCATATAGCTCATATAACACATTTCAGTTTACCCAGATTACCACTCAAATCCTCTAATAGATACCAATCCAAATCCACAAAGGCGCTCGTTAAGGCTGGAGTCACACATAGCGACTCAACAGTGATCATGACAACGATATCAATGTGTCAGGATCGCTGGTCAATCGCTATGTGATCGCTGGTGAGCTGTCAAACAGACAGCTTCACCAGCGATCAGCACCAGCGACGCACAGCGCCCGGCGTCGCTGTGTACGTTAGTAACCAGCGCGCTGATGCAGGGAGCTGGTAACTAGCGTACACATCGGGTATCTAAGGGATGTGTGTCCCTTAGATACCCGATGTGTATGTTAGTTACCAGCTCCCTGCATCAGCGCGCTGGTAACTAACGTACACATCGGGTTTCTAAGGGACGCACGTCCCTTGGATACCCGATGTGTACGTTAGTTACCAGCAGATCGCTGGTCTCCCGCCTGTCACACGCAACGATGCGTGCTGGCCAGCGGGAGACCAGCGGCCAAAAAAAAAGTCCTGGCCTTTCCTGCAGCGATGAGCGATACCGGCAGGGGGGCCGGTCGCTGATCGCTGTCACACACAGCGATCTCGCTGGTGAGATCGCTGTTGTGTCACAAAAATTGTGACTCAGCAGTGATTTCGCTAGCGAGATCGCTATGTGTGACGGGGCCTTAAGTCTTGAATTTCTCTGGTGGTCAGTGACGTTTCTATAAACACTCTCCATTTTAAAAAAAAATAAAAAATTTGTGATTTTATCTTCATTTCTTTCTGTTTCTCTTTTTTCCAAAAATAAGACCGATGTTAAACCTTCCTTGATCTCTTTTATCACTGGGAGTGTTTTAGCTAGCCAGTGTTGCAGAATTAGACGTTTTGTCACCATTGCAATGGTGTGAAACAAGTCATGTAGCCGTCCCCCTCTTGTTTTACCCGTCGTAAAGTGAAACAGCCAACACAATGGATCTACTTCTACCCATATCTCACATATCTTCAGATACATATCCTGGACTTTTAACCAGAGTTCTTGTGTCCTGGGACATGACCACAATCCATATTCTCTGTCTGTTTTGGGCATTGTACATTTTGGGCAACTTGTCTGCCTATCAGGATTCTGCGGAGTCGGAGGTATATTGAAGCCACATATTTTTTTATGCATTTTTCTTAACTGACTATCTCTCCATTGTTCACTGATGATATGATTTCTTACCAATTCCCAGCCCTGCAGAATGTTATGCTCAAGTTCTTCATCATGTATATGTTTTTCCCATTTGTGAAATATTATGCCCTTCCCTGAAGGGTGCAATATGTCCCTCAGCATCCCATATATTGAGGTGATAGATATTTCTCCAATGTCTTTGGTAGCCAAGTCCTCCCATATTTCTGAATCGATTTCCTTCCTCACATCCTGAAGGAGGTCTAATACATAATGCTTTAATTGACTATATAACATCAAATGAAATCTCGGCAGCTCAAATTTGTCTATCACTTCCAATCCCATCAACCAGCGGCCTTCTTGTAGATGTAGTAAGTCCCCTAACGTCTGTAAAACTTTCCCCAACCACTCTGTGTATAATTTATTTTCTCTTCCTAATCTAAAGGCAGGAAATGCCCAAGGATTCAGGTGTTTTGACACTCTCCACGACATTTTTAGTTTTTTTCTTACTGCCTTCCATGTGGCAATGGTATCTTTACATATTACCGAATATTTAATGTTTGGCGGTATATGTGACAGCGGCGTATGTAGCAGCGCCGTCTGGTCCCACAAACCACAAAATTCCGTTTCCAATTTGTAGTCAGTATATCGCCCCGTTTTTTTAATCCAGTCTATTACATTCCTCATTAAACACAATAAATTGTATCCCCTAATATTTGGCAATCCCACTCCCACTCCCTCCTTTGTGTGCATTAGAGTTCTTATAGCCAATCTCGCTCTTTTACCCCTCCAGATGAATTTAGAAAAGGCCCTGTTTAATCTGAGAACATCTGCGTGACGTATTAACATTGGGATAGTTTGCATTGGGTACAGTAATTTCGCAAAGCTTGTCAACTTGATTAGGTGGCAGCGACCCAGCAGCGAGAGGGGTAGATTTCCCCACCTCTCCAACTCCTTCTCTATTTTGTCTATGATAGGCTTATAATTGAGATCATAAATCTGTTTCGGCGTTCTCCCCAAATAAATTCCCAAGTACTATATAGATGTTGTCGCTTTTGGGATACCCATTATATTACTCTCCTGGCCACGTTTTACCTCACTCCTCATGAACAGAATCTCACATTTAGACTTATTTAAACGAAAGCCCGAGAATTTTCCAAACTTTTCAATTTCAGGCAGCAGCATAGGGAGATCTTCCTCTGGTTGTTCATGAACAGAATTATGTCATCTGCAAATAGGGCATTTTTGACTGTCTCATTGCCCACCTTTATCCCTTTGTAGGAACTGCAAATATCTCGACATAGGTTCTATCGCCAAATTTAACAGGGGGACAGCGGGCACCCCTGCCTCTTTCCCTTTTTCAGCTCGAAGGCATCTGAGAGAAACCCCGGCGTGTATACCCTTGCTTTGGGATTCTGATATAGTACCGCCAAAAATTGTCTAAATGGACCTACCAGATTTATTTTATCCAACACTTGACCCAACCATGGCCACCTCACATTATCGAATGCTTTTTCTGCGTCCAGTGTGACTATAGCTGGATCCTCTCCCTTATCCAAATGCTTCCTTCTAATCTTGTCTAGCAATAACATGGCTTTCCTTATATTAGTAAAGGCTAATCTTCCCTTCACAAAACCTGTTTGTTGCTTTGATATCAATCTAGGCAGTATCCTAGCCAGCCTGTCTGCCATTATTTTTGAGAGAAGTTTAACATCTTGATTTATTAATGATATAGGTCTACATCCCGAAGGGTCTTCCAAATCCTTCCCTCCCTTCGGGAGGTTTTCTCACTCAGCGCCTTATAAAATGAACCATTAAATCCATCGGGCCCTGGAGTCTTATTGCCCCCCAGTCCTTTTATTGCCATACTAATTTCTTCCTCCATGATGCAACCATTTAAATCCTGTAATTCCTCATCCGTCAGTTTAGGGATATCAACTCTACCCAGCCATGTCTCCCCCCGCTACATCTTGATGATCCTCATCCTTGTATAATCCTGTTTATATCTTTGGGATTAGTCAGTCGTTGTCCTTTTTTTTACCTCTACACTGTGTTCCAAATTATTATGCAAAAAATATTTCCTCCTATTTTCTCTAAATTACCTATATGAATTGCAGTCATTGTTATTTTCCAGTCATCTAATATTCTAGTATAATTGCAATGTTTTGAACAAACTGCCTATGAAAACAGTATATTTTTAAAAATAAGAAACACTCAAAATGCATGTTCCAAATTATTATGCACAGCAGAGTTTTCAACCTTTTTATTTTTATTTTGAACAAAAAAATGGTCAGTTGTGAAATTATAAGCATTATGAGCTTATTACAAAATGAAATCAAACAGTTTTCAAGTCAAAACTTTATTCTAGGTGATGTTACATTTGCATATAGGACCCCTTGTTCGAAAGAAGCTTCTGAACTCTCTCGTCCATTGAATTTGTCAGTTTTTGGATGGTTTGTGCTTCAGTTGTTTTGCCTGTGGACAGAATACCCTCCCAGAACTGTTGCTTAGATGTGAACTGCCTCCCGCCATCATAGACACTCCTTTTGATGATGCTCCAGAGGTTCTCAATGGGGTTGAGGTCAGGGGAAGATGGTGGCCACACCATAAGTTTGTCCTCTTTTATGCCCATAGCAGCCAGAGATGCAGATGTGTAATTTGCAGCATGGGACAGTGCATTAACATGCATGAAAATGATCTTGCTGCGGAAAGCACGGTTCTTCCTCTTGAACCATGGCAGGAAGTGCTGTTTTAGAAACATAGATTATGGAGCTCATCTTTACCCCTTCAGGGATCCTAAAGGGGTCGACAATCTTGTTCCCCATGATTCCAGCCCAAAACATTACTCCACCTCCTCCTTGTTGGCGCCTTAGCTGTGTTTTCATGGGGTGTCCATCAACCAGCCATCCTCCACTCCATTCATCTGGATCATCGAGCGTTGCATGGCACTCATCGGTGAACAAAACAGTTTGGAAGTCAGTCTTCATGCATCGTTTGGCCCACTGGAGCCATTTCTGCTTGTGTGCAGTGGATAGAGGTGGTCGACAGGATGGCTTACGCACAGCTGCAAACCTCTGAAGGACCCTGCATCTTGTTGTTCGGGGGACGTTGGAGGCACCAGCAGCTTCAAAAACTTGTCTGCTGCTATGACAAGGCATTTTTGCAGCTGCTCTTTTAACCTGACGCAATTGCCTGTTGGAAAGAGTCCTCAATTTTTCCTTATCAGCACGCACACATGTGTGCTGGGAATCAGCTACATACTTCTTGATTGTGCAATGATCACGATGAAGTGTCTTGTCAATGTTGATTGTAGTCATGCCTTGACCTAAATACTCCACAATTTGTTGCTTCTCAGCAGCCGACACATCCTTTTTCTTTCCCATTTTGGCAAAAATGTAGGCTGCTTAATAATGTGGAACAGCCTTCTTAAGTAGTCTTGCCTTTATTTGGACACACCTGCCAAACTAATTTGCACAAGTATCTGCAATTGCTTTCAGTGATATAAAGAGCCCTGACACACATCACCATCAATGAGTTTAAATGACAAACAAAAAAATTCTAACCTTATCACTCCTAAACTCTTTTTGCATAATAATTTGGAACACAATTTAATTGCCATTATAGATGTACCCACATATCTTCCCCTAGCCAAATTAGCCAGTATTCTCCCTGCTTTGTCACCATACCTATTTAATTCTACCTCCCAGTGATTTCTATATAATTGCTCTTTTTTCCGCCCATTCTTCAAAAAAATTTTTGGATTGCATCCAATTATCTTTATCCTCATCCAGTAGTGAGTTTATATATTTTGTATAGGTGCTCCTAACTTCGCTGCTTGCTGCTAAGTACTGCTCTTTTATTCGTTGTTCTATTCTCTGCGTGTAAGCCATGATGTTTCCCCTTATCGACACCTTCGCTGTTTCCCAATATAGTCTCAGGTTAGGTTTGTGCTCCTCATTATACATTGCAGGGGCGTATCTAGGGGGAGGCAGCCGGGGCAGTTGCCCCGGGCGCAGCCGGCAGGGGGCGCAGTCTGGGCCGCCTAATGCAGCGGTCCGCAGTGTCCTCCCCGGCAGCTGCGTTCTGCCGCCCCCCCCGGCCTGGGAGTCGGCGGCTCTCTGTGTCAGCTGTCAAGCTGACAGCTGGCGCAGAGAAGGTGCTCGTGCCGGCTCCCAGGGAACAATGGTACTGGCGTCTCTATAGACACCAGTACAATTGCAGCTCTGTCCGCCGGGCCAGAGCGACGTCAGCAGCGTGACATGTCATATGATCACGCTGCTGATGTCACTCCCCGGCGCCCAGAGTGAACGCTCAGCTCTGGTGGTAAGTGTGCTCCAATGTGGAGCTGAAGATGGGGGGGTTAATGAGTGGAGATGAGGTTAATGTGGGGATGGGGATTAATGTGTGGGGGGTTAAAGAGTGGGGATGGGGTTAATGAGTGGGGATGGGGTTAATGTGTGGGGGGTTAATAAGTGGCATGGGGGTTAATGTGTGGGGGGTTAATGAGTGGGGATGGGGTTAATGTGTGGGGGGTTAATGAGTGGGGATGGGGGTTAATGTGTGGGGGGTTAATGAGTGGGGATGGGGGTTAATGAGTGGGGGTTAATGAGCAGGGATGGGGTTAATGTGTAGTGGGGTTAATAAGTGGGGGATGGGGGTTACTGTGTGGGGGGTGTAAAGAGTGGGGATGGGGATTAATGTGTGGGGGGTTAAAGAGTGGGGATGGGGTTAATGTGTGGGGGGTTAATGAGTGGGGATGAGGGTTAATGTGTGGGGGGTTAATGAGTGGGGATGGGGGTTAATGTGTGGCGGGTTAATGAGTGGGGATGGGGATTAATGTGTGGGGATGGAATTAATGTGTGGGAGGGTTAATGAGTGGGGATGGGGGTTAATGTGTGGGGGATTTGGAGTGGGGGGTACATAATGTGTTGGGGGATTTGGGAGTATGGACGGGGGTTAATGAGTGGGGATGGAAGTAATGAGTGGGGATGGGGCTATTGTTTGGGGGGGTTAATGAGTAGGGATGGGATTTGGAGTGGGGGGTACATAATGTGTGTGGGGGATTTGGGAGTGGGGATGGGGGGTTATTTAATGTGTGTGAGGGATTTGGAGTGTGGATGGGGGGATTTAATGTGTGTGGGGAGATTTGAGGACACAGAGTATGTATGAGGAAACAGTATGGGGGTTGGGTGCAGACAGTATGGGGAGCGAACGGGTTAATGTATGTGGACACAGTATGGGGTGTCAGGGGTATGTGTGAGCAGACAGTATAGAGAGTGAGGGGGCAAATATATGAGGAGACAGTATGGTGAACAGAGGGGATGTTAGAGGAGACAGTATGAGGAGGGAGGGGAATAGTGTGAGGTGACAGTATATTGCAGATATTTTTATTTAAGAGCATTATAATGACACTTCTGTCTTTAAGGGGATCGTGTGGAGATTTACTGCAGAAGACTGGAGAAGATGGAAGTCTGCAGAGGCCGCTGTGGATGAGAAAACTCATCATGGGGTCTGGACAAGAAGAAGAAAAGGAGAACGACTTCAGAGACGACGTCATCTATAAGGTACCTGGATGTAAATATTATTTGTGATACTGACTAATTCTCTTGTTTTTATTTATGTTAGGAACATTAAAGGGGTTGTCCAGGCTTATGCTGAGTCTGCAGTCATTCTATGTGACTGCAGACTTCTGAATTCTCACAGTGCTCACTGAACGCTGTTAGGATTCTCTCGTGCCGGTAATTTACATACATGCAGTCACATGCTGACTAGACATGTGTGGCCTCACTCAATGAAAATGAACGGAGCGAGGCCGGGCACGTCTAGTCGGAATGTGGCCAGAAGTATATAAATCACATACTTGTGCTGACATGACTGTACATCAGCAAGGGAGAATCCTAAAAGTGTGCAGCGCATTCGTTGTGAGAATTCAGAAGCTGCAATGTCAGGATTCAGCTCTGCAGGTTCCAGTACAGTAGTCCTCACACGGACACTTCACTCATATGCGATTTTCATACTTGACAACGAGCTTCTCTTCCTGCTTTCAGTTTTTTACTGAACATTGAGAGCATTAGGGAGAGCAGCTCGTGGGTACATGGCTAAGTGTGCAAGTCGCATATGTACTTGGTGTGTGTGTGTGTGGGGGGGGCGCCGAACCAAATTCTTGCCCCGGGTGCCAGGAAGCCTAGATACGCCTCTGATACATTGCAAACTCTGTCCACCATTCCCCATCTGTTTCACAAAATCTTGCTCTTTTGTCATGTTTCCTGGAAATCACCATAAATAGTCAGTCCTTTCTGATGTGCGTCAGGTAAGTCTAGAGATATAGGACTATGATCAGATATCACCATGTCCTCAATATTGACATCACACATTTTGTGTAGTATATTATCTGACACAAAGAACATGTCTATTCTCGACCATGTCTTGTGTGCATGAGAGTAATGTGAAAATTCCCGATCCATAGAGTGTGACGTTCTCCACGCATCTTTCAGCTGCCAATTCGATATCATATCTTCCAAATAACCTTTTTTCACCCTATATCTCTTCCCTTCTCCTGGATTTGATCTTATTAAGCTCCCCTTTTCTGTCCTCTTCCTCCTTAAGCACCTCATTACAATCTCCTCCTATGATTATGTTGTTACCACTATCAGCCAGTATTTTGTTCTGTAAGGACATAAAAAATTTCTTTTGATTTTTGTTCGGGGCATATATATTGTACAAGGTAATACTTTCATTATTTATCTCTAATTTCAAACGGATTAACCTACCCTCCTGGTCCATTTCTACGGATGAAACTTTGTGTGTCAATGCTTTATGTATAAGTATTAGGACTCCTGCTTTTCTGTCTACCGAGCTAGAACTATAAACTTCTCCCACCCATAATTTCTTCATTCTAAAAAAGTCTTCTTTTCCCAAGTGTGTCTCTTGAAGCAAGGCTCTATATCTTTTCAGGTGACGAAGTATCATCATCCTTTTATGTGATGAGCGCAACCCTTTTATATTCCATGTTATTAATCTAACCTTTTTTAATTGCTAAATGGTTTCTTCTGCGAGGACGTTTGAAGCTTCTCCCTCTCAGGTATGGACTGCCAGTCAATGTCATCTCAGTCAGTAATAAATTAATTAGTACAATAGCAGTGGGCTCATGAACTTTAACTTCCGCGCCTTCTCATCTCACCCTCTCTCCATATAACAACCTCTTTGTTGACTCCTCTTTTCCACCATTATCCAAACCAAAAGAGAAACAATTTCCCGCCCGCCTATTATCCCATATTTATCATGCTGTACCTATTTTATATCCATTCTCTATCTGAGCCCTGACCCTCATGTAACCTTGAAACTCTGAAATCTTAGATCAACATCTATTTTCCTTAATTTATCATATCAATTTCCTAACATCTTAATCTTCACAACCCTATTATCTTAAAGTCCTTCTCCATCTCTCCTTTTTGATGTCAGAGAGGTATAAAAATACTTTACTCCCACCCCCTTCATCCCCCCAAGCAATATCTCATATGTGAGCCTAGCATTTGTATGATACTTTCCCCCTGGAAGATACCTTAATTTAAGGCCTGTTTCACACATCAGTTTTTCACCATCAGTCAAAATCCGCCAAAATTTGAAAATGGCGGATCCGCCATTTTTTCCCATAGAGATACATTAGTGGCGGATTTTGGCGGATGGTCGTCCGTTACTTCCGCTATTTGGCAGATCGGCCAGATTCCTGGCGGATTCTGTCTGAGGTGAACGGACTTTGCAACGTTTTTTGGCACTGTCAAAATGGTGGGAGACGGTGGATCCGCCGTCGTCTGCCATGTGGTAGAATGGGCGCCTATGGGCGGCGGATCCGCCGGGATCCGCTATTTTGCGGAATCCACTAAATCGCACTAAGCATGCTCAGAAAAAAGATACTTTTCCAGACAGTCCAAACACTACATAAGGTGGGCTAATTAATCATTGGGCCCAGACATCCGGCACCAACCAGACTGAAGACGCAGAGCCAGCCAGCACCTGCCCAGCAGAAAGACCCCCAGCTGAGAAGAGAGACAGAGCCTGCCAGCCAGCCATAACCTGCCCAGCAGCATGACCCCCAGCTGCAAGACCCCTGGAGCAAAAGGCCTGCCAGCATCTGCCCAGCACCAAGCCAGGACGGAGAGGCCTGCTACCAAAGCCACCAAAGCCTGCAATTGTGTGAGTATTAAAACTATTTGTGTGGGGCATGTCTGTGTGTGTGTGGCCTGCATGTTTGTTTGTGTGTGTGGTCTGCCTTCCTGCATGTATGTTCGTGGCCTCCCAGTGTTGCATGTCTGTATGTGTGTGTGTATTTTTATTATGCTTTTTTTCATACTTTGTTTTTCTGTTGCATGTGTACTGAATTTTATTTTCATAGTATTGCAATTTTATTTCCAGATTTGCAATTGTGCTGTGATTGTGTTGTGTATTGTATGTGGTGTAACTGTGGTGTTGTATGTGGTGTTTCTGTTGTATATCACTGTTTTTTTATTTTTCATTTATTGTGGTATTTAAAATAAAAAGCAGAGTAGCTCCTACTTGTGGAATTTTTTTTTTTTTTTAATAAAAACTGTTTATAAAAACTGTCCGTAGTATTATTTTAAAACCAGGTAAAATTAAGTATGGGTATACGTACAAAAAAGGTACATTAAGTGTTGGTTTTTGGTATACAAGTGTGGTTATACTTTCAAGTGAGAGATTGGAATTTAAACATGCAAACACTTGGGTATACTCTCAGAGAGAGTTTCAGGGTATTGAGAAGGTGTTTGGACAGTTGAAATGCATCATCACCAACACACACAAATGGCATTGGTGGGCCTGTTGTTCCAGGGAGTGGTCTTGGAGGTGGGAAATCAAAATGGTCTCCATACAAACGACGGCCCATTGTGGACATCTTGAAGACCTGAGAATCATTTGAACGACCATATGCACCAATGTCCACCGCAATAAATTTGCATTTGGCGTCTGCAATCGCCATCAGTACAATAGAAAAGAATTTCTTGTAGTTGAAAAATTCTGATCCAGATCCAATGGGTTTCACAATCCTTATATGCTTCCCATCCACGGCACCAACGCAATTTGGAAACTGGCATATTTGTTGAAAGTTGTCTGCAATCTCCAGCCACCTTTCCTGTGTTGGCTGTGGGATGAACTCCTCATGTAGACAATCCCACAATGCCCAGCAGGTCTGTTGGACAATTCCAGATATTGTTGATATCCCAAGCCGGAACTGGTAATGGAGGGAGGTGAAGGATTCTCCAGTTGCCAGGAATCCGGTAAAAAAAAAAAGGGGAAAAAGTAAAATTAATACAAACTACAAGCCATAACATAACAATAAAAGTCTGCAGAATCTGAAACCTTTTAAAAAATAGAAACTTACCGAAGGGTCACCATCAAACGCTCCGCCGGTGATATAGAAAAGCGCATGGAGGTATCCCTTCTCTGGATTTGCGCTCCAGCACGCTCCACCAATATCTCGAACAGGTCCTGTCTCATGCGCACATAATTGAAGAACTTGTCCGGGTTATCCCTCAATTCCAGATACAGTGTAGAAAACACACCAAGGTTAAACCTCTGTGCATTTATCGGATGAATCCACTGCCGTCATCTCTTCCTTCTCCAACGCAGGATTCGCAGTCTTCTTTTCTCCCTCTGGAGAGCAATAATTGCCAACCGATTGCAGTGAAGATCAAATTCCACACAGAAGCTGTTAATACTCGCAATAACTCCTTCCATCGCTGCCACTAGCTCTAAAACCTTTGAAAGATATTGAATTACAACACCATAGATATAGTTTCCAGGATCCAATCACATTTGGGATCATTTTCCAAGAGCCAATCATATTTGGGAGCATCCCATTTTGGAGGTGTGGAAAAACGGATCCGTCAGAAAACGGATCTAACGGATGGCAAAAACGGATGCCAGCAGATGGAATGGATCCAGTTTTTGACGGATCCACACAAAAATTCGTATAGCGGATCCGTCAAAAAACGGATCCATACCATCCGCTAGCATCCGTTTTTTCACATTTTTAGCGGATCCGCCATTTTCACTTTTTGGCGGATTTTGACTGATTTGAAAAAACTGATGTGTGAAACAGGCCTAACACAAAATACTCCCATCAACATTCAATTAAGATCTTGCCTTCTACCTAGTATATACATCACATCTGGTCATCATTATCCCAACTTTATATATGTCTTTTTGTTGTGAAAACCTCACAATGTCCATAAACCTGGAAGTCACAAACTCGCCGTCAGCCAGTATGATCAGCTTGCAGACCAATTAAATCAGCACCCCAAATTCTCCAATCAGTCCAACTGAACCTGTGAAAAGAAATAAGATGGGAAAAAAAAAAAAAAGAAATAGGAGAAGGGGGGATCTCTCCACCAGCTGTCCTGTAGTCTTCCTTGAACATACATAGTTCCGTCTGATATTGACCCGGTCGGGTGAATATCCCTGTAAATTTGTAAGTTTTGTACACCACCATGTGGTTCACAGATGATATCCCTTATTACTGTACATCTTCCTATTTTAGGTGATTGGGAGTGTAAGTAGTGTTTCTGTAGCTCAACCTGGACCACAAAAATTTCTCCCTTCCATCTTCATATTATCATGTGAGGTATTCCAGTCATACTTTTCACTTATGCTGACCCCAGGATATATCTTGACACAATCTCATAAGCATTAGATCATTTAGTATTCTGTCTTGTTTGGTTCTTCCTGAACGCCCTTGTCATTGGGGTTCTTTGTTCCTTAGCCATTGTATCTTTCATTATCTCCTTCTGTGAAGGGTTAAAACTAAAATCAGAGCTGAAGTTTCGTTTTATCCATTCTCTGAAGGTTTCGTTTCTTTATTTTTGTTGCTGTAAGATAAATTTTTATAATTGGCATGGGCTGTCATGAAACCAGACTGTTCCCATCTGTACAAGATAAGGGAGGCGGGAGTGTAAAACTCTGAAGAATATGCCATTATACTACTTTCTATTTGGATACGGACATATATGTAGTTTCCAGTTTTCTTGCAATATTATTGGCTTATAAAGGGAAATGATTTTATTGGTAGTTGAGAACTTTGCATAATTAAGCAAAAGATTATAAAAGATGTGACTAAAATAAAGGGGCTTAGTGATCTGCCTCGATCCTCCCGTACAGAGACCCCCGTCTCCGTGTGGTCATTTGAGTTGCTAGCAACACTGGAATAATTTGGACATCACTGGCTCAACCGTGAAGGGTTAATTTAGCCCTCTCTAAATAGCTCCCTCGACACTTCCAAATGCAAAACCGACCTCAGGCTATACGGATAGGGTCTCCCCCTCTCTCCTCTCTCAGTGGGCTGGTGTTATCAAGTGATTGCTGGCCAGATGAAGGTTGCTGCTGGGACATAATTTTCATGGCCTCCTTGGGATCTGTAAATGACCTCATCACACCATCTCTTGTCCTAAAACGCAGCGTTGCTGGGTAGTTTAGCTGGAATCTGATGTTGCGTTTAAACAAGAGTGCATGCTTCGCTGAATGCCCTTCTTCTCCATGTCACCTCTGCTGAATAGTCTCCAAATAAAAGGACTTTATGTCCCTGAATTATCAGTGGTCGCCTTCTTCCTTTATAAGCCCTGAGTATTTCTTCCTTATCTTTAAAGTTCAAGTACTTTGCCACTGCCTGGCGTGGTCTCTGTGCTTCTTTGTTATTCTGTTTATTCCTGCCCCTCTCAGCCTCAGAGGCCTCTCTGGGGGGGCCTATCATGTGTGCATGCTCCACTCTGAAGTTATAGGACAGTCCCAGTGCTTTTGGCAATTCGACCTCATAGATATCATTTAGCTGCTGTGTGTTTATTGTCTCTGGGAGGCCTATCATTTTCAGATTGCTTCTGCGGGACCTATTCTCCAGATCCTCTAGTTTATCCACAGTGTAGGAGGCTTGTTTCTTTAAGTCACTGACTTGTTTTTCTAGCTGAATAACTTTGTCCTCTGCCTCAGAAACTCTCTGCTCAGCTTCCTGCAGTTTCTGCTTCTGATGAGTCATCTTGCTTTGCAGCTCTTTAGTGGTAGATTGGATCATGTCAGCCACTGCCTGCTTAAAGTCTTCAGCAAGGTATGATGCCATTTCTTTTGCTAGCTCTTTAAAGTTTAATGAGCCATGAGCATGTAGCTGCGTTTCCAACGTGCCTCTTACCTCCACTGTCTACACCTGGCTGAAATTTCCTTCTTTCTCTGCGGCTTCCTCCTCCCGTTCTATCTCCTCATGTGCTTGCCCTGTTTGTGCCTGTGTCTCCGTCGCCATTACTGTGCTCCCACTCAGCAGGCCTCCTCCGACCTCCTCCTCCCTCTGCTCCTTCCCTGCTCCTCTCGTGACAAACCGATCTGTTGTGAGTTCATTCTCTGGTTCACCAGTTGTGAGTTCTCCTTCCGGACTCCCTCTGGTGGTAACAGGAGGTAGTGAGGCTGGTTTGATCGGTGGAGGTCTGCCACCTGAGGATGACGATTGGATCTCAGGAGTCTCAGATTGAATTTAAGACAGCCGACGCCCTATTCAGTTGCTGGTGATTCCTTCTGCTTGTCAGGTCTTGGTTCTCAGCTCTGTTCCAGTCAGCTCAAGCTAAGTTCCTCTGCTATTGTTTACACTTGATTTTGTTATTCTATTCAGTTTTTTGTGTGGTCAGCCAGCCCCGGCTTGGGCTGTGCTGAATTTCCATTCTTATTTATCTGTATTTGCCAATTTGCTTTTTGTCCCTTATTAGATTGGCCTCTTTTTGCTCTGTCTCAGAATATTTCAGAGTGCTGACATAGTGGGAGAAGACTAGCGACTTCAGGGTTAATTTTGCTATCAGAAGTGTTGGACATTATTTTTGTAGGGTTTTTGGCAGATTGCAGACAGTGTCTTTCCTTTCCTATCCTATCTAGTTAGTTTGGGCCCCATCGTTTGCTCAGCCTACTTTCCTACCTGTGTTTGTTTTCATCTTGTTTCACCGTCAATACATGTGTGGGGGCTGTCTATTCCTTTGGGGTCTGCTCTGGGGCAGTTAGTTTTCCCTTTTCTTGCTTTAGGCTTATTTAGTCCTCCAGCCGTGACGACGCATCTAGGTTCATCGTAGGCACGCTCCACGGCAACTGCTAGTTGTTGTGGTAGGACCAGGGATCTGCAATCTGCATAGTTAACAACCTCTCTGGTTTTTCTGGGCTTAGCATGTTTAGGTTTTTTCCTCCTCGGTGACCCTTTCATAACACCGATCCATGTTGCGGACGGTCCCAGATGGTCTCACGATTATCCCAGTACCTTTTGTGAGTCAGGGCTCTGTGTAAATGCAGAGTATTTGCGGCCGTCAGCAAGAGCTCCCTCACATGTGTCTGCACATGGCGCCGCTGGAACAGGAAGTCCCTGATGGCTTTTTTAAAATGTGGTGCCCAAAACTGGACACAGTATTCCAGATGAGGTCTGACCAAAGAGGCGTAAAGCTCAATAATGATTTCTCGTGATCTAGACTGTATGTTTCTGTTAATACAAATTGCATTTGCTTTTTTTTTTTTTTTGCTGTTGCATCATGTTCAGTTTATGACCTATTAGTATACCCAAGACTTTTTCACATGTGCTGTTGCTCAGCCCTATTCCTCCCATTCTGTATATGCTTTTTTCATTTTTATTGCCCAGATGTAGTACTTTGCATTTTTCCCTGTTAAAAACCATTCTGTTAGTTGCTGCCCACTGCTCCAGTTTATTTATATCTTTTTGAATCCTATCTATTCTCTAGTATTAGCTATCCCTCCTAGTTTAAAGCATGATGAGAAGACACCAGTTGTTAGTGATAGGTTGAAGAGATGGGTTAGGGTTGGGATGAAGACTGGTTAGGTTTGTATTTAGATTGTGAGCCCCATCGGGGACAGTGATGATAATGTGTGCAAACTGTAAAGCACTGCGAATATGTTCACGCTATATAAAAATAAAGATTATTATTATTGTGATGAGGTGGAATAGGATGAGGTAAAGTGCACAGGTGGTGAGATGTGATCTGGACACTCGAGAGGAAAATGTATCTTCTGTAATGGCACTAATGTTGGTTGAGAGGGCCTGACTTGCAATCTCTGCTTTAGTTCATCCACAGATGTTAGATGGGGTTGAGGTCGGGGCTCTGTACATTCAGTTTTTTTCTTCAGCAAACTCCTTCAACCATGCCTTCATGGACTTTGCTTTGTGCACTGTTGTACAGGCATGCTGGATAATATAAGAGCCTTCCCCAAACCGTTCCCACAAAATTGGGATCTACAATTGTCCAAAATGTGTTGGTATGCTGAAGTATTGAGATTACAGTCATGGCCGAAAGTTTAGAGAATGACACAAATATTATATTTTCACATGATCTGCTGGCCTCTGGTTTTTATGTGTGTTTGTCAGATGTTTTTATCACATACAGAAATATAATTGCAATCATATTATGAGTAGCAAAAGGTTATATTGACAGTTAGAATGAGTTAATGCAGCAAGTCAATATTTGCAGTGTTCTTCTTCAGGACCTCAGCAATTCTCCCTGGCATGCTCTCAATCAACTTCTGGATCAAATCCTGACTGATAGCAGTCCATTCTTGCAAAATCAATGCTTTTATTTTGTCTGAATTTGAAGGTCTTTGTTTGTCCACCCGTCTCTTGATGATTGACCACAAGTTCTCAATGGGATTAAGATCTGGGGAGTTTCCAGGCCATGGTCCCAAAATCTCTATGTTTTGTTCCCTGAGCCATTTAGTTATCACCTTTGCTTTATGGCAAGGTACTCCATCATGTTGAAAAAGGCATTGATGATCGCCAAACTGCTCTTGGACGGTTGGGAGAAGTTGCTCTTGGAGGACATTCTGGTACCATTCTTTATTCATGGCTGTGTTTTTAGGCAAGACAGAGAGAGCCCATTCCCTTGACTGAGAAGCAACCCCACACATGAATGGTTTCAGGATGCTTGACAGTTGGCATGAGACAAGACTGGTGGTAGCGCTCACCTGGTCTTCTCCGAATAAGCCGTTTTCCAGATGTCCCAAACAATCGAAAAGGGGATTCATCAGAGAAAATGACTTTACCCCAGTCCTCAGCAGGCCACTCCCTGTACCTCTTGCAGAATATCAGTCTGTCCATGATGTTTTTTCTGGAGAGAAGTGGCTTCTTTGCTGCCCTCCTTGAGACCAGGCCTTGCTCCAAGAGTCTCCGCCTCACAGTGCGTGTAGATGCACTCACACCTGCCTGCTGCCATTCCTGAGCAAGCTCTGCACTGCTGGTAGCACGATCCCGCAGCTGAAACACTTTTAAGAGACGGTCCTGGCGCTTGCTGGTCTTTCTTGGGCGCCCTGGAGCCTTTTTGGCAACAAGGGAACCTCTCTCCTTGAAGTTCTTGATGATGCAATAGATTGTTGACTGAGGTGCAATCTTTCTAGCTGCGATACTCTTCCCTGTTAGGCCATTTTTGTGCAGTGCAATGATGACTGCATGTGTTTCTTTAGAGATAACCATGGTTAACAGAAGAGAAACAATGATGCCAAGCTCCAGCCTCCTTTTAAAGTGTCCAGTGGTGTCATTCTTACTTAATCATGACAGATTGATCTCCAGCCCTGTCCTCATCAACACCAACACCTGTGTTAATGGAGCAATCACTGAAACGATGTTAGCTGGTCCTTTTAAGGCAGGGCTGCAATAATAAAACCAAAGGAAAAAAAACCAATGTATGCATATACCCTAATAAAAATAAATAAGTAAAAAAGCAAGTGCATTAAATAACATAGGGTACTTAGTAAACACTATTTTGATCAAAAAAGTATAAAGCTGTCCCACCACGACAAGGTGTACCCATTTGAGACAGTAACTACACTAACGGTTAAAACCTACCTAGTGTGAATAGTAGCAGAGTCTCTGGGTCCCAAACGGACACCCAGCTTCAGAGGGACTAAATAAACTACACAGCTCAGTAGAATGGAGGCCACACCCTATTTGTACTGAATACAAAAATGCTGAAGAAAAAACAAAAAAAACTGAACTGAAGTAGAATTGAATGACATGCATGATGTAAAAGCATGTTCACATTGGCCATAAAAGCAAGCAAAACCAAAGGAAAAAAAAACAATGTATGCATATACCCTAATAAAAATAAATAAGTAAAAAAGCAAGTGCATTAAATAACATAGGGTACTTCGTAAACACTATTTTGATCAAAAAAGTATAAAGCTGTCCCACCACGACAAGGTGTACCCATTTGAGACAGTAACTACACTAACGGTTAAAACCTACCTAGTGTGAATAGTAGCAGAGTCTCTGGGTCCCAAACGGACACCCAGCTTCAGAGGGACTAAATAAACTACACAGCTCAGTAGAATGGAGGCCACACCCTATTTGTACTGAATACAAAAATGCTGAAGAAAAAACAAAAAAAACTGAACTGAAGTAGAATTGAATGACATGCATGATGTAAAAGCATGTTCACATTGGCCATAAAAGCAAGCAAAACCAAAGGAAAAAAAAACAATGTATGCATATACCCTAATCAAAATAAATAAGTAAAAAAGCAAGTGCATTAAATAACATAGGGTACTTAGTACCCTAGGGCTGCAATAATGTTGAAATGTGTTTTGGGGGATAAAGTTAATTTTCTAGGCAAATATTGACTTTGCAAGTAATTGCTGTTAAGCTGATCACTCTTTATAACATTCTGGAGTATATGCAAATTGCCATTAGAAAAAATGAAGCAGTAGACTTTGTAAAAATATTTGTGTCATTCTCTAAACTTTTGGCCATGAATGTACATGTGTCAATAGGACCTAAAGGGATTTTCGCATGAACAAATTACATTTTAATTAATAGATCTTGGAATAATAATTTTTACATTTGGATGTGTTTAATTAAAATGTTCCTGTGCTGAGATAATCTTATAAATGTGAAACACAGAAAAACACAATAAAACGTGTAAAAATACTCTTGTAAAAAAGTAACAAACAGCAAGTGCCAATAAAAAGATGATAAAAAAACAGGGTATTTGGTTGATACATTTTTTGCAAAAAATGTATACTAAGCCGCTCTACCAAACGTCATGTTATACTCATATCAGAGCAGTCCCTAACCGATGTATTTAAAAACCTGATCGTGTATAGTACCTATATGAGCAGGATTCAGACAGGTGATGTCCGATGTGGACACACTGCAGATAACGGCTTATATGTGCATGGCCTACAAGGAAGGGGTGGAAACTTCCCTAATCCCTAATGAACAGCTGACATGTGCCCATAACACCCGCGGGTAGAATCACAATCCACCTGTGGCTGTTAACCCACTAAATGCAGCTGTTAATCTCTGACAGCAGCATTTAATGTGATTGTGCCAGAAGCACGTCACTAGTCCCACCCATCGGCAGGTCTAATGGTCTGAAAAAGTGTCTGCCTATCTTTTATTAGATGGGTTTAAAGGGAAAATACAGTTAGGTCCATATATATTTGGACAGAGACAACATTTTTCTAATTTTGGTTCTAGACATTACCACAATGAATTTTAAATAAAACAATTCAGATGCAGTTGAAGTTCAGATTTTCAGCTTTCATTTGAGGGTATCCACATTAAAATTGGATGAAGGGTTTAGGAGTATCAGCTCCTTAACATGTGCCACCCTGTTTTTAAAGGGACCAAAAGTAATTGGACAGATTAAATAACTGTAAATAAAATGTTCATTTCTAGTACTTGGTTGAAAACCCTTTGTTGGCAATGACTGCCTGAAGTCTTGAACTCATGGACATCACCAAACACTGTTTCCCCTCCTTTTTGATGCCCTGCCAGGCCTTCACTGTGGTGGTTTTCAGTTGCTGTTTGTTTGTGGGCCTTTCTGTCTGAAGTTTAGTCTTTAACAAGTGAAATGCATGCTCAGTTGGGTTGAGATCAGGTGACTGACTTGGCCATTCAAGAATATTCCACTTCTTTGCTTTAATAAACTCCTGGGTTGCTTTGGCTTTATGCTTTGGGTCATTGTCCATCTGTAGTACGAAACGACGACCAATCAGTTTGGCTGCATTTGGCTGGATCTGAGCACACAGTATGGCTCTGAATACCTCAGAATTCATTCAGCTGCTTCTGTCCTGTGTCACATCATCAATAAACACTAGTGACCCAGTGCCACTGGCAGCCATGCATGCCCAAGCCATTACACTGCCTCCGCCGTGTTTTACAGATGATGTGGTATGCTTTGGATCATGAGCTGTACCACGCCTTCACCATACTTTTCTCTTTCCATAATTCTTATAGAGGTTGATCTTGGTTTCATCTGTCCAAAGAATGTTCTTCCAAGTCCTGTGCTGGCTTTTTTAGATTTTTTTTAGTAAAGTCCAGTCTAGCCTTTTTATTCTTGATGCTTATGAGTGGCTTGCACCGTGCAGTGAACCCTCTATTTACTTTCATGCAGTCTTCTCTTTATGGTAGATTTGGATATTGATACCAGCAAAGAGCAAACAGATGAACGGCATACTAGGGCACACAAATCACCACATTACCAGACGGAGCTATTTATCAGTGTTGCGGCATATGATTCAGTCAAAAAATGGAGGTGCTTGCATGAAAAAACATGAATATTTCAATGTGAAGCGAGAAAAGAAGAAATATGCAGCACTCACCGATATAGCTGAAAAACTGTGAGTCTTTATTTCACATAAATTCCATCAAATGTGTGGACATGCAGGACGTTAGAGGAATACTAGGTGAGGGAGGTGCCGGACAATGGCCGTTTCGCGATTACTCGCTTCTACGGGTCCAGGTGAGGGGATTAGCTAAAGGTCATTCCCTTTATAGGATCACAGACCTTACTAATTAACATACATAACAAGTTGTGAAACAAATATTTACAAAAAAAAATATATAGTTATACAATATACAGAGTGCAAGATAATAGTAAAGAATAAATCTTTCCATATCGATTTACAAGATAATCTATATTTTTACAATATCATAGGAAGATTATAATCTAAATAACTTTACATACAATTTTTTATATAACGTTTTTTATAAAAATACTGATAAATCGATCATTTAGTCCCAAAGGACCTTGTGCGTTCGCTTTCAGGATCCATTTTGCTTCTTGTTGCAATAAAGCTTTGTCATGGTTACCTCCTTGAGGTGGAAAATTGACCTTTTCAATCCCTGCAAAACTCAAAATTTCTGGGTTAGTTTTATGCACATCTTGAATATGCTTAATTGCAGTGAGCCCTTTCCTGATGTAATAGATCAATAGTGTTCACCAAAACGTATCGTAAGTGGTCTTATAGTTTTTCCAATATAAAAATAACCACATGGACAAAAAATAATATAAACCAAGAATTTAGTTTGACAAGAAATGTAGTTTTGTACCTTAAGTTCAATAGAGCCAAAATGTATAGAATTCCCTGTCAGATGAAGATGACAGTATTTGCAGTGACCACATTTATAATTTCCTTTTATTGATAAATCTCGTAGCCAATTTTTTTTGAGGGGGACGATGTACTAATAAATCATCTATATTATGTGCCCTTTTGTATGCAAATTGAAGAACTAATTTACCATCTGTGTGTAAGGTATTTTCTGCATCAATGAGATGCCAGTGTTTTCTCACTGCTGCATGTATTGCTCTATCCATTGCACTATGTTTGAAACAAAAATTAAATTTTTTTGTAGGTTTGACTACACTATTTAATTTTTTAGTCCTTTCCTTTAATAAATCCATCTGAGAAATTTTTTTTACCCTTTCATATGCTTCATTTAATGAAGTCATAGGGTATCCCCTTTGCAAAAAACGTTGTTTCAGCTCAGAAATTTGTTCATTAAAAATGGTTTCATCATTATTCAGATTTCTTACTCTTAGCATTTGACTATATGGAAGTCCCTTTTTAGTGTGTAATGGGTGAGCGCTCTTATAATGTAAGTAATTATTTCTTTTCTAAACACTTCTGTTTTTAAAGAGCCATTTTTTATTTTAAATTTGACATCAAGAAAATCTATTGTGTTTCCCCCCAAATGAAAATGTGAAGCGCATGTTGTCACTGTTCACATTGTTCAGGTATTTTACAAAATCTGCAAATTCTTCCTGAGAACCCCCCCCAGATAATAAAAATATCATCCACAAAGCAAATATGCTTGTAAATGTTTTAAGTGTGGATTTAGGGCTGTTTTTATATAAAACTCTTCAAATCGTGCTAGAAATAAATTTGCATAAACACAAGAGACTGGCATGCCCATTGCTGTGCCCACCCTTTGTATATACCACTTATCCAGAAATTTGAAGGCATTATGTGTCAAAACATAATCGAGTGACTCGATAATAAAGGAAATAAAATCCTGTGATTTGTTTGTGTTATGTAAAATCTCCTTTATTGCTGCTATGCCTTTATCATGGGGGATGCGGGTATATAAACTCTCAACATCAATAGATGCAAGGGAGAAATGTGGTTGCCAATAAAAATCTTTCAATTTTTTCAATAAATCTCCTGAGTCTTTTACAAAGGATGGCACAGCTTTTAGTAAAGGTTTTAGTAGCCAGTCTAAGTATTGTGAAAGTGGTTCAGTCAAAGAGTTTTTCCCTGAAATAATAGGGCGACCCGGAGGCTCTTTTAAAGACTTGTGCACTTTTGGCACACTATACCACTAGGGAATTTCTGGGTATTCTGGAAATATATGTGTTAATTAGTAAGGTCTGTGGTCCTATAAAGGGAATGACCTTTAGCTAATCCCTCACCTGGACCCGTAGAAGCGAGTAATCGCGAAACGGCCGTTGTCCGGCACCTCCCTCCCCTAGCATTCCTCTAACATCCTGCATGTCCACACATCTATTGATGGAATTTATGTGAAATAAAGACTCACAGTTTTTCAGCTATATCGGTGAGTGCTGCATATTTCTTCTTTTTTCGCTTCACATTGAAATATTCATGTTTTTTCATGCAAGCACCTCCATTTTTTGACTGAATCATATGCCGCAATACTTCAGATAAATAGCTGTGATTTGTGTGCCCTAGTTTGCCGTTCATCTGTTTGCTCTTTGCTTGGCTCATTCAACTTGTGTAATTGAACTGAGCACAGGGTTTATTTCACTCACTTTTTATCCATACAATGGACACAGGCGAAAATATAGAGCTTTCTGATATGAATGCGGTTGAACAGGGACTTTTAGCAGGACGAGAGGATGCAGGAGAGTTTTTTGCAGAGTGCAATCTTAAGGAAGAGCTGCATATTATCAGCACAAGATCACTTGAATTTAAAATACAATCAAAACTGAGAGAGAAATCCGATCATTCTGGACTGTAAAATCATTGAAATCATACACTGAATGCAAGAGAATCCCGAGAGGTTTACGTATCTTCAAGGAAATTTCACAATTTCAAGTTGATCCTATTTTCCAAAAGAAATGGACTGATATCCTTCACCAATGTTCTCTCAATTTATTACAATTGGTAGCAGAGAAAAATGAGCAGGAGTATGATCATCTGACTGAACAGTTGGAGAAAGCGAAATCAGAATTATAGTCATGCTACACAGAAAACCAAAATACAAATTTTTACAAAAAATTGGATAAAAAAAACTCGTATTACAACAAACCGATATTAAACAGAAGAAAAAAGAAAAATTTTTGAGAGATAAAAATGACTATGAAAATAACATGATTTTTTCCTGGAATAAAAATCGTTCCTCTTTTTCTAAAAAATGGAGATACAACATGGCTCATAAAAAGAAAAATAACTATTGAGGATGGACCACGGATTCGGACTCATGTGTTGCAGACGATCGAGAGGACTCAAGCATGCTTACTTTTCCTTTTACCTCTAATAATACACCCCCTTTAGGAAAAAAACAAGACGAGGCCGGAAAATTACAAAATCAAGGAAAGAAACGCAAGCAAGTATCATGGAGGAAATAACACCTCCAATGGACAATCTACGTATAATAAACCTTTCAAAGCGCGCGAAGGAGGAGGCGAAGGAGATTTATTTCCGAAACACGCGTCGGGGCGCGTTTAAATACATTCCACACAGCGTTAATTGGATTACAGGTATTTTATACACTGCCCTCTGTTTATTGCGATCATGTTGCACATCTTTTAGTGGGATCTCATGTTTGCACAGTTGCACTTTAGCACCTTGAGCACATATTGCTTTTACATATTTGGTCATATTTTTTGTGTCACATGATTAATTACCTGGTTCATTAATTAAGCCTTATGTTATGGATTGGTTTTTCCGTATTCCATACATATGTTGCTAATGTGGTTGTACATTTTACTTCTTTTTATGCACTTATATGCTGTGCCAATATTTTAATAAAGGCTTTTTTTAATACTTAAGCATTGTGGTCCTGATCATTCATCATTATTATATATATATATATATATATATATATATTTGTTTATTTTAATATATATATTTTAGAATCTTTTGATTAATTTTCTTACCCTGCGGGATTTTATTTCCATCCATCTTTGAGTCATTTAACTTTTACATATACCAGATGGTCTGCCATCACTTTTAACCCCTTAAGCCCCAAGGGTGGTTTGCACGTTAATGACCAGGACAATTTTTACAATTCTGACCACTGTCCCTTTATGAGGTAATAACTCTGAAACGCTTCCATGGATCCCGGTGATTCTGACATTGTTTTCTCGTGACATATTGTACTTCATGTTAGTGGTAACATTTCATTCAAATAACTTGCGTTTATTTGTGAAAAAAACGGAAATTTGGCGAAAATTTCGCAATTTTCCAACTTTGAATTTTTATGCCCTTAAATCACAGAGATACGGCACACAAAAAGCTTGATAAGTAACATTTCCCACATGTTTACTTTACATCAGCACAATTTTGAAGCCAAAATTTTTTTTTGTTAGGAAGTTATAAGGGTTAAAAATTGACCAGCGATTTCTCATTTTTGCAACACCATTTTATTTTTACGGACCACATCACATTTGAAGCCACTTTGAGGGGTCTATATGATAGAAAATACCCAAAAGTGACACCATTCTAAAAACTGCACCCCTTAGGCTGTGTGCACACGCTGCGGATATTGCTGCGGTTCCGCAGCAGTTTTTGCTGCGGTGTACAGTACCATGATTCCCTATGGGAATCAAAATTCTTGTCAATGTCAATGACATGACAATTCTTTCTGCGGATTCCCCTGCGGTTTGCCATCTCCTCCATTGAGGAGATGAAAAACCGCAGGGCAAAACCGCAGAGCAATCCGCAGGTAAAACCGCAGGTATTTTGACCTGCGGTTTCACCTGCGGATTTTACAAAATCCGCACCTAATCCGCAGCGTGTGCACACAGCCTAAAGGTGCTCAAAACCACATTCAAGAAGTTTATTAACCCTTTAGGTGCGTCACAGTAATTTTTTAAATATTTAGAAAAAGAAATGAACATTTAACTTTTTTTCACTAAAAAAATACTTCAGGTTCAATTTTTTTTATTTTACCAAGGGTATCAGGAGAAATTGGACTGCAAAAGTTATTGCGCAATTTGTCCTGAGTACGCTGATACCTGATATGTGGGGGGGGAACCACTGTTTCTGCGCATGGCAGACCTCAGCAGGGAAGGAGCGCCGTTTGACTTTTTCAATGCAAAATTGGCTGGAATTCAGATCGGACGCCATGTCGCGTTTGGAGATCCCCTGATGTACCTAAACAGTGGAAACCCCCTCCCCCGAGTGACCCCATTTTGGAAACTAGACCCCCCAAGGAACTTATCTAGATATGTGGTGAGAACTTTGAACCCACAAGGGCTCTTCACAGAAGTTTATAACGTACAGCGGTACAATTAAAAAATCATATTTTTTGCACAAAAATGATCTTTTCACCCCCAATTTTTATTTTTCCAAGGGTAACAGGTCCCTAAAAGTTATTGTGCAATTTGTCCTGAGTACGCTGATACCCCATATGTGGGTGTAAATGACTATTTGGGCGCATGGCAGAGCTCGGAAGGGAAGCAGCGCCATTTGACGTTTTTGGCTGGAATTGAGATCGGACACCATGTTGCGATTGGAAAACCCCTGATGTACCAAAACAGTGGAAACCCCCACACAAATGACACCATTTTGGAAACTAGACCCCCCAAGGAACTTATCTAGATGTGTGGTGAGAACTTTGAACCCCCAAGGGCTTCACAGAAGTTTATAACATACAGCCGTACAATTAAAAAAATCATATTTTTTCCACAAAAATGATCTTTTCACCCTCAATTCTTATTTTTCCAAGGGTAACAGGACCCTAAAAGATATTGTGCAATTTGTCCTGAGTGCGCTGATACCCCACTATTTGGGCGCATGGCAGAGCTCAGAAGGGAAGCAGCGCCATTTGACATTTTTGGCTGGAATTGAGATCGGACACCATGTCGCGTTTCGAAAGCCCCTGATGTACCAAAACAGTAGAAACCCCCCACAAATGACACCATTTTAGAAACTAGACCCCCCAAGGAACTTATCTAGATGTGTGGTGAGCACTTTGAACCCCCCAGTGCTTCACAGAAGTTTATAACGCCCGGGCGTGAAAATAAAAAAATCGTATTTTTTCCACAAACCTGATCTTTTGGTCAACAATTTTTTCATTTTCCCAAGGGTACAAGGAGAAATTGGACCCCAAAAGTTGTTGTCCAATTTGTCCTGAGTACGCTGATACCTCATATGTGGGAGAAAACTACTGTATGGGCACACGTCGGGGCTCGGAAGGGAAGTAGTGACGTTTTGGAATTCAGACTTTGATGGAATGGTCTGCGGGTGTCATGTTGCTTTTGGAGAGCCCCTGATGTACCTAAACAGTGGAAACCCCCCCACAAATTACCCCATTTTGGAAACTAGACCCCCTAAGGAACTAATCTAGATGTGTGGTGAGCACTTTGAACCCCCAAGGGCTTCACAGAAGTTTATAATGCCCAGGCATGAAAATAAAAAAATCGTATTTTTTCCACAAACATGATCAATTAGTCTCCAATTTTTTTATTTTCCCAAGGGTAACAGGAGAAATTGGACCCCAAAAGTTGTTGTCCAATTTGTCCTGAGTATGCTGATACCTCATATGTGGGAGAAAACTACTGTATGGGCACACGTCGGGGCTCGGAAGGGAAGTAGTGACGTTTTGGAATGCAGACTTTGATGGATTGGTCTGCGGGTGTCATGTGCGTTTGGAGAGCCCCTGATGTACCTAAACTATTGAAACTCCCCACAAGTGACCCCATTTTGGAAACTAGACCCCCCACAGAACTTATCTAGATGTGTGGTGAGCACTTTGAACCCCCAAGTGCTTCACAGAAGTTTATAACACCTGGGCGTGAAAATAAAAAAATCATTTTTTTCCACAAAAATGATATTTTTGCCCCCAATTTTTTATTTTCCTAAGGGTAACAGGAGAAATTGGACCCCAAAAGTTGTTTTGCAATTTGTCCTCAGTATGCTGATACCCTATATGTGGGTGTAAAACACTGTTTGGGCGCATGGCAGAGCTTGGAAGGGAAGGAGCACCATTTGACTTTTTCAATGCAGAATTGGCTGGAATTGAGATCAGACACCATGTTGCATTTGGAGAGAACCTGATGTGCCCAAACAGTGGAAACCCCCCAATTATAACTCCAACCCTAACCCCAACACACCCCTAACCCTAATCTGAGCGCTAACCCTATCCCTAACCCTAACCCTAACCCTTACCCAATTGGGAAAATGGAAATAAATAAAATTAAAAAAAAGTATTATTTTTCCCTAACTAAGGGGGTGATAACGGGGGGTTTGATTTACTATTTATGGCAGTTTTTATGCTTGGCAGCTGTCGCACGCTAAAAGACGCTTTTTATTGTAAAAAGTTTTTGCATCACCACATATTGAGAGCTATAATTTTTCCGTATTTTGACCCACCGAGTCATGTGAGGTCTTATTCTTTGCGGAACGAGTTGACGTTTTTATTGATACCATTTTCGGGCATGTGACATTTTTTGATCGCTTTTTATTCCAATTTTTGGGACGCAGAATGAACAAAAACCAGCGTTTCATGAATTTCTTTTGGGGGGGTGCGTTTACACCGTTCCGCGTGCGGTAAAATTGATAAAGCGGTTTTATTCTTTGGGTCAGTACGGTTACAGCGATACCTCATTTAGGTCGTTTTTTTATGTTTTGTCGGTTTTTTGCAATGAAAACAATTTTATATAAAAAAATAATTATTTTTGCATCGCTTTATTCTGCGAGCTATAACTTTTTTTATTTTTTGTGGATGATGCTGTATGGCAGCTCGTTTTTTGCGGGACAAGATGACGTTTTCAGCGGTACCATGGATAGTTATATGCGTCTTTTTGATTGTGCGTTATTGCACTTTTTGTTCGGTGGTATGATAATAAATCATTATTTTTTGCTTCGTTTTTTATTTTTTAAGGGGTTCGCTAAAGGGGTTAACTAATGGGACAGTTTTATAGGGCGGGTCGCTACGGACGCGGTGATAACAAATATGTGTACTTTTGTTTTTTTTTCTGTTTTTTTCAAAAAATGAATTTATTGGGGAATATTTTTTTTTTTACTAATTTATTTAGCGATTGTTTTTAAATTATTTTTACTTTTTTTTTTTTTTTTTTTTTTTTTTTTACACTTTATTACATAGTCCCAGGTGGGACATCACTGTCCTGTGACAGATCGCTGATCTGTCACATCACAGATCACTGTGAAAGATCAGCGATCTGTCACAGGCAGTTCTGCAGACTTCCTCATGCCTGCGCTTTGCAGGCAGTGAGGAAGTCAGCTCCCTACAGGCCCCCGAAGGCCCCCATCGCCATCTTGGATCCGTAGGCCTGTAGGGAAGGAGTCCCCCGCAGCAGCGCTGCACATTGCGCTGCCGAGGGGGCTAAGGGAAGCACGGAGGGAGCCCCCTCCCTGCCGATGCTTCCCTTTAACCCCCGGTACACCGCGATCGCGGTGTACAAGGGGTTAACGTGTCGGGGGGTGGTCCGTGATAATCAGCTGACACCCGGCCGCGATCAGCGGCGCTCACCACGTGGGCGCCGCTGATCGCATTAGACGTACTATGCCGTCCTTGGAAATTAAGTCCCAGGGCACATGGACGGGATAGTACGTCTAATGGCAGAAAGGGGTTAAGGGGGATTGGTTCAAACATAGTTTTGAGACAATATATATTATCATGCATATGTTTATAAATTATTCAAATATATTGTGAGTTTGAATTCTCTTTCCTTAGTCTACCTCCTGGAGAGTGTTGTTCACTTGGTTGGCTGTTGTGAATGGGTTTCTCTTCACCATGGAGATTATTCTGCGATCATCCACCACTGTTGTCTTCCGTGGGCGCCCAGGTATTTTTGCATTGATGAGTTCACCATTGCTTTTTCTTTCTTTCTCGGGATGTACCAAACTGTAGATTTTGCCACTCCTAATGTTGTAGCAATTTCTCGGATGGGTTTTTTCTGTTTTGCAGCTTAAGGATGGCTTGTTTCACCTGCATGGAGAGCTCCTTTGACCGCATGTTTCCTTCACAGCAAAACTTTCCAAATGCAAGCACCACACCTCAAATCAACTCCAGGCCTTTTATCTGCTTAATTGAGAATGACATAACGAAGGGATTGCCCACACCTGTCCTTGAAATAGCCTTTGAGTCAATTGTCCAATTACTTTTGGTCCCTTTAAAAACAGGGTGGCACATGTTAAGGAGCTGAAACTCCTAAACCCTTCATCCAATTTTAATGTGGATACCCTCAAATGAAAGCTGAAAGTCTGAACTTCAACTGCATCTGAATTGTTTTGTTTAAAATTCATTGTGGTAATGTCTAGAACCAAAATTAGAAAAATGTTGTCTCCGTCCAAATATATATGGACCTAACTGTACATTGTTTTAGAGAACATTTAGAAAATATATATTTTTTTTTAACTGTACAGTATCTACTTCTGCTATTATGCTTTGTTGAAAGGAGCCTTTTATGACACTCTGCTACTTAACCCAGGGGACAGCACACTTTGGCTAGGATTTACACACTTCCATTAAGTTCTGTCATTGTTAAACCCTTTCCAACCTTAGACGGATAGGTACGTCTAAGATTGTCACCCCGTTTGCTGTGGGCTGCTGCGCTAAAAACTGGCATCCTTTCTGACACGTCAGCTGATTTCATCAGCTGACAGGAAACGCTAACCGTGAGTGGAATCACGATTCACCCGTGGCTGCTAACATGTTAAATGCTACTGTCAATCTCTGACAGCGGCATTTAACATGATCGTCGCCTGGGTCATATGACCGTGTGTTGCCATGACAGCCCGGGGTCTGCAGGAGACCCCTGTGGTTGTCATTGCTGGACTGCAATGAGCGCTGCCTGGTGGTTGGTGTTCATAGCAAGTGAGCATTTCTGCTACTAACAAGCAATCTGATCATTACCTGTATGTAGCAGAGACGATCAGATTATCACAGCTTCTAGCCTCCCATGGAGACTATTTAAGCAAGAGAAAAGAAAAAATGTGTTTAAAAATATAAAAAAAAATATAATTTTTTCCAACAACGTTTACAACACCATTTTTTTTTTTTTAAGGGACATCACATTTGAAGTGACTTTGACGAACCTATATAACAGAAAATACCCCCAAAAAGTGACACCATTCTAAAAACAGCACCCCTCAAACTGCTCAAAACTAAATCCAAGAAGCTTATTAGCCCATCAGATGCTTCACAGGAATTAATGCAATGTAGAATGAAAAAAAAATTAACATTTTACTTTTTTTTTTTAACAAAAATTTTACTTTAGCCTCATTTTTTTTTATTTTCAGAAGGCTAACAAGAAAATGGACCACAAAATTTGTTGTGCAATTTCTCCTGAGTAAAATAGTTCCCCATACAGTTGTGGCCAAAAGTATTGACACCCCTGCAATTCTGTCAGATAATACTCAGTTTCTTCCTGAAAATGATTGCAAACACAAATTCTTTGGTATTATTACCTTCATGCAATTTGTTTTAAATGTAAAAACACAAAAAGAATTGTCCTAAAGCCAAATTGGATATAATTCCACACCAAACATAAAAAAGAGGGTAGACAAAAGTATTGGCACTGTACGAAAAATTATGTGATGCTTCTCTAATTTGTGTAATTAACAGCACCTGTAACTTACCTGTGGCACCTAACAGATGTTGGCAATAACTAAATCACACTTGCAGCCAGTTGACATGGATTAAAGTTGACTCAACCTCTGTCCTGTGTCCTTGTGTGTACCACATTGAGCATGGAGAAAATAAAGAAGACCAAAGAACTGTCTGAGGACTTGAGAAACCAAATTGTGAGGAAGCATTAGCAATCTCAAGGCTACAAGTCCATCTCCAAAGACCTGTATGTTCCTGTGTCTACCGTGCGCAGTGTCATCAAGAAGTTTAAAGCCCATGGCACTGTGGCTAACCTCCCTAGATGTGGACGGAAAAGAAAAATTGACAAGAGATTTCAACGCAAGATTGTGCGGATGTTGGATAAAGAACCTCAACTAACATCCAAACAAGTTCAAGCTGCCCTGCAGTCCGAGGGTACAACAAGTGTCAACCCGTACTATCCGTCGGCATCTGAATGAAAAGGGACTGTATGGTAGGAGACCCAGGAAGACCCCACTTCTTACCCCGAGACATAAAAAAGCCAGGCTGGAGTTTGCCAAAACTTACTTGAAAAAGCCTAAAACGTTTTGAAGAATGTTCTCTGGTCAGATGAGGCAAAAGTAGAGCTTTTTGGGCAAAGGCATCAACATAGAGTTTACAGGAGAAAAAAAGAGGCATTAAAAGAAAACAACATGGTCCCTACAGTCAAACATGACTGAGGCTCCCTGATGTTTTGGGGTTGCTTTGCTGCCTCTGCCACTGGACTGCTTGACCGTGTGCATGGCATATGAATTCAGAAAACTACCAACAAATTTTGCAGCATAATGTAGGACCCAGTGTGAGAAAGCTGGGTCTCCCTCAGAGGTCATGGGTCTTCCAGCAGGACAATAACCCAAAACACACTTCAAAAAGCACTAGAAAATGGTTTGAGAGAAAGTACTGGAGACTTCTAAGGTGGCCAGCAATGAGTCCAGACCTGAATCCCATAGAAAACCTGTGGAGATGGCAGTTTGGAGAAGGCACCCTTCAAATATCAGGGACCTGGAGCAGTTTGCCAAAGAAGAATGGTCTAAAATTCCAGCAGAGCATTGTAAGAAACTCATTAATGGTTACCGGAAGCGGTTGGTGGCAGTTATTTTGGCTTAAGGTTGTGCAACCAAGTATTAGGCTGAGGGTGCCAATACTTTTGTCTGGCCCAGTTTTGGAGTTTTGTGTGAAATGATCAATGTTTTGCTTTTTGCTTCATTTTCTTTTGTGTTTTTTCATTTAAGACAAATTAAATGAAGATAATACCAAATAATTTGGGATTGCAATCATTTTCAGGAAGAAACTGAGTATTATCTGACAGAATTGCAGGGGTGTCAATACTTTTGGCCACAATTGTATGTGTGTGAAAACTACGGTTTGGGCAGATGGCAGGGCTCGGAAGGAGCATTTGACCTTTTGAACGCAGAAATGGCTAGAATTGAGAGCGGATGCCATGTTGCGTTCGGAGAGGCCATGAAGTGCCTACAGAGAGGACCCCCCCCCCCCGGCATGACTGACTATTTTGGAAACTAGACACGGTACAAAGATATACGGTACATCTTTCCTAGACCCCTAAAGGAATTTATCTAGATGTGTTATTAGTACATTGAATCCCCAAGTGCTTCATCGAAGTTTATAACGAAGAGCCATGAAAAAAAAAAATCACATTTTTCCCACAAAAATTTAGCCCCAATTTTTTTTATTTTCACAAGGGTAGCAGGAGAAAATGGGCTCCAAAAATAGTTGTGCAATTTCTCCTCATATGTGGGAGAAAACAACTGTTTGGGCGCATGGCAGAGCTCTGAAGGAAGGAGTGATGTTTTGAAATGCAGATTTTGATGAAATGGTGTGTGGGTGTCATATCACGTTGGAGGGGACCTTGAAGTGCCTAAACAGTGCAACCCCCCCTCCACAAGTGACCCCATTTCTGAAACTAGAGATCCCTCAAGGAATTTACCTAGACATGCAGATAGAGACCTGGGCACAAATAATGAAATTGGGGTGGCATGGGGGTTGGGATTAGAACAGTTAATAACTTCAGAAAGAATAGAGGTACAGAGATATACATAAAGTGCATGTATACTAATACCAGAAGCCTCGCCAACAAAATGGAGGACTTGGAGTTAATGTTGTTGGAACATAATTATGACATGGTGGGGATATCTGAGACATGGCTGGACGAGAGCCACGACTGGGCGGTTAATTTACAGGGCTATAGTCTGTTCAGAAATGACCGTACTAATAAACGAGGGGGAGGCGTGTGTTTATATGTAAAATCATTATCACACAGGATGGGTTTTAAGGATATGTGAATCTAATGAAAATGTAGAGTCCCTGTGGGTAGAGATAAGGGGAGGGGGGAAAAATAATAAATTACTGATAGGGGTTTGTTATAAGTCTCCAAAAATAATGGAAGCAACAGAGAATATCCTCATAAAGCAAATAGATGAAGCTGCGACTCAAGGGGAAGTTATTATTATGGGGGACCTCAACTACCCTGAAATACATTGGGGAACCGAAACCTGCAGTTCCAGCAAAGGTATTAGGTTTTTGACAACTATGAGAGACAATTACCTTTCACAACTGGTTCAGGACCCAACAAGAGGGGGGGCACTGCTAGACCTAATATTAACCAACAGGCCAGACCGCATATCAAATGTAAGGGTTGAAGGGGTCACTTGGGTAACAGTGATCACAAATTAATAAGTTTTCATGTGTCCTTTAATAAGATGTGTAGTAGAGGGGTTACAAGGACACTAAACTTCAGGAAAGCAAAGTTCCAACGGATGAGAGATGATCTTAGTGCAATTAACTGGGACGATATCCTGAGACATAAAAATACACAAAGAAAATGGGAGACGTTTATTAGCATCATGAATAGGACCTGTGCACAATATATACCGTATGGGGATAAACATGCTAGAAATAGGAGGAAACCACTATGGCTAAATAGAGCTGTAAGGGGTGCAATAAGTGACAAAAAGAAAGCATTTAGAAAATTAAAGCAAGTAGGTAGTGATGAGGCATTAAATAAATACAGAAAATTAAATTCTGTAAAATTCAAATCAAGGCAGCAAAGATTGAGACACAGACTCATTGCCAGAGAATGTAAAAATAATCCCAAAATTTTCTTTAACTACATAAATAGTAAGAAACTAAAAAAATGATAGTGTTGGTCCCCTTAAAAATAGTCTGGGTGAAATGGTGGATGAGGATGAGGAAAAAGCCAATATGCTAAATGAGTTTTTTCAACAGTATTTACACAAGAAAATCCCATGATGGATAACATGATCAGGGATAAAAATTCTCCATTAAATGTCACCTGCTTAACCCAGCGGGATGTATGGCGGCATCTAAAAATCACTAAAATTGACAAATCCCCGGGCCCGGATGGGATACACCCCCTGAGTACTGCAGGAATTAAGCACAGTCATAGATAGACCATTATTTTTAATCTTTAAAGATTCCATAATAACATCGTCTGTACCACAGGACTGGCGTATAGCAAATGTGGTGCCAATATTCAAAAAGGGGACAAAAACAGAACTTGGAAATAGGCCAGTGAGCTTAACCTCTACTGTGGGTAAAATCCTGGAGGGTTTTCTAAGAGCTGCTATACTGGAGTATATGAAGAATAACCTCATGACCCAATATCAACATGGGTTTACGAGAGACCGCTCCTGTCAGACTAATCTGATAAGCTTTTATGAAGAGGTAAGTTCCGGACTAGACCAAGGAAGCGCAGTGGAAGTGGTGTACATGGACTTTTCAAAAGCTTTTGATACGGTGCCACACAAAAGGTTTATACATAAAATGAGAACAATGGGGATAGGGAAAATATGTGTAAGTGGGTTAAGAGCTGGCTCAGGGATAGGAAACAAAGGGTGGTTATTAATGGAGCACACTCGGACTGGGTGACTGTTAGCAGTGGGGTACCACAGGGGTCAGTTTTGGGCCCGCTTCTTTTTAACATTTATTAATGATCTTGTAGGGGGCATAGAGAGTAGAATTTCAATATTTGCAGATGACACTAAACTCTCCAGGGTAATCAATACAGAGGAGGACAATTTTATATTACAGGAGGATTTATGTAAACTAGAAGCTTGGGCTGATATATGACAAATGAGCTTAAATGGGGATAAATGTAAGGTCATGCACTTGGGTAGAACAAACAAGATGTATAATTATGTGATTAATTGTAGAACACTGGGCAAAACTGTCACTGAAAAAGACCTGGGTGTATGTATGGGTGGATGACAAACTCACATTTAGTGGCCAGTGTCAGGCAGCTGCTGCAAAGGCAAATAAAATAATGGGATGCAATAAAAGAGGCATAGATGCTCATGAGGAGAACATCATTTTACCTCTATACAAGTCACTAGTGTGACCACACTTAGAATACGGTGTACAGTTCTGATCTCCGGTGTATAAGAAAGACATAGCTGAACTAGAGCGGGTGCAGAGAAGAGCGACCTTGTTATTAGAGAACTGGGGGGTCTAAATTAACAAGACAGGTTATTACACTTGGGGTTATTTAGTTTGGAAAATCGAAGGCTTAGGGGTGATCTTATTACAATGTATAAATATATGCGGGGACAATACAAAGACCTTTCTAATGATCTTTTTACTCTTAGACGTGTGACGGAGACAAGGGGGCATCCTCTACGTCTGGAGGAAAGAAGGTTTAAGCATACTCACAGACGGGGATTCTTTACTGTAAGAGCAGTGAGACTATGGAACTCTCTGCCATATGATGTTGTAATGAGTGATTCCCTACTAAAATTTAAGAAGGGCCTGGATGCTTTTCTTGAAAACTATAACATTTCAGGTTATATATAGATTTGAGCGACTTTGGTCAGATCGGGTTTCATGAAACAAAATTTGAGTCGGGTGAAACTGGTCCGACTAAGGCAAAAAACCCCCGACCCCAATGCAAGTCAATGGGGAATAAAAGTCGGCATTGAGCGGATGACATTCATCCACTCAATGCTGACTTTTATTCCCCATTGACTTGCATTGGGGTCGGGTTTCGGATGAAACTCCGACTTTTTTTGCCCTAGTCGGACCAGTTTCATCCGACAAATTATAAAATAGCTTCAGAATTTGTCCCACAATTTCTGCTGAACGTAGCAATACCACCCCATATGCGGCTGTACAGTACCACATAGCCATATGGCGAGACTCGGGAGGGACGGAGCGTTATTTGCCTCCTGGAGTGTAGATTTTCCTAGAATAGTTTGCGCTCTCAATATACAGTGTTACAGCTATGGCCAAGTGCTACAAGAGCAGAATACCCCTCTCAAGTAACCCCATTTTGGAAATTATACACTTTTGGGAATTTATCTTACAGGTGTGTTTATGATTTGACTCCATGGGTGTCTTCCAGAAACAAGAAGCAGTGGATGAGTTAAAATTGCAAATCTGCTATTGTAGTGCCCAGCTCATGCTCCTGGAGACACACTCGTAAATTAGGAGGGCTGTCATCACTATAGAACTGGGAAACATGTGGATGACAAGTGTGGTTTACGCACACTGTGGGGCTCAGAAGGGAGGGGGTCATTTGGATTTGGAAGCACAGAATTTGATAATTTTTTTTGGGGGGGGCGAGGAGCCATTTCCAGAGTCTTTGTGCTACCAAAAACATGGAAGCCCCCTATAATTCTGGTACCAAATGAGATACCTGACTTGCTTTTTCTGTGGATTGAGTTGCAGTTCTCTTTTATTGGGAACATTTTCCATAACATTTTAATGCTTGTCCTGCACCCTACACTGAGCACTTACATCAGGGTTTACATCTAAATCTCCAAATGACGTAATGCAGATGACACGCCGGACCGGTCCATTCACTATAATGTGGCAGCAGAGTAAAGGTCCCATCACACACAGCGATCTCGCTAGCAAGATCACTGATTTTGTGACGCCACAGAGATCTCGCCAGCGATATCGCTGTGTGTATTGGGGATCAGCGAACGCCTCCCCTGCCGGGTATCGCTGATCGTGCTCGATCAGCCTGTGTTTTCATCACTGGTCTCCCGCTGGCCAGCACGCATCGCTGCGTGTGGCAGTAAGAGACAAGTGATCAGCGAAGCTGGACGCTGGTTTCTAATGTAAACATCGGGTATCCAGGAGCCACGGCTCTTGGATACCCGCTGTTTACCTTGGAAAACGGCGTGCTTAGATACCCGATGTTTACCTTGGAAACCAGCATGTACGCCGGTTTCCAAGGTAAACCGTGGGTATCCAAGAGCCGCGGCTCCTGGATACCCGATGTTTACATTAGAAACCAGCTTGCTCACTGGTCCTGATCGCTGGAGGGGCTGTCTATGTGACAGCTCACCAGCGACCAGCCTAACGATGTCCCAGCGATCCCATCCATGTCGGATCGTTGGTGGGATCGCTGGGACATTGTTATGTGTAACGGGAACTTTAATCTGAACTCCCGGTTTGGCCTCTGTTTAGCAGTGTCCTTTTCTTTAGTGCACAAAACTGTATGCCTAAAAATATGAACACCGCTTGATAATAGGCCACACAGCATTCACAGTGCCTCCATCTGCTTAATTATAGGGAATCTTCCGCCGAGGATTCCGTCTGTATCACATTTTTCAGAGATTTGCACAGAGCCCCAATGTAAACGCTCAGCGCAGAGTGCAGGATAAATGTGCGCAGAGCCTTAGTGCGATCCTTGGGACTCAGAATTACTGTGCTTGATTGGCTAGTAAACTCGCCTAACCTTAACCATAGAGAATCTATAGGGTATTGTCAAGAGGATGATGAGAGACATCAGTAGAGTTGAGCGACTTTTGGTTTTTTAGGGTCGCGTTTCGTTTCGTGAAACCCGACTTTTCCAAAAGTCGGGTCGAGCAAGATCGTCCGATTATAGGGAAAAGTCGGGGTCGTCCCGAAACACGAAGCCCAATGTAAGTCAATGGGGAATAAAAGTCGGCAGTGAGAGGAGGACAGGAAACACACCTACAGTGCCCATTTGAATGCCAAAAGCATCAATTCTTCTTACTTAAGCTTGTCAACCTTAATTAACTTCATAATACAAGTTACGCACTGAAAAATGGGGGTTATTTGGCTAAAGTTGTGGGGGGGGAGGGCTGGCTGCAGGTTTTCATGTGCCCTGGGCGAAAGAGCGCCCCTTTAACACATACCACAACTCATCATGCTCCGATACGGCAGATAAATAGCGGTATAGTACAATGAAAAATACCTCACTTTTTACATCTCATGACGAAGCCCATCTATTTCTCCATACAGAATCATTGGTCCCATATAATGTTTGAAACAGTATATGATGAGCTCCACATAATGCTACAGTATATGTTGGTCCCCATGGATGAAGCTCCACTGTCTTATGGGCCCAAATAATGCTCCAAACATAATGGGCCCCATTTCTAATGCTCTAGTGTATAATGGGCCCTGTAAATGCTGCTCCAGTGTCTGATGTCCACCTTTGGAATGTTCCAGTGTATGGTGGGCCCCATCTATCATTCTCCAGAGTATAGTGCTCCCCAAAAATTGCTGTCCCAACATTGAAAACAATCAAATAAGTCTCCTCGCTAGGGAATCCCTGTACTTGTCTGGACAGGTGCTGTAGCTTGCTTAACAGCTCGCCAGCCGTTCTTACGCCCAGTATGGATTGCACGTGATTGCACAAAGGTTAGAAAGGGTACCGTATCCCTGGATAACATGTATGGATAGCGTACACATTCAAAATATATGTCTCAGGAGGCAGGCTCAGACGGTGTCAGGCCCAGTATGGATTGCACGTGAGTGCACAAAGGTTAGAAAGGGTACCGTATCCCTGGATAACATGTATGGAAAGCGTACACATTCAAAATATATGTCTCAGGAGGCAGGCTCAGACGGTGTCAGGCACAGTATGGATTGCACGTGATTGCACAAAGGTTAGAAAGGGTACCGTATCCCCGGATAACATGTATGGATAGCGTACACATTCAAAATATATGTCTCAGGAGGCAGGCTCAGACGGTGTTAGGCCCAGTATGGATTGCACGTGATTGCACAAAGGTTAGAAAGGGTACAGTATCCCCGGATAACATGTATGGATAGCGTACACATTCAAAATATATGTCTCAGGAGGCAGGCTCAGACGGTGTTAGGCACAGTATGGATTGCACGTGATTGCACAAAGGTTAGAAAGGGTACCGTATCCCCAGATAACATGTATGGATAGCGTACACATTCAAAATATATGTCTCAGGAGGCAGGCTCAGACGGTGTCAGGCCCAGTATGGATTGCACGTGATTGCACAAAGGTTAGAAAGGGTACCGTATCCCTGGATAACATGTATGGATAGCGTACACATTCAAAATATATGTATCAGGAGGCAGGCTCAGACGGTGTTAGGCCCAGTATGGATTGCACGTGATTGCACAAAGGTTAGAAAGGGTACCGTATCCCTGGATAACATGTATGGATAGCGTACACATTCAAAATATATGTCTCAGGAGGCAGGCTCAGACGGTGTCAGGCACAGTATGGATTGCACGTGATTGCACAAAGGTTAGAAAGGGTACCGTATCCCCGGATAACATGTATGGATAGCGTACACATTCAAAATATATGTCTCAGGAGGCAGGCTCAGACGGTGTTAGGCCCAGTATGGATTGCACGTGATTGCACAAAGGTTAGAGAGGGTACCGTATCCCCGGATAACATGTATGGATAGCGTACACATTCAAAATATATGTCTCAGGAGGCAGGCTCAGACGGTGTTAGGCCCAGTATGGATTGCACGTGATTGCACAAAGGTTAGAAAGGGTACCGTATCCCCGGATAACATGTATGGATAGCGTACACATTCAAAATAATGTCTCAGGAGGCAGGCTCAGACGGTGTCAGGCCCAGTATGGATTGCACGTGATTGCACAAAGGTTAGAAAGGGTACCGTATCCCCGGATAACATGTATGGATAGCGTACACATTCAAAATATATGTCTCAGGAGGCAGGCTCAGACGGTGTCAGGCCCAGTATGGATTGCACGTGATTGCACAAAGGTTAGAAAGGGTACCGTATCCCTGGATAACATGTATGGATAGCGTACACATTCAAAATATATGTCTCAGGAGGCAGGCTCAGACGGTGTCAGGCACAGTATGGATTGCACGTGATTGCACAAAGGTTAGAAAGGGTACCGTATCCCCGGATGACATGTATGGCTAGCGTACACATTCAAAATCTATGTCTCAGGAGGCAGGCTCAGACGGTGTCAGGCACAGTATGGATTTGACGGCCCAGATTACACAGCGGAGGAGCAGGGAGAGGTAAAGATTGCAAATGCTGGGGCCCTGCCCAAGCAAGGGGGGCCCACTCGTGGGCGTCGGTACTGGCACTGGGCCCCTCATAGTACAGCGGTGTGTCTGACGGCGGGTGTGCACCACCACCGTCAGAGACACTTGATTGCACTATGAGGGACCCTGTGCCAGTGCCCGCGCCCAAGAGTCGGCCTACCCACCTGTCCAGGGCAACGGCACTCGCACGGTGTCGTGCGGTAGGTGGTGACCCCGGCCATGGGGGGGAGGCAGCACAGTTAGGGAGTTTTAGAAAGTGGCATATGTTGATGTTGGACATTCAGCTGATGCAAAAGGCGAAATAGGTGAAGTACCAGGAAGAGGTGGACCAAAGCAAGCCATTTTTCTGTCACCCTATGTGTCATCAGGGGAAGGTGGGACAAAATCCTTGGAAACCCATGCGTGGTTCATTTTAATGAAGGTTAGATCATCCACATTTTGGGTTGACAGATGGGTCCTTTTTTCTGTCAGGATTGATCCAGCTGCACTGAAGACTCTTTCCGATAGCACACTTGCAGCTGGGCAAGCGAGCTCCTGTAAGGCATATTGGGCCAATTCAGGCCAGGTGTCCAGTTTAGCGGCCCAATAGTCAAAGGGGAATGACCTGTGTGGGAGAACATCGATATGGGAGGAAAAGTAGTTTGTAACCATAGTTGACAACTGCTGTCTCCTGTCACTTTCCATCGATGCAGTATTACCAGTTGTGTGAGCGGTATTTGAAAAATCAGTCCACAACATTGTCATGAAACCCCTGTCTCCAATGCCACTTCTGCTGTGTGCACCACGAACACCTCTGCCAAGCTGCCCCCGGCCCGTACGGCTCGTGTGAGAACCATCACCGCTGCTGTGTGCTGGGAATGCCTCAAGCAACCGATTTACCAGAGTTGCTTGTTTATTAGCCAATATTAGGTCAAGGTTCTCCTGTGGCATGATGTTTTGTAATTTGCCTTTATAGCGTGGATCCAGGATGCTGGCCAACCAGTAGTCGTCATCGTTCATCATTTTGGCAATGCGGGGGTCCCTTTTTTAGGATCCGCAAGGCATAATCTGACATGTGGGCCAATGTTCCCGGTGTCAATGATGCACTGCGAGTGCTGGGTGGAGGAGCACTTTCTGGCAAATCCACATCCCTCCAGTCACGCACAAACCCTGTACCAGACCTTGCCACGCCAACATTTTCACTTGCCCCACGAGATGCATCCTCCTCCCCTAAGTAATCATCCCCATCATCCTCCTCCTCCTCCTCCTCTTCTTCCTCCACCTCGTCCAGGAGAGGTCCCTGAGCAGACAATGGCTGAATGTCATCAAGGATTCCCTCCTCCTCTTCCTCCTCATCAACATTGGCTGCAGACGCCTGCTCCTTAAGGTGCGTCAAAGTTTGCATGAGCAGACGCATAAGTGGGATGCTCATGCTTAGGATGGCATCGTCTGCGCTTACCAGCCGTGTGCATTCCTCAAAACACTGAAGGACTTTACAAAGGTCTTTCAGCTTCGACCACTGCACGCCTGTCAACTCCATGTCTGCTCTCAAAGTGCCTGGCCGTGTATCCTCCCACAAATGCATTATGGCCTGCCTCTGCTCGCACAGCCGCTCCACCATGTGCAGGGTGGAGTTCCACCTTGTTGCAATGTCGATAATGAGGCGGTGGTTGGGAAGGTGGAGCAATCGCTGCAGCTTCTGCATACGAACGGAGTGTACAGGCGACCGGCGGATGTGCGCGCACAGTCTTCGCACCTTCTGGAGCAGGGCTGTTAACTCCGGATAATTTTTGAGGAAGCACTGCACCACCAGGTTCAAGGTGTGAGCCAAGCAAGGTATGTGGCTGAGTTTTGAAAGGGCTATGGCTGCCACAAAATTACGGCCGTTATCACTAACTACCTTGCCTGCCTCAAGATGTACACTGCCCAGCCATGACTCAGTTTGTCGCTTCAAGTACTCGGCCAGCACCTCGGCGGTGTGTGTCGCCCAAACACATCATCTGCAACACAGCCTGCTGACGTTTTCCACTAGCTGCTCAATAGGGGGACACATCGTGTGCAACAGTGGCAGCTGCAGATGGAGTGCTCGTACGACTGCGCTCTGTGGACGAGCTTTCGCTTCTGGAGGAGGAGGAGGAGGGTCGAACGCCTACAGCCAACTGTTTCCTATACCGTGGGCTAGGCAGCACTGTCCCACCACCGCTGTCCCCTGTGGACCCTGCATCCACCACATTAACCCAGTGCGCAGTGATGGACACGTAACGGCCCTGGCCATGCCGACTGGACCATGCATCAGTTGTGAGGTGCACCTTTCCGCTCACTGACTGCTTGAGTGCATGGACAATGCTGTCTTTCACATGATGGTGGAGGGCTGGGATGGCTTTGCGAGAGAAGAAGTGGCGACTGGGTAGGTCATAGCGTGGTACTGCATAGGCCATGAGTTCGCGGAAAGCTGTGCTTTCCACCAACCGAAAGGGCATCATCTCAAACGAGATTAGTTTGGCAATGTGGGCGTTCAAACCCAGTGTACGCGGATGAGAGACTGAGTACTTTCTTGACCTACTCATAGTGTCTGGGAGGGTGAGCTGGACTTGAGAGCTGCATATGGTGGAAGTAGCGGTGGACAGGGCGGACTGAGAGAGGGTTGATGATGGTGATGGAGTTGGTGTTCTTTCTGATGGCCTAGAATCAGTCTTTCGTTGATATAACAGTGGGATTCCCTGACTGCTGTGGTCTTGCAACGACACCTCAACATTTGCTGCTGTGCTAACCGGTGGGCTTACAGTGGGGGAAACAATGTAGCGTTGCTGACTACCTTCGTTGTGATCAGTTGCACATGTGGCACTTGAGGTTTGGTGTTGTGTCCACGCTTGCAAGTGCATGCTGGTTAAATGTCTAAGAATGCAACTGGTATTCAAATTTTTCAGATTTTTCCCTCGGCTAAAGGTCTTTGCGCACTTCTTACAGATAACCTTGGCCTGATCATGAGGATTTTGTTCAAAAAAGTGCCACACTGCACTCTTCCTACTTTGGCAGACATTTTGCGGCCTAGCACGCTGTGATCTTTTGACCCTCTGGACAAGCTGTCCAGCAACTCTTTTGATGTTTGGAACCTGTCTTTGGAGTGCTCCGGGCCTGCCAGATAACAGCTGTTGCGATGTCGATGTCTGCTGTGGATGCTCCTCATCTGAGCTATTGGAAGCAGCACCCTCTTCCCCTAATGGATGCCAATCTGGGTCAACAACTGGGTCATCCATCACCTCCTCTTCTATGTCATGTGCACCTTTCTCTGTGTCACCGTGTATGGTGGTATAGTGTGCGGGAAGGGGCACCTGAGTCTCATCAGGGTCAAAATCTGGCTCTGTACACTGCAAGGACAATGTAGTGCTCTGAGTAAATGTACCAGCAGAATCATCCATCAGTGGCTGTGCATCAGTGCACTCCATGTCAGATTCATCTTGGCCTGGGTAATTCACCATTTCACTTGATAATCCAGGCATGGTATGTGAAAACAGCTCCATGGAGTAATCAGTAGTATGGCCTGCGTCATCCTTCAATCTTGGTTGGGGTGAAGGACACAAGGAAAGGTGTGGTTCATGAACATGAGCCTCCAATGACGACTCAGTGCTTTTACTTTTTACAACTGAAGAAGAGGAGGCGATAGAGCTGGAGGCTGAGTCAGCAATGTAAGACAAAACTTTTTCCTGATGCTCTTTTTTTAAAACGGTTTGCCAACTCCTAGAAAACTAAGCGTTCGAGGCCTTATGTAGCCAGACGATGACGTAGGGTCAGCACCTCCTGCATTCAGTCCTATTTTGCTCTTGCCACTACCATCAGATCCACCACCAACACCATCATTACCAGCTGCCAACCCCCGCCCAATTCCACGGCCTCTTCCACCAGCCTTCCTCATTTTTGGTAGAAATGTAGACAAAATCCAACAAACTATATAGTAATGTAAAACAAGGTACAAGGTGTCTATAGGACAGGGGAGATTTAGAATTTCTGCACACACTTGTGGACAGTGGACACTTTTGGATTGTGTGAGGCCCACTGATATCTGAGCGCTATGTGACAGGCTCGATGGCACAGCTGCCTGTGACCAAAGTGACGAGAGGATAATGGAGATTTTGAATCTCTGCGCACACTTTTGGACACTGGACACTTGTGGATTGTGTGAGGCCCACTGATATCTGAGCGCTATGTGACACGCTCGATGGCACAGCTGCCTGTGACCAAAGTGACGAGAGGATAATGGAGATTTTGAATCTCTGCGCACACTTTTGGACACTGGACACTTGTGGATTGTGTGAGGCCCACTGATATCTGAGCGCTATGTGACAGGCTCGATGGCTCAGCTGTGACAAAAGTGACTAGAGGATAAGGGAGATTGGATTGCTTTTAAAAAAGCAGTTTGCGGAGCAGTGGGTAAACAGCAATGCCAGCGTGTCAGGAAGCCTTAAAAGGCAGCCCAACAACCAACACCACTGATACACCACAATATAGCCTCCCCTTGCACTGCACACACAGTGACTTGTGTGTTGTGCAGGCCAAATCGCTTGCAGCAGAAGCAGTTTTTTTGTCTTCTTCCCTGCCTAACGCTCTCCCTACAGAATCAGCAGCAACCTCTCCCTATACTAAGATCGTCAAAAGTAAGATGGCGGTCGGCGTGCACGCCCTTTTATACCCCCTGTGACGCCCACCAAAGCAAGCCAATCACATGCATGCCCTTCTGAAAGATGGTGGTGACCCGTGCCTAGGTCATCACGTTGCCCACAGTGTCCGTGGATCCTGATTGGCTGAAAAAGAGCGCAAAACAAACTTTTGAAACGCAACTTTGGCGCGTAAGTCGCCGACCTCGTGGCCGACCTCATCCTAGGGTCGGGTTTCGTTTCATGAAACCCGACTTTGCCAAAAGTCGGCGACTTTTGAATTTTTTCGACCCGTTTCGCTCAACTCTAGACATCAGACCCAATAGTGCAGACGAGCTGAAGGCTGCTATCAAAGCAACCTGGGCTTCCATAACACCTCAGCAGTGCCACAGGCTAATCGCCTCCATGCCATGCCTCATTGATGCAGTAACTGATGGAAAAGGAGCCCCGACCAAGTATTGAGTGTATTTACTGAACATACATTTCAGTAGGCCAACATTTCGGATTTTAAAATCATTTTTGAAGCAGGTATTATAAAGTATTTTAATTTACTGAGATAATGACTTTTGGGTTTTCATTGGCTGCAAGCCATAATCATCAACATTAGCAGAAATAAACACTTGAAATACATCACTCTGTAAAGACTATATAATATACGAGTTTCACTTTTTTTTTAATTGAAGAACTGAAATAAAGTAACTTTTTGATAATATTCTAATTTTGTGAGAAGCACGTGTGTGTGTGTGTGTGTGTGTGTATATATATATATATATATATATATATATATATATATATATATATATATATATATATATATATATATATATATATATATATATATATATATATAAAAAGTTGAGCGACTTTTGGTTTTTTAGGGTCGCGTTTCGTTTCGTGAAACCAGACTTTTCCAAAAGTCGGGTCGAGCAAGATCGTCCGATTATAGGGAAAAGTCGGGGTCGTCCCGAAACACGAAGCCCAATGTAAGTCAATGGGGAATAAAAGTCAGCAGTGAGAGGAGGACAGGAAACACACCTACAGTGCCCATTTGAATGCCAAAAGCATCAATTCTTCTTACTTAAGCTTGTCAACCTTAATTAACTTCATAATACAAGTTACGCACTGAAAAATGGGGGTTATTTGGCTAAAGTTGTGGGGGGGGGGGGAGGGCTGGCTGCAGGTTTTCATGTGCCCTGGGCGAAAGAGCGCCCCTTTAACACATACCACAACTCATCATGCTCCGATACGGCAGATAAATAGCGGTATAGTACAATGAAAAATACCTCACTTTTTACATCTCATGACGAGGCCCATCTATTTCTCCATACAGAATCATTGGTCCCATATAATGTTTGAAACAGTATATGATGAGCTCCACATAATGCTACAGTATATGTTGGTCCCCATGGATGAAGCTCCACTGTCTTATGGGCCCAAATAATGCTCCAAACATAATGGGCCCCATTTCTAATGCTCTAGTGTATAATGGGCCCTGTAAATGCTGCTCCAGTGTCTGATGTCCACCTTTGGAATGTTCCAGTGTATGGTGGGCCCCATCTATCATTCTCCAGAGTATAGTGCTCCCCAAAAATTGCTGTCCCAACATTGAAAACAATCAAATAAGTCTCCTCGCTAGGGAATCCCTGTACTTGTCTGGACAGGTGCTGTAGCTTGCTTAACAGCTCGCCAGCCTTTCTCACGCCCAGTATGGATTGCACGTGATTGCACAAAGGTTAGAAAGGGTACCGTATCCCCGGATAACATGTATGGATAGCGTACACATTCAAAATATATGTCTCAGGAGGCAGGCTCAGACGGTGTCAGGCCCAGTATGGATTGCACGTGATTGCACAAAGGTTAGAAAGGGTACCGTATCCCTGGATAACACGTATGGATAGCGTACACATTCAAAATATATGTCTCAGGAGGCAGGCTCAGACGGTGTCAGGCACAGTATGGATTGCACGTGATTGCACAAAGGTTAGAAAGGGTACCGTATCCCCGGATAACATGTATGGATAGCGTACACATTCAAAATATATGTCTCAGGAGGCAGGCTCAGACGGTGTCAGGCACAGTATGGATTTGACGGCCCAGATTACACAGTGGAGGAGCAGGGAGAGGAAAAGATTGCAAATGCTGGGGCCCTGCCCAAGCAAGGGGGGCCCACTCGTGGGCGTCGGTACTGGCACTGGGCCCCTCATAGTACAGCGGTGTGTCTGACGGCGGGTGTGCACCACCACCGTCAGAGACACTTGATTGCACTATGAGGGACCCTGTGCCAGTGCCCGCGCCCAAGAGTCGGCCTACCCACCTGTCCAGGGCAACGGCACTCGCACGGTGTCGTGCGGTAGGTGGTGACCCCGGCCATGGGGGGGGAGGCAGCACAGTTAGGGAGTTTTAGAAAGTGGCATATGTTGATGTTGGAAATTCAGCTGATGCAAAAGGCGAAATAGGTGAAGTACCAGGAAGAGGTGGACCAAAGCAAGCCATTTTTCTGTCACCCTATGTGTCATCAGGGGAAGGTGGGACAAAATCCTTGGAAACCCATGCGTGGTTCATTTTAATGAAGGTTAGATCATCCACATTTTGGGTTGACAGACGGGTCCTTTTTTCTGTCAGGATTGATCCAGCTGCACTGAAGACTCTTTCCGATAGCACACTTGAAGCTGGGCAAGCGAGCTCCTGTAAGGCATATTGGGCCAATTCAGGCCAGGTGTCCAGTTTAGCGGCCCAATAGTCAAAGGGGAATGACCTGTGTGGGAGAACATCGATATGGGAGGAAAAGTAGTTTGTAACCATAGTTGACAACTGCTGTCTCCTGTCACTTTCCATCGATGCAGTATTACCAGTTGTGTGAGCGGTATTTGAAAAATCAGTCCACAACATTGTCATGAAACCCCTGTCTCCAACGCCACTTCTGCTGTGTGCACCACGAACACCTCTGCCAAGCTGCCCCCGGCCCGTACGGCTCGTGTGAGAACCATCACCGCTGCTGTGTGCTGGGAATGCCTCAAGCAACCGATTTACCAGAGTTGCTTGTTTATTAGCCAATATTAGGTCAAGGTTCTCCTGTGGCATGATGTTTTGTAATTTGCCTTTATAGCGTGGATCCAGGATGCTGGCCAACCAGTAGTCGTCATCGTTCATCATTTTGGCAATGCGGGGGTCCCTTTTTAGGATCCGCAAGGCATAATCTGACATGTGGGCCAATGTTCCCGGTGTCAATGATACACTGCGAGCGCTGGGTGGAGGAGCACTTTCTGGCAAATCCACATCCCTCCAGTCACGCACAAACCCTGTACCAGACCTTGCCACGCCAACATTTTCACTTGACCCACGAGATGCATCCTCCTCCCCTAAGTAATCATCCCCATCATCATCCTCCTCCTCCTCCTCCTCTTCTTCCTCCACCTCGTCCAGGAGAGGTCCCTGAGCAGACAATGGCTGAATGTCATCAAGGATTCCCTCCTCCTCTTCCTCCTCATCAACATTGGCTGCAGACGCCTGCTCCTTAAGGTGCGTCAAAGTTTGCATGAGCAGACGCATAAGTGGGATGCTCATGCTTAGGATGGCGTCGTCTGCGCTTACCAGCCGTGTGCATTCCTCAAAACACTGAAGGACTTTACAAAGGTCTTTCAGCTTCGACCACTGCACGCCTGTCAACTCCATGTCTGCTCTCAAAGTGCCTGGCCGTGTATCCTCCCACAAATGCATTATGGCCTGCCTCTGCTCGCACAGCCGCTCCACCATGTGCAGGGTGGAGTTCCACCTTGTTGCAATGTCGATAATGAGGCGGTGGTTGGGAAGGTGGAGCAATCGCTGCAGCTTCTGCATACGAACGGAGTGTACAGGCGACCGGCGGATGTGCGCGCACAGTCTTCGCACCTTCTGGAGCAGGGCTGTTAACTCCGGATAATTTTTGAGGAAGCACTGCACCACCAGGTTCAAGGTGTGAGCCAAGCAAGGTATGTGGCTGAGTTTTGAAAGGGCTATGGCTGCCACAAAATTACGGCCGTTATCACTAACTACCTTGCCTGCCTCAAGATGTACACTGCCCAGCCATGACTCAGTTTGTCGCTTCAAGTACTCGGCCAGCACCTCGGCGGTGTGTCTGTCGCCCAAACACATCATCTGCAACACAGCCTGCTGACGCTTTCCACTAGCTGCTCGATAGGGGGACACATCGTGTGCAACAGTGGCAGCTGCAGATGGAGTGCTCGTACGACTGCGCTCTGTGGACGAGCTTTCGCTTCTGGAGGAGGAGGGTCGAACGCCTACAGCCAACTGTTTCCTATACCGTGGGCTAGGCAGCACTGTCCCACCACCGCTGTCCCCTGTGGACCCTGCATCCACCACATTAACCCAGTGCGCAGTGATGGACACGTAACGGCCCTGGCCATGCCGACTGGACCATGCATCAGTTGTGAGGTGCACCTTTCCGCTCACTGACAATGCGGTCTTTCACATGATGGTGGAGGGCTGGGATGGCTTTGCGAGAGAAGAAGTGGCGACTAGGTAGGTCATAGCGTGGTACTGCATAGGCCATGAGTTCGCGGAAAGCTGTGCTTTCCACCAACCGAAAGGGCATCATCTCAAACGAGATTAGTTTGGCAATGTGGGCGTTCAAACCCAGTGTACGCGGATGAGAGACTGAGTACTTTCTTGACCTACTCATAGTGTCTGGGAGGGTGAGCTGGACTTGAGAGCTGCATATGGTGAAAGTAGCGGTGGACAGGGCGGACAGAGAGGGTTGATGATGGTGATGGAGTTGGTGTTCTTTCTGATGGCCTAGAATCAGTCTTTCGTTGATATAACAGTGGGATTCCCTGACTGCTGTGGTCTTGCAACGACACCTCAACATTTGCTGCTGTGCTAACCGGTGGGCTTACAGTGGGGGAAACAATGTAGCGTTGCTGACTACCTTCGTTGTGATCAGTTGCACATGTGGCACTTGAGGTTTGGTGTTGTGTCCACGCTTGCAAGTGCATGCTGGTTAAATGTCTAAGAATGCAACTGGTATTTAAATTTTTCCGATTTTTCCCTCGGCTAAAGGTCTTTGCGCACTTCTTACAGATAACCTTGGCCTGATCATGAGGATTTTGTTCAAAAAAGTGCCACACTGCACTCTTCCTACTTTGGCAGACATTTTGCGGCCTAGCACGCTGTGATCTTTTGACCCTCTGGACAAGCTGTCCAGCAACTCTTTTGATGTTTGGAACCTGTCTTTGGAGTGCTCCGGGCCTGCCAGATAACAGCTGTTGCGATGTCGATGTCTGCTGTGGATGCTCCTCATCTGAGCTATTGGAAGCAGCACCCTCTTCCCCCAATGGATGCCAATCTGGGTCAACAACTGGGTCATCCATCACCTCCTCTTCTATGTCATGTGCACCTTTCTCTGTGTCACCGTGTATGGTGGTATAGTGTGCGGGAAGGGGCACCTGAGTCTCATCAGGGTCAAAATCTGGCTCTGTACACTGCGAGGACAATGTAGTGCTCTGAGTGAATGTACCAGCAGAATCATCCATCAGCGGCTGTGCATCAGTGCACTCCATGTCAGATTCATCTTGGCCTGGGTAATTCACCATTTCACTTGATAATCCAGGCATGGTTTGTGAAAACAGCTCCATGGAGTAATCAGTAGTATGGCCTGCGTCATCCTTCAATCTTGGTTGGGGTGAAGGACACAAGGAAAGGTGTGGTTCATGAACATGAGCCTCCAATGACGACTCAGTGCTTTTACTTTTTACAACTGAAGAAGAGGAGGCGATAGAGCTGGAGGCTAAGTCAGCAATGTAAGACAAAACTTTTTCCTGATGCTCTGCCTTTAAAAGCGGTTTGCCAACTCCTAGAAAACTAAGCGTTCGAGGCCTTATGTAGCCAGACGATGGCGCAGGGTCAGCACCTCCTGCATTCGGTCCTATTTTGCTCTTGCCACTACCATCAGATCCACCACCAACACCATCATTACCAGCTGCCAACCCCCGCCCAATTCCACGGCCTCTTCTCTTCCACCAGCCTTCCTCATTTTTGGTAGAAATGTAGACAAAATCCAACAAACTATATAGTAATGTAAAACAAGGTGTCTATAGGACAGGGGAGATTTTGAATCTCTGCGCACACTTTTGGACACTGGACACTTGTGGATTGTGTGAGGCCCACTGATATCTGAGCGCTATGTGACAGGCTCGATGGCACAGCTGTGACCAAAGTGACGAGAGGATAATGGAGATTTTGAATCTCTGCGCACACTTTTGGACACTGGACACTTGTGGATTGTGTGAGGCCCACTGATATCTGAGCGCTATGTGACATGCTCGATGGCACAGCTGCCTGTGACCAAAGTGACGAGAGGATAATGGAGATTTTGAATCTCTGCGCACACTTTTGGACACTGGACACTTGTGGATTGTGTGAGGCCCACTGATATCTGAGCGCTATGTGACACGCTCGATGGCACAGCTGCCTGTGACCAAAGTGACGAGAGGATAATGGAGATTTTGAATCTCTGCGCACACTTTTGGACACTGGACACTTGTGGATTGCGTGAGGCCCACTGATATCTGAGCGCTATGTGACATGCTCGATGGCACAGCTGTGACAAAAGTGACTAGAGGATAAGGGAGATTGGATTGCTTTTAAAAAAGCAGTTTGCGGAGCAGTGGGTAAACAGCAATGCCAGCGTGTCAGGAAGCCTTAAAAGGCAGCCCAACAACCAACACCACTGATACACCACAATATAGCCTCCCCTTGCACTGCACACACAGTGACTTGTGTGTTGTGCAGGCCAAATCGCTAGCAGCAGAAGCAGTTTTTTTGTCTTCTTCCCTGCCTAACGCTCTCCCTACAGAATCAGCAGCAACCTCTCCCTATACTAAGATCGGCAGAAGATGGCGGTCGGCGTGCACGCCCTTTTATACCCCCTGTGACGCCCACCAAAGCAAGCGAATCACTTGCATGCCCTTCTGAAAGATGGTGGTGACCCGTGCCTAGGTCATCACGTTGCCCACAGTGTCCGTGGATCCTGATTGGCTGAAATAGAGCGCAAAACAAACTTTTGAAACGCAACTTTGGAGCGTAAGTCGCCGACCTCGTGGCCGACCTCATCCTAGGGTCGGGTTTCGTTTCATGAAACTCGACTTTGCCAAAAGTCGGCGACTTTTGAATTTTTTCGACCCGTTTCGCTCAACTATATATATATATATATATATATATATATATAATATAGTGGTGCAGTGACCCCTGTGACAGCTAAGGGGGGCGCTGTATGGGCTTCCCAGGACATGCATACAGGCGTTTCCATTATTGTAGTGGGGAAATAATGAGCGGCAGGTTTGTAAATCACTGATATGTATCACAGGGGTGGGTGCCCTGTGATGGAAGCTGGAATATGTATTGATCAGCAGAGATATACTGCTGAGGGCTTGTTGCTGTGTATGAGGGAAGCTTCCAGGTGACTTGGTGAGATGGGTGGGACCAGTCATCTAGAAACCCACCCAGGGGCGTGTGTTTGAACGCCCAAAGTAAAGCCTATGTGTGTGTGGCTGTGTGGAATAGGACCTTTAGTGAGGTCATGACCATATGATCCATACCTCACCTGTGGGTGTGGTTATGGACCATATAATGTGACCAGGGTGGGTGACATGGAGAGAGTGTGTGTACCTGAATAGTACAGACTGCAAGGTCCTGGAAGGTCTGTGTTGGGAGATCCTGGAAGGAGGAACGGATCCCTGGAGCACATGGCGAGACTTTGTAACCGGTGAGGCCGGTTTGTGTTGGACAGTCCCCAGGAGGGGACAGACGTCCTGAATAAGCAGCAACTAAGAGGTAACCCCGGACAGAGGGAAATAACTGTGTTTAGGCTATGGAGCCTGTTTGCGGGACAGCCTGTGTGACCATAGGGCTAAGAGAGCGAAGCCCTATGATGAACATTGACCAGTCTGATGTAAGACTGCTGCCGTTTATGGTTTATGCTGCACAATAAACCACATGGACCGTTTATGTGGCAAACCCGTACCTGACCTTGTTAATCTGTTGCCAAGTGAGTGTCCCCCAACACGAACAATAGGCGCTACTATATATATATATATATATATATATATATATATATATATATATATATATATATATATATATATATATATATATATATACATATATATATACACACACTGTAGGGATTTAACTCGCTCAGGAGCCACTGGAGTCAATCAGGAGGCACGTTCCTTTTAAACGTTCACAGGGTTTATTGCTTCTTAACCCATAAAGCAGCACATAACACAAGGAATAACCTTTAGCTCAGGCGAAAGCAAGCATAAATGTCCAATATTTCAGGCTCAGTCCTGGAGCCTCAGCAAAACACAGGAGGCTTATCCCTCCTCGCATACAGCCAATGTACACAGGCCTCACCGGGTCAGCGGCCTCAGCATGTGGTCTTCAGGAAGGTAGCAGACCTTCCTCCACATAGGCCTGCCGGGACCTTCCACATGGCCCAATCAGATCCATTTGCGCTCTCTCATGTGACCTACTCTGGTTACCTTATACGGTCCGTAGCCACGCCCAGCGGGTCACATGGCTATAACCTCATCACAGGTCCTTCAAGCATTCATACACATATACTTTATTATGACACTCAAACACACCCTGGGTGGATTTGTAGATTGCTCTCGCTGACACAGTGTAACAGGTCAGCAGTGCCTCTGCTGATCAGCACATAAGCAAGCCTTCATCTCAAGGCCACCTTCCTTGAGATACATAACGATCCTTCAGCATCCTATACCCATTACCACAATGGATATGACTGTAGGCCCGTCCTGGGACACCCACACAGCGCCCCCTAGCGGACATAGTGGTCACTGCACCACATACCTCCCCCCTCTGTTCAAACTTGTGGGGTTGAACACATGACATTACCCAGGGATCTCGAGACCAGGCACCCATGTCACCTTGCCCTACAAGTCGAGAGGACAATCTACGTCTGTTTCGGTAGTCATACTGCATCATATTTATGTTAGGCCTCCCCCGCCTCCAGGGGTCAGTATCTCGGCCTTGGGCTTTGGCCTTCCCGTCAAAGTCCGTCAGCATGACCAGACACTCTTTAGTCTCCACCTGTCTGCAGTGTGCTCCGTCACCCCACCTTTCTCTCACTGGCCGGCTCTCCCGGTTTGTATGGTCATGAGTCCCACGTCCAGTTGGGCTAACTGGCTGGTCTGAGTCTGACCCTCTGTCGCTACGTTCACCACCGGGTCTCGTGCCTATGCTACTAAGATTAGAACTGCCACTTGTGGACTCTCTACGTTCTTGTCTTCGGCTACCTGTCCTTTCATTATTTGGCGGATCCCTTCGGGCCCTTACACCTTGGGTCGGAGGTGGATGCCACCTGACATTCTGTATCTGCTTATTAATTTGCTGTCGGTCCTGTCTTAGCTGCCCTATCTCCTTCAGGTACGCTACCCGATTTTCCAGGAGCATGCAGAGCTTTCCAATGCTTTCCATCGAGACAACCACAATGACTGGAACCATGTCATCTTCAACAGCAACTTTGATTTCCCCAGCAGGTGGGATCCTCACTCTCTTCACACTGGATCGATTTACCATCTCCTGCATCACCTTTCCAAGTCTGCCAACGACTTTCCCCACCAGATTTCTGGGTACCGGAATTATGTCTTCCACAAAGCCCAGCCGACTTTGAGCTTCCCTCGCAAGCTCCAGACGCCGAGCGGCTTTCCTATTACGCACCACGAGCATCTGTTTTGTGCGGAGACATTGTAGGTGCATCTCCTTCAGGGCAGCCACCCTTCTCTCTGTGTCTTCCGTTTCTGCCTGTATCACCAACTGGTCTGTCTCTGGTGCCCAGTTCACACTATAGGCCTTTACTGCCTTTTTAAAGGTCTCATGCACACCCTCGCTGGCACATGCTTCTCGCACTTCTTCGGGTACCTCCATCACGCACTTGATGGTCGTGGACTTGCTCTCATGCTGGACAGATGGCTCTGGGTTTACCACGGACACTTCCCTCAAGATATCTGCCACGACCGGGTGACTGTCTTGTGCAGCTCTTGGCTCACCATCTTCCAGACATTTACAGCCTTCAGGACCCTTTTCCAAGATGGGCTTTGGCAGTTCTGCCTTGTTATCACTTGGGCCCGGCCGCTGTACATCTTCGTCGCAGGTCTTCTCCCGCAGAAGACGTTTTACTACTCCTCTGAGTTCTTGCAGAACTTTATCCCGCTCCTCTCCCAGGTAGCGACGCTCATCCTCTCTCCGGAGAATCTCCTGTTGATGCTTCTCTTGGGCCTCTCTGAGCACCTCCATATCCTTCACTATAACTTTGTTCATAGTTTGACACGCTGACAGGTGACCTCTGATCTCAGAGACTTCCATCTCCAGCTCATCCACTCTGTGCTCAGCTGCTTGCCTTAGGACTCTTTCCTGTTTGAGATGTCCTTCCACTGTCTCCTTTAACAGCTGTATCTCACGATCCTGTTTTCTTTTGGCCAGCACGTGTCTCACCACTACCTCTTTAATTATATCATCGAAGGGTACCACTGGGTCAGTCCCGTCAGTCTCATCTCCCAGCCCACCATCCGTCATGTCACGAGACGTCAGGTATGTAAGTTGGGCAGATGTACTTCTTCCGGTCAGTTCTACCTCTGATCTGTCCATGTCAGGAGGCGTCACTGTCTCAGTGTCCGCTGGCCCCACAGTCGAAATGTCTTCATCGCCCGACCATACGTCATTAAACACGACAAAGTCTTGACCCCTCTCAAAAGGTATGCACTAAGTTTGGTGGCATACTACCACCTTGACACTTCCCCCTTGGTCATCTCAATCATAACTCTGCCCACCGTATAATTCACAATGACCCCCATGGTCGCAGCGAACCCTGACGTTTTTCTTGGACAGAGATAAAACGAGAGGAGTTCCTGTCAGAGTCACCTGACTCTGAGACCAGAATACCAGGGACTCGTTCCCGGTGTAGCATCACGGTACACACCTGTGGCCCATCGTTATCAGGAAAATACATGCCGCACTCCTCAAAACTCATACACACACCGCGGTTCCGCAGACATACCCACTGAGGCAACCAGAGCTGCCATTTCCTGAACCACCCTAATTTGTGTTGCCGCCCCCTCCTGGGACTCCACCCCTTTTTGGGTTACCATGCCAATTTGGGTCACTGCCCCCTTCTGGGACTCCACCCCCTTTTGGGCTACCACCCCAATTTGGGTCACCGCCCCAATTTGGGTCACCGCCCCAATTTGGGTTACCACTCCAATTTGGGTCACCGCCCCCTTTTGGGCCACCGCACCCTTTTGGGATTTCCCCATGTCCGTTCTGCAGAACTTCTTATGCCACAGTTCGCACAGTTCAGTTTATGTCTTTTTGGGCTGGTACTGGCCCTTTAAACACGACACCACACCAGTTCCTTCTGGCGCTGCCACAGCTCCTGCTGTCACAAATCACCGGCACCTCCGGCTGTCGCTCACAAGCAGCTGCTGGTGTCACTGCAGCTCCTGCTGCGCCGTCTTCGTGGATCCGCCGAGCTACCGCTAGCCGCTTGTCCCCTTCGTGACCCCACTGAGCCACAGCAAGCTGCCTTGCAAAAAACCTTCGTGACCCCTCTGAGCCACAGCAATCACCTTCAGGTTTTGCAGAGGAAAAGAGGAAAAAGAAAAAAAAAGCATGGATTTTTGTGAGTACTCACCGTAAAATCCTTTTCTCCAAGACGCTCACTGGGGGACACAGGTACTGTGGGTGTATGCTATTGCCACTTGGAGGCTGACACTAGGCAATACAACACAAGGTTAGCTCCTCCCCCGCCGCATACACCCTCGCCCCGATTGCGGCCGGAAACCAGTTTAGTGCAAAAGCAGTAGGAGAGCAATAACCATTAGTCTTAATGCAGTAAACAATATGTCTGGCAAAGGACCACCCTGACCTTCACCACAACATACACATTAATCAAATAAACAAGAGCCAACAGGCTAATAGGGTGGGTGCTGTGTCCCCCAATGAGCGTCTCGGAGAAAAGGATTTTACGGTGAGTACTCACAAAAATCCATGTTTCTCCTTCGTCTCATTGGGGGACACAGGTACTGTGGGATGTCCTAAAGCAGTCCCTGGGTGGGAGATTGACTCACCTATCCAAGCTCCATGCATCCCTTGTTTAAAGGTGCGTTACGCTGCTTGGAGAATCCTTCTACCCAGGCTCGCATCCACCGAAGCCTGAGTATGGACAATGTAACATCTAGTAAACGTGTACAGGCTGGACCAGGTTGCTGCTTTGCATACCTGCTCCGCCGCCGAAGCGCCCAGGAGGCGCCCACTGCCTGAGTAAAATGCGCTTTGATCCCTGATGGAACCAGCGCCCCTCTGATGCGATAGGCCTCTTGAATAGTTAAATGGATCCCTCTGGCTATGGTCGATTTTTGAGGCCGCGAGTCCCTTCCTGGGCCCTTCAGGGAGCACGAACGGCGCATCCATCTGGCGCAAGGGTGCTGTCCTTGACACGTACTTCCGGAGAGCTCTTACCAGGCCAAACGTGTGCAGCGCTTCTTCCACGCGATGCGCTGATACCGGACAGGACGAGCGCAAGATAATATCCTCCTTGATATGGAATGAGGGCACCTCTTTGGAAGAAAAAAAGGGGGAGCTGACTTAAGCACCAACTTATCTTGCGGAAAGCGAGGAACGGTGCTCTGCACGACAGCGCCGCCCAACTCCAACAATCGCCTAACTGGGGTGATGGCTACCAAAAATACCCCCTTCCACAAACGAAATGGTAAAGGAAAGACCTGTAGCGGCTCAAAGGGAGCTTCCTGCAGAACACTCAGGACTAGGGTAAGGTCCCCGGTGCCCATTGGCGCCTTATAGGGAGGTACTAGATGAGAGACTCCCTGGATGAAAGCCTTTACCTGCATATTAGTAGCCATTCTACACTCGGATAGGAATGACAATGCCGATATCCGACTTCTAAGAGAGCTCGAGCTAATCCTGCATCTAGGCCCAAATGGAGAGAGGCCAAGATGCCGGGAATAGAGAATGTCCGGGGCGAAAGACCATGCTCTCGACCCTAAGCAAAGAACAACTTTCAGGAGTGACGATAGACTCTCGCCGAGGTATGCTTCCTGGCGCTAACCATTGTAGCGCCCACCTCATGGTGAAAACCCCGCTTGAGCTAGAATCCAAGATTTAATGGCCATGCCATGTAACCCAGGGCCCCCCCGAGTTCGGGTGGCAGATCGGTCCTTGGGACAGCCGATCCGCACACTGCGGCAATCGCCACTGGATGTCGGTGAGTCGCTGTATCGGATCTGCATACCATGCCCGTCAGGGCCCATCTGGTGCCAGCAGCTCTACTGGTACCCTTCTACCTTGATCTTTCTGATAACTCGTGGAAGCGATGGTAACGGAGGAAACAGGTATGGAAAGGCGAAACTGGTCCCCTGGTAGAACCAACGCCTCCACCCCGAACACTCGTGGGACCCGTGCCCGAGCAACGAACACGGGTACCTTGGCGATCATTTTGGACGCCATCAGATCTACATCTGGTGTCCCCCATCGTTGCAAATATACTGAACAACCTCGGGGTGCCGGGCCCCTCCCCAGCCACGACCTCCTGTTGGCTGAGAAAGTAGACTGCCCAATTCTCTACCCCTGGGATGTGGCCCGCCGAAAATTCCGCTGGATGTTCTCGGCTCACTGCCGGACGTGTCCCGTCTCATGCATGGTTGTCCTGCTGCGCGTGCCCCTTTGATGATTTACGTAAGCCACTACCGTGGCATTGACTGACTGACTCCAAACGGGTGGTTCGGCTAGGAAGTGCCGAAAATACTGCAGCGTCCGCCAGACTATACGTATCTCCAACAAGCTGACCTGGAGGCGTGCCTCCTGTAGCGACCATTGGCCCTGAGTCCTGTGGTAATGAAACATTGCTCCCCAGGCCCAGGAGGCTGGCATCTGTTGTCACCACTAGCCAGTGCTCTGGGGGAAAAGGTTTACCCTGAAGCAGCGAAGATCTGACCGTCCACCACTCCAGTGACTATCTGAGCTGAGAGGATAGCTGGCACCGCTGATCGAGGGCAAATGGATTCTTATCCCAATCTAACAAGAGAGCCTGCTGTAGCGGGTGAAGGAAGGAAACTGGGCAAACGGAATCGCAATCCTTGCTGCCACCATCTTCCCCAGCATCCTCATCTCGAAATGAATGGAGCGAGGAACTGGCTGCTGGAGCTTCCGGACTCCCTGCTGGAGTGGTACGGCTCTGTCTTGAGGGAGACTCACCAACCCTCGGGAGGTATCGAAGATCATTCCTAGGAAGAAAATCCTGTGGGTTGAGACAAGGGATGACCTTTCCCTGTTGACCAACCATCCTAAGCGGAATAGCGTATCTTAGCGTAATGCTGACATTCTCCTTGCCTGCTCAAAAAGAGGGACCCTTCACCAAGAGGTCGTCTAAGTATGCAAGACGACTATGCCCCGAGAGTGTAAGACAGCCCTCACGCCTATGCAGGTAGGCATCCTAAAAACCGACTTAGGATATGTATTCTCTCTGCACCATGCCCGATATAACCGAATGAAGCTATTCCATCCTGAAATGTGCGACCCTGATGAACTTGTTCAGGAGCCTCAGGTTCAAAATCGTCCTGACTGTCCCGTCCCTTTCGGAGACTGTGAAGAGATTGGAATAAAACCTCTGAGCCCTCTCGAGCTCTGGTATGGAATAATGACCTGTTGTCCTGGAGTGACCTGATGGCCCCCCGCAACGTCCCTGCCCTGGACAGTACCTTGGGAAGTTGAGCAGACAAAAAACCGTCTTGGGGTTCCTCGAACTGTAAGTCGTACCAGTAGACACCAGTTTCATCCCCTATAAGTCGTGTGCTAACTCAACCCAGAATGACGAAATAAGAGCAGGCGCCCGCCTGCCCTGTTGATGTCGCCCATAATGCTCTCCGAGTCATTTGGCTGGGGGTTCCTGGCACCTCTCGACCTGGCGGGAGCGGAACCCTCCACTGGATTGGGTCTACCTGAGACCTGTCGCTCCCTGTTCTGGCTGGGACAACTTGGACCGGCCGAACTGGCTGCCGCCATCCCCCCGGAGTTGCGAAAGACCCGAAACTATGTCGGAAACTAGGAAAAAAGGTTGCCTGATCTTCTGCTGTGGAAGGAAGCTGCTCTTTCCTCCTGCCGCGTCAGAAATGCGCTGATCCAAATCTTTCCCCGAACAGGCCCTTAATAGGGTACGGAAGTCAGAGACCTCTTGGAAATAGAATCCTCTCGCCAAGCCCCTAACAAAAGGGGGTCTCCTAATGGCTACCGCGTTGGCGGCTGCCGATGCTGCACAATTGGCTGCATCCAAGGAGGCATTGATCAAGTAGTCTCTGGCCATAGGAATCTGAATTGTGACCTCTAACACCTCCGCAGGCAGATCTCTATCTCGCCAAGCCTTATTCACTGACTCAGACCATGCCATCATGGCCTTGGTTCACACTGTTGTAACGCATGACCCCAGACCTGCTAGCGCGGGCTGGTCTCCTATTCGCGTTCCGGCCAAGGCTCAAGTTGCTTAGCGGCCGCCACCTGATGAATGCAGTCACGCTCGGCCTATAATGGCGGGTGGCACCGCAAACTAGGGGGCGAGCGCTGTAGCTGACGCTTCAAAGACACTAATCGAGCCAAGCTCTCAATGAGCCTATCAGAGGGATTCTTAATGGACCTCGAGGCCAGACGAGATACTGGTGGATCCACCACTGGTGATTCCGTCAATCTCTTTTTTTTTTTTTTTTTTTTACACAGAGTTCAGGGGCAAATGGATATCTTGCCTCCATAGTCCCTGACTCCTTCAAACTCTGGGTGAGTGCCAAAGACTCCGTGCGGACGCCTGGCCTGTCTAAAGGCTACTTTATGGCTCAAGGCCAGGGTAACTTCATTCTCTACCCCCAAGGTTTGCTTGACAGCTCCAATGAGGCTGTCTATTCCGGATATCCAGGTCCGGCGGAGCATCTGAGTCCCAATCCACACTCTGCCTGGTCCCAAACATAGGTGACAGAGTGATGCTGAACTCCCAGATGCCAAGGCACCGGGCAACCCGGAAAGACCTCGTGTAGGTGCGTTCCTTTGGCATCTGTTTGGCATGAGAGCGGCCCCTGCAGGCCGAGGGTTCTCGTGACATGGAGGACCCTTCTCCGGGCATGACGAGTCGATCGCCTTTGTAAGCGACGCCATAGTGATAAGCCTTCCGGAGGATTTGGCTCTCTGGACTCAGCTACCGGAGGGGGGCTCCTGGGCACGTTTGGGCTTAGGTCTCCCATTTGGGTCCTGGCCCTGGCTCAGGCTGCTTAGCAGCCCAAGCTTCTCTACAGGAGATGTATGCAGCGTAAAAAGCAAAAAAATTAAACAGTGTGTGCTACCCTCCGTGGCCATATTGCATGAGCCAGGCATTTTTACTCCTTCTCTCTTTTCCTTTTTTTTTTTTTCCAGAAAGGGAATGGAGGGGGGGGAGGGGGGCAGGAGGGCACCCCCCTGCGTGTCCAGCGTGCACCTGCAGCTCAGCTGCGCCTTACCCGCTCCTGCGTCCTCCACGCCACCGCTCCTGCGCACCTACCCTCGGGAGGTATCGCTCTGGGGCAGGCCGACCACCTACCTCCCGCGGCCTATCCCACCCCGAAGCCGGGGCCTCAATTAATTCGGCGCCTGCTCGGCTTCAAGGGGCGGGCTGCCGGAAGTGACATCCCGACAGAGGCGGGACCTCCGCCGCGGCCTAGCTCCGGCCAAAGCCGCGGGCTCAATTTTACCCATCCGCCCGCGGGATGCGGCCGAACCAGCGCCCCTCGACCCCCCCGAGGACGCCGCAGCGGCGCAGCCACAAACGCTGCAGCAGCGCGACTGCCGGAGCGCCAGGCTCCGCAACAGGAGTGGTTGGAGGTGGTGGCGACGGCGCCAGCTTACCTGCAGGAGGAAGCACCGGGAAGGATTTGCTGCACGCTCCCAGCACCCCGCTGCTGTGTGCACATCTCTCTGCTCAGGAGCCCCACACACACGGCCGGTGATTCGCGATCTCTGACGACTCCACCAGGTATACCGGGGAGGAGAGGGATGGTGGGGGATCCAGGACGGTGCAGGCACCCTAACTCCGTCCAGCTTCAGCCGAGGAGAGGGACCGTCCGCCGCCTTGCAGCACCTCCGTCTTGCGTTGGTGGAGCAGTGGGGGCCGCACAGACTAGTCTTGTGCCTCTGTGCAAGCCCATGGTTTCACTACCTAGGGGTGGACAGGGCTAAGTCTGGCATAATGTCCCACGTCGCGGGAGAGGATCCGTGGAGGGACACTCACATGGTCGCCCGTTGATGGTTTGGGGAAATCGGATCCTTTTAATAGGATGCGTTGCCCCTGTCTTATCTTCATAAAATAAAAAACAAAGAAAAAATAGATGTCTGGGGAAAAGTCCCAGAGATGTCCCTCGGTGCGGGAAAGGATACGCGGAGGCGATACTCAACGCGTGCTCGCCCGTTGTTGGTTTGGGGAGATCGGACCCTTTCTATAGGATCCGTCGCCCCTGTCTCATCTTCATAGTAAACTAGAAAAAAATAGTCTGGAGAGATCCAGACTGCGTGTGCCTCCATAAGACACTAAGCAAAAAACTGGTTTCCGGCCGCAATCGGGGCGAGGGTGTATGCAGCGGGGGAGGAGCTAACCTTGTGTTGTATTGCCTAGTGTCAGCCTCCAGGTGGCAGTAGCATACACCCACAGTACCTGTGTCCCCCAATGAGACGAAGGAGAAAAAACACCACACAAACTCACGTGTCCTGTCTGTGTGCTATTCAGGACGTTCCGTCTCGGCCTGAGACCGTCCAACACATAGGGCGCACTGGGTGCTATTCAGGGAGCCGACCCTCCTCCCAGGGTTTCCCAACACACCGGCCTCACCAGGTCCAGGGGCTCAGCGGGTGCTCTTCAGGACATCCGCCTGAGACTGCCCAACACTCACGCCTCACCAGGTCCAAGGTCATACCATGTGCTCCAGGGAGACTATTCTTCTCCTAGAATCTCCCAACACTGACCCTCCAGGACCTTGCTCACTGAACCCTCCAAGTACACAGTCTCTTACTGACCCTGGTCAGTGCAACACGGATTCCTGTCCGTTACCTGCTGGTGTCAGCCACACAAGTTCCTGGACGCCTCTTCTCCTCAGAGGTATCCCACAAATATCAACATAGTCACTTTCTCTGACCTCGGTCAGTATTACTCACGATTTTCCAGACTGTCTGCTCTCCTGGCTCAGAGCCGCCAGTACGGCAACATGTGCTTCTTGGAACCACTGCCTGCAGTCTGTCACCAATTGTATGGATTTAACTCGCTCAGGAGCCACGGGAGTCAATCAGGAGGCACGTTCCTTTTAAAAGTTCACAGGGTTTATTGCTTCATAACCCATAAAGCAGCACATAACACAAGGAATAGCCTTTAACTCAGGCGAAAGCAAGCATAAATGTCCAATATTTCAGGCTCAGTCCTGGAGCCTCAGCAAAACACAGGAGGCTTATCCCTCCTCGCATACAGCCAATATACACAGGCCTCACCGGGTCAGCGGCCTCAGCACGTGGTCTTCAGGAAGGTAGCACACCTTCCTCCACATAGGCCTGCCGGGACCTTCCACATGGCCCAATCAGATCCATGTGCTCTCTCATGTGACCTACTCTGGATACCTTATATGGTCCGTAGCCACGCCCAGCGGGTCACATGGCTATGACCTCATCACAGGTCCGTCAAGCATTCATACACATATACTTTATTATGACACTCAAACACACCTGGGTGGATTTGTAGATAGCTCTCGCTGACACAGTGCAACAGCTCAGGGCCTCTGCTGATCAGCACATAAGCAAGCCTTCATCTCAAGGCCACCTTCCTTGAGATACATAACGATCCTTCAGCATCCTATACCCATTACCACAATGGATATGACTGTAGGCCCATCTTGGGACACCCACACAGCGCCCCCTAGCGGACATAGTGGTCACTGCACAACAACACACACATATATATATACAGTTGTGGCCAAAAGTATTGACACCCCTGCAATTCTGTCAGATAATACTCAGTTTCTTCCTGAAAATGATTGAAAACACAAATTCTTTGGTATTATTATCTTCATTTAATTTGTCTTAAGTAAAAAAACACAAAAACAATTGTCCTAAAGCCAAATTGGATATAATTCCACACCAAATATAAAAAAGAGGGTGGACAAAAGTATTGGCACTGTTCGAAAAATCGTGTGATGCTTCTCTAATTTGTGTAATTAACAGCACCTGTAACTTACCTGTGGCACCTAACAGGTGTTGGCAATAACTAAATCACACTTGCAGCCAGTTGACATGGATTAAAGTTGACTCAACCTCTGTCCTGTGTCCTTGTGTGTACCACATTGAGCATGGAGAAAAGAAAGAAGACCAAAGAACTGTCGCGGACTTGAGAAACCAAATTGTGAGGAAGCATGAGCAATCTCAAGGCTACAAGTCCATCTCCAAAGACCTGAATGTTCCTGTGTTTACCATGTGCAGTGTCATCAAGAAGTTTAAAGCCCATGGCACTGTAGCTAACCTCCCTAGATGTGGACGGAAAAGAAAAATTGACAAGAGATTTCAACGAAAGATTGTGCGGATGTTGGATAAAGAATCTTGACTAACATCCAAACAAGTTCAAGCTGCCCTGCAGTCCGACGGTACAACAGTGTCAACCCGTACTATCCATCGGCATCTGAATGAAAAGGGACTGTATGGTAGGAGACCCAGGAAGACCCCACTTCTTACCCCGAGACATAAAAAAGCCAGGCTGGAGTTCGCCAAAACTTACCTGAAAAAGCCTAAAACGTTTTGGAAGAATGTTCTCTGGTCAGATGAGACAAAAGTAGAGCTTTTTGGGCAAAGGCATTAACAGAGTTTACAGGAGAAAAAAAAAGAGGCATTCAAAGAAAAGAACACAGTCCCTACAGTCAAATATGGCAGAGGTTCCCTGATGTTTTGGGGTTGCTTTGCTGCCTCTGGCACTGGACTGCTTGACCGTGTGCATGGCATTATGAAGTCAGAAGACTACCAACAAATTTTGCAGCATAATGTAGGGCCCAGTGTGAGAAGCTGGGTCTCCCTCAGAGGTCATGGGTCTTCCAGCAGGACAATGACCCAAAACACACTTCAAAAAGCACTAGAAAATGGTTTGAGAGAAAGCACTGGAGACTTCTAAGGTGGCCAGCAATGAGTCCAGACCTGATTCCCATAGAACACCTGTGGAGAGATCTAAAAATGGCAGTTTGAAGAAGGCACCCTTCAAATATCAGGGACCTGGAGCAGTTTGCCAAAGAAGAATGGTCTAAAATTCCAGCAGAGCATTGTAAGAAACTCATTGATGGTTACCGGAAGCGGTTGGTCGCAGTTATTTTGGCTAAAGGTTGTGCAACCAAGTATTAGGCTGAGGGTGCCAATACTTTTGTCTGGCCCATTTTTGGAGTTTTGTGTGAAATGATCAATGTTTTGCTTTTTGCTTCATTCTCTTTTGTGTTTTTTCATTTAAGACAAATGAAATGAAGATAATACCAAAGAATTTGTGTTTGCAATCATTTTCAGGAAGAAACTGAGTATTATCTGACAGAATTGCAGGGGTGTCAATACTTTTGGCCACAACTGTACATACATATATATGCGCACATATACATATATATATATATATATGCGCACATATACATACATATATATATATATATATATATATATATATATATATATATATATATATATATACACACACACACACACACACACACACACACACACACACACACACACACACAACCCGTGTTTTTCGGATTGTAAGACTCACTTTCGTTTCCCCCAAATTGTATAGTGAAAAAAATAGGGGGAAAAAAAAACTTACTAAGGCGGTTGCAGCGGCAGTGGTAACGATGGCGGCTGCGGAGCAGCCTGGTACAAAGCAGGGTCTCCGGTGGGGCAATGCAGCAGGCCTGGAGCTGGGGGTATCGCTGCGGTTAACCGGCGGTACGCGGGCGGCATAGTGCAGGGCAGCGCCATGACACTTCCGGGAACAGGCTGTGAGTTTCTGGTTTTCCGATGGAATACTTCTATGACCGCCTGTGTCTGCAGGACTACAAGAAAATGGCCGCCGAACCAGCACATGCAGAGATGGAGCTCGGTCACTGAACTCGATCTGCGCATGCGCTACAGTAGTTGTGGCAAAATGCTGGCAGCAGGAACAGGAGGCTCCGCTGCACACTGAGACCTAAAGCAGAGGAGGGAGAGAAGCTTGTTTCTCCTCCTCCTCCTCTGCAGGAAAAGATATTGATTGGTGGAGGGAACTGTTGCTGAGCTGCCTCCAATAATCAGATATCCATCCCTGCAAAAAGTACAGTGTAGCACTTTCATTTACCACACATTAGTCCGAGATCCTTGGCAGAGGTGAGCAGTGCACACATTGAAGGGAAGCACAACCCCCATCATCCTTCAGAATACCATATACTGTATCAATGGGTGTATTCTGATGGATGATGGGGGTTGTAGTCATATTTGGTGTAAATAGGAATAGTGCCCAAAGTGTTTATTGCAACTGTGACTACCACCTCCCTCATCTTTCAGAATTCACCCATGTATACAGTACATGGGTGTATTCCTAATGATGAGGGGGGTGGTAGTCACAATATATGGTACTCCACACACTGTACTGTGATTCACAGATCCCCATAAGTGCGTCATCTGCAGATCCCCCATAAGTTTGTAACCTTCAGATACCCAATAACAGTGCGTCACCACAGATCTCCCATAGGAGTGCATCACCACAGATCCCCCATAACAGTGCATCACCACACATCCCCCATAGGAGTGCATCACCACAGATCCCCCATAACAGTGCATCACCACACATCCCCCATAGGAGTGCATCACCACAGATCTCCCATAACAGTGTGTCACAACACATTTCCCATAACAGTGCGTCACCAAAAATCCCCCATAGGAGTGCATCACCACTGATCCTCATAACAGTGCATCACCACACATCTCCCATAACAATGTTTTTCATTCATCATAGGTGTAGAAAAAGACATGGGCCACACATCTAAAATCATAAATTGATCTAATGCAACTAGGCAAAATGAAACTGAACATGAGGTTTAGTTTAACATTCTGATTAGACTGTATGAAGCCGCTAGCACATGACGGCGAACCTTAGTGAGCAAAAATAGGCGGAATCCCTCTTACAGTCTCCAGCCTTACAGCATGGGGTACTGTGGGGCACCAGGTACCCACCTGCTCGTTCATTGTCATTGTGGTGGTGGTCGGCACATTACTCCACACCTTTACAGTTGTGGCCAAAAGTATTGACACCCCTGCAATTCTGTCAGATAATACTCAGTTTCTTCCTGAAAATGATTGCAAACACAAATTCTTTGGTATTATCTTCATTTAATTTGTCTTAAATTAAAAAACACAAAAAGAATTGTCCTAACGCCAAATTGGATATAATTCCACACCAAACATAAAAAAGAGGGTGGACAAAAGTATTGGCACTGTTCGAAAAATCATGTGATGCTTCTCTAATTTGTGTAATTAACAGCACCTGTAACTTACCTGTGGCACCTAACAGGTGTTGGCAATAACTAAATCACACTTGCAGCCAGTTGACATGGATTAAAGTTGACTCAACCTCTGTCCTTGTGTGTACCACATTGAGCATGGAGAAAATAAAGAAGACCAAAGAACTGTCTGAGGACTTGAGAAACCAAATTGTGATGAAGGATGAGCAATCTCAAGGCTACAAGTCCATCTCCAAAGACCTGAATGTTCCTGTGTCTACCGTGCGCAGTGTCATCAAGAAGTTTAAAGCCCATGGCACTGTGGCTAACCTCCCTAGATGTGGACGGAAAAGAAAAATTGACAAGAGATTTCAACGAAAGATTGTGCGGATGTTGGATAAAGAACCTCAACTAACATCCAAACAAGTTCAAGCTGCCCTGCAGTCCGAGGGTACAACAGTGTCAACCCGTACTATCCGTCGGCGTCTGAATGAAAAGGGACTGTATGGTAGGAGACCCAGGAAGACCCCACTTCTTACCCCGAGACATAAAAAAGCCAGGCTGGAGTTTTCCAAAACTTACCTGAAAAAGCCTAAAACGTTTTGGAAGAATGTTCTCTGGTCAGATGAGGCAAAAGTAGAGCTTTTTGGGCAAAGGCATCAACATAGAGTTTACAGGAGAAAAAAAGAGGCATTCAAAGAAAAGAACACGGTCCCTACAGTCAAACATGGTGGAGGTTCCCTGATGTTTTGGGGTTGCTTTGCTGCCTCTTGCACTGGACTGCTTGACCATGTGCATGGCATTATGAAGTCAGAAGACTACCAACAAATTTTGCAGCATAATGTAGGGCCCAGTGTGAGAAAGCTGGGTCTCCCTCAGAGGTCATGGGTCTTCCAGCAGGACAATGACCCAAAACACACTTCAAAAAGCACTAGAAAATGGTTTAAGAGAAAGCACTGGAGACTTCTAAGGTGGCCAGCAATGAGTCCAGACCTGAATCCCATAGAACACCTGTGGAGAGATCTAAAAATGGCAGTTTGGAGAAGGCACCCTTCTAATATCAGGGACCTGGAGCAGTTTGCCAAAGAAGAGTGGTCTAAAATTCCAGCAGTGCATTGTAAGAAACTCATTGATGGTTACCGGAAGCGGTTGGTCGCAGTTATTTTGGCTAAAGGTTGTGCAACCAAGTATTAGGCTGAGGGCGCCAATACTTTTGTCTGGCCCATTTTTGGAGTTTTGTGTGAAATGATCAATGTTTTGCTTCATTCTCTTTTGTGTTTTTTCATTTAAGACAAATTAAATGAAGATACAAAAGAATTTGTGTTTGCAATCATTTTCAGGAAGAAACTGAGTAATATCTGACAGAATTGCAGGGGTGTCAATACTTTTGGCCACTACGTAAAAAACCATCCCTCGACCAAAACTGTGCCGCTAACTATAGACCTGTCTCTAATCTTCCCTTCATCTCTAAACTCCTGGAACGCCTGGTCCACTCCAGTCTTATCCGCTATCTCTTTGATAACTCTTCTCAATCCGGATTCCGCTCTTTACACTCTACTGAAACTGCCCTCACTAAAGTCTCTAATGATCTAACAGCTAAATCAAATGGTCACTACTCCATGCAGCATTCGACACTGTGGATCATCAGCTCCTCCTCACTATGCTCCATTCCATTGGCCTCAAGGACACCGTTCTCTCCTGGTTCTCCTCCTATCTCTCTGACCGCTCCTTTACGGTATCTTTTGCTGGCTCCTCCTCCTCTCATCTTCCCCTTACTGTTGGGGTTCCTTAAGGATCAGTCCTAGGCCCCCTCCTCTTCTCTTTGTACACTGCCCCTATTGGTCAAACAATCAGTAGATTTGGTTTCCAGTACCATCTCTATGCTGATGACACCCAATTATATGCTTCTTCTCCGGACATCACTCCTGCCTTTCTAGAAAACACCAGCGATTGTCTAAACGCTGTGTCTAACATCATGTTCTCACTATATCTGAAACTGAACCTGTCAAAGACCTGAACTCTTGTGTTTCCTCCCGCTACTAATGTACCTACACCCGACATTGCCATTTCTGTGTGTGGTTCCACTATTGCTCCCCAGCAACATGCCAGTTGTCTTGGGGTCATACTTGACTCCGAGCTTTTCTTTGTCCCCCCACATACGATCACTTGCTCGCTCTTGTTATCTGCACCTCAAAAACATTTCTAGAAATCGACCTTTTCTTACTTTTGACTCCGCAAAAACTCTTACTGTTTCTCTTATTCATTCTCATCTCAACTATTGTAACTGTCTTCTAATTGGTCTCCCTCTTACCAAACTCTCCCCCCTCCAATCTGTCTTGAATGCTGCTGCCAGGATCATATTCCTCGCTAATCGTTACAACGATGCCTCTACCTTGTGCCAGTCATTACACTGGCTACCCATCCACTCCCGAATCCAGTACAAACTCATTACCCTCACCCACAAAGCTCTCCATGGCTCAGCACCACCCTACATATCCTCCCTTGTTTCAGTATACCATCCTACCCGCGCCCTCCGTTCTGCTGATGACCTGAGGTTAGCATCCACAATAATCAGAACCTCCCACTCCCGTCTCCAAGACTATACACGTGCTGCGCCAATTCTTTGGAATGCACTTCCCAGGTCAATACGATTAGTCCCCAATCCCCACAATTTTAAGCGTGCCCTGAAAACTCATTTATTCAGACTGGCCTACCGCCTCAACACATTAACCTAATCTATCCCTGTGTGGCACAGCCAAAAGTTTTTACCATAACCAGGTTCCTCGCATTATGTTCCCACATGCTTTATGCATCCATTAGCCCTCTGTGTCTGTACTGTTACACATTTAACATTATGGCTGGTCCACACAATCAGGGCAACTGTTACCACCCACCTTTCGGGTCTCCCTTTTTTCCTCATAGATTGTAAGCTTGCGAGCAGGGCCCTCATTCCTCTTGGTATCTGTTATGATCTATGTGATTATTGTTATGCTGTAATGTCTATTGTCTGTACAAGTCCCCTCTGAAATGTAAAGTGATGCAGAATATGTCGGCGCTATAGAAATAAAATTTATTATTAGATCAACCTCTACCAAAATGATGGAAAGAGAAAAGTATGGCGAAGGCGTGGTACAGCTCATGATCCAAAGCATACCACATCATTTGTAAAACACGGCGGAGGCAGTGTGATGGCTTGGGCATGCATGGCTGCCAGTGGCACTGGGTCACTAGTGTTTATTGATGTGACACAGGACAGAAGAAGCCGAATTAATTCTGAGGTATTCAGAGCCTTAATGTGTGCTCAGATCCAGCCAAACTGATTGGTCGTCGTTTCATACTACAGATGGACAATGATCCAAAACAAAGTCAAAGCAACCCAGGAGTTTATTAAAGCAAAGAAGTGGAATATTCTTGAATGGCCAAGTCAGTCACCAGATCTCAACCCTATTGAGCATGCATTTCCACTTGTTAAAGACTAAACTTCAGACAGAAAGGCCCACAAACAAACAGCAAGTGAAAACCACCACAGTGAAGGCCTGGCAGAGCATCAAAAAGGAGGAAACACAGCGTCTGGTGATGTCCATGAGTTCAAGACTTCAGGCAGTCATTGCCAACAAAGGGTTTTCAACCAAGTACTAGAAATGAACATTTTATTTACAGTTATTTAATTTGTCTAATTACTTTTGGTCCCTTTAAAAACAGGGTGGCACATGTTAAGGAGCTGAAACTCCTAAACCCTTCATCCAATTTTAATGTGGATACCCTCAAATGAAAGCTGAAAGTCTGAACTTGAACTGCATCTGAATTGTTTTGTTTAAAATTCATTGTGGTAATGACTAGAACCAAAATTAGAAAAATGTTGTCTCTGTCCAAATATATATGAACCCAAGTCTGATCATAATTTTAAACTAAAAACTTCTTGTTCAGTTGAATACAGTACATTTTTGCCTAACACCACTAGATCAACCTGTAATTTTTGGATGTATGGCCCATGTCTTTTCTACAGCAATAGTATTCATTCATGTTCTCAGTTGCCCCCATAACTATGAATGACAGAGCTGACAGTTGTTGCAATACTCAATATAGAAGGAAAAAAAAAAAAAAAAAAAAAAAAGGTATTCAGCAATTTCTGTGGCTGTGTGGACTCCAGGATGGTGCTTGGAAGAAGCGGCTGTGGTAATCAAAAAAAAAAGTTCCAGCAACAAACATCCAAATCAGATTGTTGAATAGACGTTTAAACTTAATTTTTATTGCAATGCCTTTAAAAACACACTGTTAAAATTGTAAATCCAGGGGATTACGCGTTTTGAACAGAAACGCATTTTGAGCAAAAGTGCAGCGTCATGCGATCATAGGAGCTGACCGGTGGAGGCGTGGCAAGGGGCGGAGCATAGTGGCGGCCCTGCGCTTCCGAACGCTAGTCTGAAAGTAGCCTAACAAATTATTTTCTCCTATTGACCCTTGTGAAAATGAAAAATTTGGGGCTAAAATAATATTTTAGTGAAAAAAAAAGCCTTTTATTTTGGAATCTCGGTGTTCTGAAAATACTAGATGAGGTCTACAATCTATTCTGCACAAATTTGCTCTCCAAATATCAAATAGAGCTCCTTCACTTTCAAACCTTACCATGTGGCCAAACGGCAGTTTTTAATCACGAAAAGAATTGCTGCATATGGGAGAAATTGTGTAACATTGTGGGGTCTGTTTTCTCCTACCACCCCTTGTGAAAATTAAAATATTGGAGCTAAAGCATTATTTTAGAGGAGAAAAAAATGTAATTTTTACTTTACATTAACTAATTGCTCCAGGACACCTGCATGACTGAAAGCTGGCGGCTACAGGGAGAAATTAAATAAACGTTCTCTCTGGTGCTGCGCTTTCATAATATTAACTTGTAGATTAAGCCTATATCTGCAGGTTAATAGTGTTATCCAACCTGACAGGTTCCCTTTATCTTGTGTGGTATGACTCTTTGAATTAAATAGGTTACATAGTAACATAGTTAGTAAGGCCGAAAAAAGACATTAGTCCATCCAGTTCAGCCTATAAAATTCTGTCAGAATAAATCCCCAGATCTACTTCCTTCTAAAGAACCTAACAATAACTAAGATGCAATAATGTTACGCTCCAGGAAGACATCCAGGCCTCTCTTGAACCCTTCGACTGAGTTCGCCATCACCACCTCCTCAGGCAGGGAATTCCAGATTCTCACTGCCCTAACAGTAAAGAATCATCTTCTATGTTGGTGGAAAAACCTTCTCTCCTCCAGACGCAGAGAATGCCCCCTTGTGACCATCACCTTCCTTGGTATAAACAGATCCTCGGAGAGATATTTGTATTGTCCCCTTATATACTTATACATGGTTATTAGATCGCCCCTCAGTCGTCTTTTCTCTAGACTAAATAATCCTAATTTTGCTAATCTCTCTGGGTATTGTAGTTCCCCCATTCCCCTTTATTAATTTTGTTGCCCTCCTTTGTACCCGCTCTAGTTCCATTATATTCTTCCTGAGCACCGGTGTCCAAAACTGTACACAGTACTCCATGTGCGGTCTAACCAGAGATTTGTACAGAGGCAGTATAATGCTCTCATCATGTGTATCCAGACCTCTTTTAATGCACCCCATGATCCTGTTTGCCTTGGCAACCGCTGCCTGGCACTGGCTGCTCCAGGTAAGTTTATCATTAACTAGGATCCCCAAGTCCTTCTCCATGTCAGATTTACCCAGTGGTTTACCGTTCAGTGTGTAATGGTGATATTGATTCCTTCTTCCCATGTGTATAACCTTACATTTATCATTGTTAAACTGCATCTGCCACCTTTCGGCCCAAGTTCCCAACTTATCCAGATCCATCTGTAGCAGAATACTATCTTCTCTTGTATTGACTGCTTTACATAGTTTTGTATCATCTGCAAATATCGATATTTTACTGTGCAAACCTTCTACCAGATCGTTAATAAATATGTTGGAGTAGGTCCCAACACCGACCCCTGCGGTACCCCACTGGTCACAGCGACCCAGTTAGAGAATATACCATTTATAACCACCCTCTGCTTTCTATCACTAAGTATAACAGCAACGGTACAGAGCTGCATCCTGAATGTATTATGTATCTCTCCATATAGGTGTCGCTCTATTTGGACAAACTAGGATCAATCGCTAGTATATAAAGCGAGGATGTGGAAACCACAATAAAAAAATGCGACCATAGATCCATATTAATAAGATTACAAATTCTCTTTATTAAATTATGGACAAGACAAGACAAAAATGGGGAACATATGCAAAGGACAATCAAAAAGTGCAATAGTGTAAATGCTGACACGAGCAGGACCTGCCCCAGTCCACCTGAGCTATCATATTAAATAGTTAATATATATATTTAACTACTCCATATAAAGAGCAACATATATTAGATCTAAATAGATCAGACACAGAATATGTCGTACATGGAAAGGGGACCAATGCCCATCATCTATCATATGTAATATATACATGTACTATCCCAAAGAGGTAACCTAAAAGGTTAACAAAAAGTTAACACTGCTGCCCTCGGGCCATGTGGAGCACGGCTCACATGTATGGGGAAGGGAAAATGGTACAGTGAACAGTGCCTATACTGCACCAGCGGGCAAATAACCCGCCCTTAATAGGTTAAAAACCCAAAGCACGTTACCTCAATGAAGCCTCAGGATGACCAGGCGGTACGCTCGTCTCGCCGACGCGCGTTTCGGAGCAATGAGCTCCTTCCTCAGGGGGCAGCAGTGTTAACTTTTTGTTAACCTTTTAGGTTACCTCTTTGGGATAGTACATGTATATATTACATATGATAGATGATGGGCATTGGTCCCCTTTCCATGTACGACATATTCTGTGTCTGATCTATTTAGATCTAATATATGTTGCTCTTAATATGGAGTAGTTAAATATATATATTAACCATTTAATATGATAGCTCAGGTGGACTGGGGCATGTCCTGCTCGTGTCAGCATTTACACTATTGCACTTTTTGATTGTCCTTTGCATATGTTCCCCATTTTTGTCTTGTCCATAATTTAATAAAGAGAATTTGTAATCTTATTAATATGGATCTATGGTCGCATTTTTTTATTGTGGTTTCCACATCCTCGCTTTCTATCACTAAGCCAGTTACTTACCCATTTACGCACATTTTCCCCCAGACCCAGCATTCTCATTTTGTGTACCAACCTCATGTGGCATGGTATCAAACACTTTGGAAAAATCAAGATATACCACATCCAATGACTCACCTTGGTCCAGTCTATAGCTTACCTCTTCATAAAAACTGATTAGATTGGTTTGACAGGAGCAATTCCTCATAATCCCATGCTGATATGGAGTTACACAGTTGTTCTCATTGAGATAATCCAGAATAACATCCCTCAGAAACCCTTCAAATATTTTACCAACAATAGAGGTTAGACTAACTGGCCTATAATTTCCAGGTTCACTTTTAGAGCCCTTTTTGAATATTGGTACCACATTTGCTATGCGCCAGTCCTGTGGAACAGACCCCGTCGCTATAGAGTCTCTAAATATAAGAAATAATGGTTTATCTATTACATTACTTAGTTCTCTTAGTACTCTTGGGTGTATGCCATCTGGACCCAGAGATTTATCTATTTTAATCTTATTTAGCCAGATTTGCACCTCTTCTTGGGTTAGATTGGTGACCCTTAATATAGGGTTTTCTTGGTCTCTCGGCATTTCACCTAGCATTTCATTTTCCACCGTGAATACCGTGGAGAAAGTGTTTAATATATTAGCTTTTTCCTCATCATCTACAACCATACTTTCCTCACAATTTTTTAATGGGCCTACACTTTCACTTTTGATTCTTTTACTATTGATATAGTTGAAGAACAGCTTGGGATTAGTTTTACTCTCCTTAGAAATGTGCTTCTCTGTTTCCTTTTTGGCAGCTTTAATTTTTTTAGATGAAGAATTTTTCTCCTTATAGTTTTTAGAGCTTCAATGGTATCATCCTGCTTTAGTAGTTTAAATGCTTTCTTTTTACTGTTAATTACCCTTCTTACTTCTTTGTTTAGCCACATTGGGTTTTTCCCATTTCTTGTCCTTTTATTCCCACAAGGTATAAACCGCTTACTGTGCCTATTAAGGATGTTCTTAAACATTTCCCATTTATTTTCTGTATTCTTATTTCTGAGGACATTGTCCCAGTCAACCAGATTAAGGGCCTCTCTAAGCTGGTCAAACTTTGCCTTCCTAAAGTTCAGTGTTTTTTGACTCCCTGACATGTCCCCCTAGCGAAAGACAACCCATTGTCAATTGCTATATCCCCCCCCCCATATTAAATAAAAAAAAAAAACAAAAAAAACAAACAAAAAAAACAGCCTTTACTCCCCTCTGTCCAGTGACGTCGGCACTTCACTCTTCCTTCCTTCTGACAAACCCCCCTGGAAAAAGTGGAGCTGCTGCTCTCAGATTTCCTGAAAATGTTAGTTACATCCAAAGGAAGAGTGACACGTCCACTGATTGACTGCAGCACTCATCTGGCATAACAACGCCATGTGAGCCCTGGAAGACCAGGTGCCAACACTGCTGGACAGGCGCCAGAGGGGAGTATAGGCCGTTTTTATTTTACATGGAGAAATCTAGCAATTGAGAAAGAGGTCTTGAGTAGTGGACAACCCCTTCAAGGATGTAAAAATTCTAAATTTGAAGATTACTAGTTTCTCCAAGTGTCAGGTTTCAGATATTTTCATATCAAATGCAAAATTTATCAACCTAAATCTACCACTGAGGCCATGTGCACAGGACATCTTTTAGACACTGGCATACCCGACAAGTTTTTCAAGCAGAAGACATGTCCGGAAAAGTTTTTTTTTTTTTTTTTTGAAGCCTCATTTTTAGCAATTTTGCAGTCATTGTTTGTGGTGGTAAAGCACTTTACACTTTTTTACTCATTATGTAAAAAGCAAGCAAAAGACATGTGAAGAATTTTTCCGGTCACTTCTTTTAACAGCGTTGTTTATGGAAACCTGAAGTGGTTAAGAGAAGCTCCAAGGACCAAACATAGGAACAAAGTTGTTTTTCTATTGCAATGTATATGTTCAATGTTTTAAGTGATTATTTTTTTATTTTTTTTTTTATTTTTTTTTTTTTTTTTTAAGAGATGAGCGAATATGTTCGGATTCTCTCTTATTCGACATGCTATAGCGCTTACCGAATAAGCTGCAGAAGGAACCCGGATACACGGAGCGCACCAGCTGATCAGCGCTGCAGCTGCATGTGTCGCGGCTGGTCACAATCACAGCACATGCATGGAGAGCCCAACACACAGGCTCTCCATGCATGTGCTGGTACGGTGATCATCTGTTAAACATGTTAAATGCCACAGCCAATCTCTGACAGCGGCATTTAACAGTATCGCGCCAGATTCGCGTCACTAATCCCGCCTATCGGTGCCCGTGTTACATGACCAGCATGAAAACCCAGGGTCTGCAGCAGACCCGTTTTTGTCATTGCCGGATTGCTATGAGTGCCGCCCAGCGGTCAGCTCTTATACCAAGTGAGCATTTCTGCTACAGCAACTCAGGCGATCAGATGATCGCAGGCTCTAATCTCCCATGGAGACTATTGAAGCATGTAAAAAGTAAAAAAAAAAAAAAAAAAAAAGTTAAAATAAAAAAATAAATAAAAAAAAAAAAAGTTCAAATGATCCCACATTTGCCCAATTCAAAATAAAACAAACAAAAAACATTTGGTATCGCCACATTCAGAATCTCCCAATCTATAAAAAGAATTAATCCAAATTGGTAAACGGCTTTTAAAAAAAATAAATAAAAACGCTAGAATTAAATTTTTTGGGTCGCAGTAACATTGCAATAAAATGCAATAACAGGTGATCAACAGATCGTATCTACACCAAAATGATATCAATAAAAACGTTAGATCGGCGAGCAAAAAAATAAGCCCTCACCCAGCCCCTAAAAAATGGAGACGCTATGGGTCTTGGAAAATGGTGATTTTTTTCTTCTAAGAATCTTTGGATTTTCTTTTTTCACCACTTAAATAAAAAAGAACCTAGACATGTTTAATATCTAAAGTATGAAATCGTAATGACCTGGAGAAACAATGGCAGGTAAGTTTTAGCATTTAGTGAACATGGTAAAAAAAGCCAAACAAAAAACTGTGGAATTGCACTTTGTTTTGTAATTTCACAGCACTTTGAATTTTGCTTCCCTTTTCCAGTACACTATATGGCAAAACCAAGGGTGTCGTTCAAAAATACAAATAGTCACGAAAAAGAAAACAAGCCCGCACATGGCCATATTGAAGGAAAAAAAAAAAATTGAGAGGAATGGGAGCAAAAAAGCGGAAACTCAAAAATGGAAAAACTCAAGGTGGTTAACGGGTAAATGTCACTCATAATGTGTAAAAATCCATTGAGAAACAAACCAAATTATTGGGGGGAGGGGGGTTGGAGGGAATGAAAATTAAGAAACAAAAGAGAAGATCCACCTCTTTGCAATAAAAAATTCCAATTTTTATTCCGACATGGATATAAAAACAAAATTTAGCTCCTTAGGACTGCATCAGCTCACATAGGGGAGACAAAAGCAAGGCGTTTTGATCGCTGTGTGCGATCTTTATCAAAGCTGATATACCAAAATCACAAGCAATTTAAAAAAGAACAAGCACCAATCACCTGTCCAAGAACAAGACACATGACCGAAAGGTCCTATTCAGGTGTTATAATTAAATACAAACGAAAACCGCATGTAATATACAGATTTTTTTCAAATATAAAAACTTAATTTACAAAAAAACATATAAACTGCTTGTGATTTTGGTATTTGATAAAGATCGCACACAGCGATCGAAACTTGTTGCTTTTGTCTCCCCTGTGTGAGCTGATGCAGTCCTGAGGAGCTGAATTGTTTTTATAGCCATGTCGGAATAAAAATTGGAATTTTTTATTGCAAGGAGGTGGATCTTCTCTTTTTTCTTAATTGGACCAAGCCATATCAGGATGGTGTTCCGTGCTCAGTTTGAAAGTCGGTGAGCTGGCTTATTTCTATGGGAATGAAAATAAAATAATGTGGTTGTGTAAAACCCTCGGGGATGTGGACAGGGGCGGACACTGACAGCTTGGGGCCCCTGCGCAAGAACTGTGTCTGGGCCCCCCTCCTTTCATGGCGTCAGAGCTGTGTGTATATATATATATATATCTCTATCCACACACATACATGTATATATATATTACATAGTCTCCTCTATTATGTATATTGCCGTCCCCTATTACAGTGCTCTCATGTACAGTACCGTCCCTTACATATTGGATTATTTAGAGCCCTTTTTTTTAATACATACCGTCCTGTCTTGTTAGCTGTATAATGCAGTGATGGCTGATGGAACATGGGAAAATGTTCTTTCTAATGGAGGAGCTGATGGTCTGGTAGTTTGGTCACCAGCTCCTCAATCAGCAGTCATTTTATATCTAAAAAGAGAGGGGACTATAATAAAAGAGGGCGCTGTGAACAAAATTAACAAGAATACACTATGTAAGAGACAGCACTATACATAGCAGAGGAAGCTATATAATAAGGGACGGCACCATATATAACTAGAGAGAATGGTACGTAATAAGGGATAGTGTTATAATAAAAGAGGAAACAAACTAAGGATGGTGTTACACAGAATTAGTGAGTACACTATATACTAAGGGACTTTGTTATACATAATAAATACGTACACTATATACTAAGGGACAGTGTTAGACATAATAAGCGATAATGTCTTCCTCCACCTCCCCCTATTCCTAAGGCCATTATAAGTCCCCCTTCCTCCCATCCCAATCCCCCACAACCCTCATTGTCGTCCTGCCCTCGCATCCCATTATCCTCTCCCCCATCCCATCATTGCCCTCTTTACCACCTCCATCATTTTCTTCTCCCCCACCACCCCATCATTGCCCATTCCACCACCTCCATCATTTCCTCTTCCTCCTCCACCCCTATTACTGCCCCTTTCACCACCACCATCATTGCATTCTCCCCCACCCACATCATCATTTTTCCCCCACCACCCCATCATGGCCCTCTCCCCATCATGGCCCTCTCCCCATCACTGCATTCTCCATATCACTCCCATCATTGCCTTCTCCATCACCCAATCACGGCCTTCTCACCATCACTCCCATTAATGCCTTCTCTCCATCACCCCATCATGGCCTTCTCCCATCACCCCAGGCATCATGGCCTTCTCTCCCCATCACTGCCTTCTCCTCATGCCCCCATCATTGATGGTTGACCTTATCCTCCAGGGCCAGGCAGCTCCACCTACACACACACACACTGACTCACGCACTCACTAACACACTCACACAGACACCACGCCACCTCTCTCCGCTCTCACCTTTCTGCAGCATCGCCCACGCTTCCTCGCTCTGCTACAGCAGCAGCCGCTGAATGACGACGTCATTCAGTGGCACACTCCTCTGTGTCAGAGACGGCGGGCAGGATGGATGGATACTTGCAGCTCCGCTCCTGCACTTTTCTCTTGCAGGCAGCGGAGCTGCTTGGATCGCTCCTCCTGCCCCTCGCTGCAAGACTGCTGCACATGAGGGCAATCTTGTCAGGGGCCCCTGGAGCCTCGGGCCTGGAGAAAATGGCCAGATTGCCCTCCTCATTAGCCATCCTGCAAGGGCCCCCTGGAGCCTCAGGGCCCCGGTGCAACGCACAGGTTGAACCGGAAGTATGTCCGCCCATGGATGTGGATGTATCCAGAATTAGCCAATCACATTTAAATTCATGAATAATCTGTGCACAGCTGCCCATCATTTACAGTGATTTTGATCAACTCCATTTAGCTGTCCTAGTTGGATTTTCTTAACATTTTCTTAGTTGCATTTTTACAGTAAAAGATACGGTCAGTAAACAGCCAACAATAAAGCAAAGGGATTTTATTGTCTAAACGCCCTTAAAAAAAAAAAAAAAAAGCAGAACGAACATGAATGAAATTGACCCAGGATGCTGCAAAGAGGCCTACAGCAACATTAAAGGAGCTGCAGGAATTTCTAGCAATTATTGGTTGTATACTGTAAATCAAGTCTGCCAAAAGCACGGTAGAGAATGTGTTCTGGTCTGCTGAGGCAAATGTTGAACTTTTTGGCTATAATTACAAAAGCAACAGTTCCAGTCATCAGACAATTCTGCAACAAAATCTTCAGAACTCTGCTAAAAAGCTGAAGATGAATTTCACCTTTCAGCAAGACAAGGTCCATAAGCATACCTCAAAATCAATGAAAGAATGTTTCAACATAAGACAACCAAAGTTTTGGCGTGGCCCAGACCCGAACCCAACTGAAAATCTGTGGGCTGACCTGAAGAGGGCGCTGTACACAGGAGATGCCCTCACAAACTGCTGCAAGGAAAAGGGGACAAAAAGATTGCCAATTCTAGATGTGCCATGCTGATAGGAGTCAGAATTTTTGGGTAGAAGTTTGTCATAAATTCAAAGAGTAATAGTATTTTTAAAGGGTGTGCATATTTAGGTAACATAATTATTTTATTTATTTATTTATTGCCACCTTAAAGAGATTTTATTTTTTTAAAGGATTTGTACAGATTATAGGCAACATAAAAAGTTATGAAAAGATTCTTGGCATGATTTTTTTTTCACAAAATGGCATTTTAACAGGGATGTGTAGACTTTATTTATATCCACCGTACAGGTATTATAGCTGTAGTTCCTGCAAAGGGAGCGGATGGACTAAACTTAGATCTCAAATAACTTTTTTGCTGAAGGACATACTGTACAGAAACATGATATGGGTCAACTCCAGGAGAGAACCATGCAGCAGCCAAGACCACCCTGAACTTTACATCTGTGCTGCGCAATCTTCTCCCTCCGTCATTCATGCATAAGTGTGTTAAAAAGATTCAAATGGTTATAAAAATTGTCCTCCCATCTGTTACATGTCCTGTGTATACTAACAATGCACTACATTCCCTGTTCTGTAGAGCTTCGTCTTCGGACATCTTTTAATCATTACATTTTGAAAGTTATAACTTTTTATTTTCACGTCACAAGGTGTTTATGGCTTCCATTTTGGAGTACATGTTATTTAATAAATATTTTTGTTCCATAGATTTGTTGGAGATGTTTTTACAGCATTACCCAAACAGGATAAATGCATTAATTTTTATAGTACAGGTAGTTTACAGATGTGGCAGCAATTTAAAAAAAAAAAAAAAAATGCAGATTTTAAATAGTAAGTCCCTTGTTTTTGGCTGCGCTTCCAGTACTTCATCCATTGGCCAAGGTGTTGTGATTGGAAGACCCCCATAAGGGTAGACACATGCAGCAGCTGTAAACCGTGTCAATAAGTCATTTCTCCTGAAGTTTTAACGTTTTTTTAAAATCAGTCTCGTGCAGTTTTGGGCAGACAGCAGCTGCTTCGTGCGTCTCTACGCTAAGGGTTTCAACCTATTCACTCAGTCTATTGAAAGGCCACTTTTTTTCCCCCATTTTTGAATTTCTTGACGAGTTTTCTGGTGTTTGAATAAGGTTTGTCAAGTCTGGGTCCATTTTGGAAAAGTCGGTACAAATGAACCAACTCCTAAAATATATCATAAATTGGGTACAGTAGTATAATGCAGGATGTGCTGTAAATGTTTCCATAAGAATTTGGGAAAGTTACAAAATGTCCTATAAATGTCTGTTCTGTTCCTGATCTGAGGATCTCGACTTTGTCTGCCCTTATTCACACACTGAGGTCAACTCTGACACACTAAGGTTTTTAATATTAGAGAGTGTAGGACCATCCCGATCAGGGTCACCTCGCCGATCTTGGGATGGCTTTTATAACATTTTTGATCAAAAAAGAGTGTTACCAAGAACCATATGTTATTTAAATGCTCTTTTGCTTTTTACTTATTCAGTAACAGGAGGGTTTATATTCATTTTGCTTCTTGTAAGTTTTGTATGCTTTACGGCCAATGTGAACATAAATTGATGTGCTACATGTATACCAACTTAAACCAAGCTCACTTTGTGTTTTTTTTCTATGCTCAGTAGTGAGGAAGTAACTGAGTCAGGGAAATTGAGGGGTCTCGAGTCTATATGGCTTACCGACTCCACAGCCCTGGCTTGAAGGAGTTTGTGCAGGACTATCATATTGATCCACTTATGGACAGGATGGTTCATTAAAATGAGATTGCTCAGGATCAGACACCCAGCCCTCCCATGATCATCATCCCATGACAGTCTGGGGACATCAACGCCCCATCGAATAGTCAAAGTCCTCATTTACACATCATAAACAGACTTTAGAAGTACTTTTTTTTTTTTTTTTTTTTTTAAAGATCGGTTTGTGTGTGTAATATAAGAAAGGAACTGTTAGATAGGGAATTTAGCTACAGCTGCTGGTGGTTCTGGGGGCACCTGACAGGTTCCCTTTAATGACCCAGATATTTTTCCTTTTTTGACTCCCCTCCTCATCACCCTCCCAAGACCAATCACTTTGTTTGCATTTTTGTGCAGGATGAATTGTAATTTTGAATGGCTTTGTTCATTTTAACATAAAATCGACTAATGAAGGGAAATTCCAAGTTGGAAAAAGAAAAACCTACTACTCCACCTCTGTAGTTTGGCTTTTGTTTTTATGGCATTCATTCGGTCTTAAAAATAAGATTTGCATGAGGAGGTGGGAGTCTGATTTAAATTTGGCAATTGGGGTTGAACATTGGGACAGCGCCATTAGATCCACCTACCAGTCTACTATTTCAATGACTCTTCATGAATGATTTTTCAAGATTCTGACTAGGTGGCATTTCACCCCTATTAGACTATCGCACATAAATCAAGAACATTCGCCTCTTTGTTGGAGGAATTGTGGCCAACAAGGAAATCTCTCACCTGTTTTGGGGTTGCCCAAAGATTAAAGATCTTTGGAACAGTGTGTCGCTGCATATTACTTCCTTTTACCAAAATTTCAAAATTACACCTCAAAGAGCTCTGTTATCTCTTGATCTGGAGCTAGTTGATCCACCTGTTTAATTTGTTATCATACATATTTTTCTAGCTGTTAAAAACACAATTGCCTTTTGGTGGAAGAAACCCGACCCACCATTATTTTCTGAAATTCTGGATAAGATCCATCAGCACAGCTCCATAGAAAAGAGATTCGCAATTGTAAATGATGGAATAAGCAAATACTCCAACAAATGGAAGGTTTGGAATACTAAATTTTGCAACGCTTAATCATATTTGGTCTGGTTTGCATTCGCTAGCTTGACTTCAAATAAATACAATGTGTACGTGGTTACGATAACTTAATTATTAGATTCATGTACTAGTAAGATATGGTCAAATAGACTTGAGTTCTCTAGTTTTTATCCCCTTAACCCTTTTCCTTTTATTATTCCCTTTCTTTCCTTTTCCTTCCCTCCCCTTTTCCCACACACAAAAAAAAAAAAAAATATAGAAGATTTGCAAAATGATTCTGCATGTTAGCACAACACGTCCCGCAAAAACAAACCCTCGCAATACTATATGGCCAGAAAAATAAAAAATGTTATGGCTCTTGGAAACCCCCTCCCAAAAATTAAAAATTGCCAGGTAGTGAAGGAGTTAATAGGTTTAAATGCCTGTGCTGTCTTGTGAGCATTTTTTAATTTGTTCATGCAAGATAGTGCATGTATTCAAACAACTATTTGTGTTACATTTTAGATCCATATACATTTTGGTCATTTGTATTTTGTGGTGTTGGAACAGATGACAGTTGGTCAGTGACTGGTTGGTCAAATCTGAAAAATCCAACAGGTTTGTGGGATGAGCATTAGCACACAAGATTGGGAAAAAAAATCCATTATTACGTAGTCATGGATATTGTATGGTATTTCATTAACGTACTAATTTGTGGGATCCACCTAAGGGTATATGCACACTTTTAGGTGGCCCAAATTGTCAGTTTAAAGTTTTTAAAGGTAACCTGTCAGCAGAATTTTGCAAAGTAAACGACCAGTATTGTCATGTTGCTGCTGTTATACTGATTACAATGATACCTGGGGTGGAGAAATCAGTCTTGTAGTTCTTGTGTAATCAGTGTTAGGAGTTTTCAGTTAATGATAGGCCCGTGCTCCGGGGCAGGGTCTTATCTTCCTGCTCCAAGCCAGAGGAACTAAAGACCTGCCCACAGGTCAGTTATATTCAAGGCTCAAGATCACAGACATGAAACACAAATGATCAGATTTAGAAAATAAATAAAAAAAAGGGCTAGTTTGGACAAGGGTATTTCATGTCTGTGTGCAAAACAAATCATCCAGACCAGTGGTAGTCAATGGAGTATTGAGCTTAAATAAAATTAAAGCACATCAAGTCCAATCTGACTTTCAGATCACTTTCAAATTTGCCCATTAATCTGAAAGGGTGTGTTAAAGAAACCGATCCCAAAAGAGCAGTGTCCATAAGGCATCCAGTTTTTACAGACTCATTACAATTTTAAATTGCTGATCTATAAAAGGGATGGCATATATATGCAAAACAAGAGGAAAAAAAAAAATCAAACATAGCATATGAACACTTGGGATAACACTAAGATAATGTTTTCTTTCCCCTGGGTGAAAAATGGATGATTTTACAGGTGTCAGAAGCACAAAGGCCAAATTCAGGCAAACACAATGCAGGTTATTAAACAGGAAACTGCTTCAAAATGGCAAGCGAACACAGATATGATGTAGTTCATAAAAACATTTATTTTGCATTTATACAGAACAACCTTAAGTCTATTGTGACTCTGAACATCCGTCTGTAATTTGCACAGCATTTGCTGGCATGTCTGCCTGCACGGACCAGAGGGGCAGGAATATCACACAGAGGGAGGTGGAGGAGTGTATTATATAGATAAGTCTCACTGATTCCCTTTCTCTAGATGCTTATGGGATATGTCCAGTGCTGCCGAGGAAGGTGTCTTTACCAGACCATTTTTACCAGGTTTGAAGATATTGCAGTTTAATTGCAAAACATGATAGCAGCGTAAAGTAATGCTAGGTAATGCCAAATAACCTTCTGCTGCACTGTATGCTTTTTTTTTTCTTCACGGTTGCTACTTTTTTGTCGTTGACATAGTAAAGCCACATTGAGACGACCATAAAACATGGTCTGCGTGTGGACCGTGATGCATGGACTTGCCGTGGATTTCCTGACCTGAATTTATAGGCAAATATGTAGCTGCTGATTTCAGGTTGGGTGACCGATCAGGTCTGTGCATTGTGGTCTGTATTTGGACCATGTTTCATGGATGTCTCAATGAGTAACAAACAAAAAAAAAAAACTGATGAGGATGCAGCGTAGAAGAAAAAAAAAACACAAAAAAAAAACACAAAAAAAAAACAAAACAGCAGCTTATGCAATCTCAAACTATACTGCTGGTAATCTAATAAGGAAGCAGTGACTAAATCCAGCCTTTGACAGAACTGTAAAAGACCTGAATCATCTCCATCGCGGTGGTTTTACCTCTTAGCGCACACACAAGAAAGAAAAAAGACAAAACATTCCCACATTCTTGATCGCTATCCTTGTAAGGCAGGAATCTAAACAAAAAAAAACCCAGCAAATTAAAAGCTTAACTTAAGACCAGAACCAGGAATAAAAAGCTGCACATCACCGCAGAAAATATGGCTGCGGGACAGTTCTCTTTTCTGGTGAAATAGGAGGGGGAACATTCTCAGATTTAAAAAAGATCCACCACAGACCAGGCAGCCAAGCTGGGAGTCAATTGTCCAGCACTGATATGTCTCCCCTGCATATGCGTGTAACAGCACTGTCAGGCTTGTGTGTGCGCTTACCCTAGCCCAACTTATATAGTGATATTTGTGAAGATGAAACCCTCCGTTAGAGCAATTCCTAAGGCTACTGCTTTTTCACAGTATGAGTGGAGCAGAGAAAGGTGCATTGTGTGCATAGGTCCCGAAGGCTATACGTCTGCACAGCTGGTTATATAAATAAGGAAAATGGAGGGTACAGGTAACCACTGATCACATGTCTGATCCCTACCGGCAGCACCTAACCCTTTCCTGGCGGAGAACTGAATCTCTCCAGCAGTGAAGGAAGATGAACAGAATATGAAAAGAACGGTTTTCAGCATAAATAATCAGAAGTGTTTCCTTGCCAGCGCTCAGAAGACAATGGGGTGCAAAGCAGTCTGTTGAAACGAAAGGTCTACTGTCTTTAACTTGGCTTTTCACCCAGAAAGGGTGCAGCTTTCCGTATTCCATTATTTTTAACCAGATTTCTTTCCGACTAGCTGCATGAGGCCATCAGTGCTCATGGATTTAGGTCTCTCCAGAGGGAACCCAAGTGCACGGCTCCAGATAAGCTGAGACAGGACGCCCAATGCTCTTGACACACCAAAGAGGACTGTATAGTAATTCATCTCATTCATTCCATAATACTGGAGAGAGAAAAGAAAGTCATGCATCACATTTATTCTAAATTGGAAATGTTATATATTGTGATGACAAAAGAATATCTTACAATTAATAGTATCAGGGTAAAGAGTTACAGCAGCGGATAAAAAGATGAAAATTGGTTACTTTTGTTAATGGCCGCTCTGTCAAACTCACACAGAGGGCCAAAATGTAAACCTTGGGAAAAGTGGAAGGCTAACCAATATACAGTATTTTGCCCCCCCCCCCCACTTTGTCCTCCACCCACTATTATGGGGCCCCCCCCACACACTATTATGGGGCCCCCCCCCACACACTATTATGGGGCCCCCCCCCACACACTATTATGGGGCCCCCCCCACACACTATTATGGGGCCCCCCCCACACACTATTATGGGGCCCCCCCCACACACTATTATGGGGCCCCCCCACACACTATTATGGGGCCCCCCCACACACTATTATGGGGCCCCCCCACACACTATTATGGGGCCCCCCCACACACTATTATGGGGCCCCCCCACACACTATTATGGGGCCCCCCCACACACTATTATGGGGCCCCCCCACACACTATTATGGGGCCCCCCACACACTATTATGGGGCCCCCCACACACTATTATGGGGCCCCCCACTTGGTCCTCCACACACTATTATGGGGCCCCCCCACACACTATTATGGGGCCCCCCCACACACTATTATGGGGCCCCCCACACACTATTATGGGGCCCCCCACTTGGTCCTCCACACACTATTATGGGGCCCCCCCACACACTATTATGGGGCCCCCCCACTTGGTCCTCCACACACTATTATGGGGCCCCCCCACTTGGTCCTCCAAACACTTATGGGGCCCCCCCACTTGGTCCTCCAAACACTTATGGGGCCCCCCCACTTGGTCCTCCAAACACTTATGGGGCCCCCCCACTTGGTCCTCCACACACTATTATGGGCACCACTTGGTCCTACACACACTATTATGGGCACCACTTGGTCCTACACACACTATTACGGGCACCACTTGGTCCTACACACACTATTACGGGCACCACTTGGTCCTCCATACAGAATAATGGCTCCATATAGTCCTCCATACAGAATAATGGACCCTACATACGGGTGATGGTTCTGGTGTCATGGGCCAAATAAAAGCACCCTGTGGGCCAGAGTTTGACCGTATGAGCTACAAGTCATCACATTATACACATTCCCCTATAATCTGACAGTAATTGAGAACCTCAACCATGGGCTGGGTGCACACAGACACTATGCTCAGGTATTACTATCACTTGATAAATGACAAACCAATTTTTAACATTATACACAGCGCTACAACTATAATCATCCTGTGTGTCTTATAAATTATTGCAATACTCCATTAGCAGGAAAAATACTATTCAGTTATCTGCTGCAACTGACCTGTCACCTTAGCTAAAGAAAATGCAGAACTAAAGCCTGACCAGGTCATTACAGGTCAGCCATAACAATTTCTTCCAATTTATGTACTTGCTGTAAACAGAACAAAGTTGGAGACTGCAACAAACGTGGCACAGAAGAATACTAGTTTTAGGTTTGTCCTGTTCTTACCTGTAGGAGGACACCGCTGTGAGCGTCTACATTGGGCCAGGGGTTCTGGGCTTTTCCCTGCTCCAGTAACACATTAGGTACAATCTTGTAAAGCTGAGCCACCAACCTAAACATCGGATCATTGGGAAGGTGTTTTAGAGCAAATTCTCTCTGACATGTGTAGCGAGGATCAGTTTTTCTGAGGACTGCGTGACCATAGCCAGGGACCACCTGTCATAAAAGACATTAATTAGAAGAGCAACCAGATACAAACTGGACATTTAAGAATTTATACATCAAGACCGCGTATACATACCCTGCCAGAATTCAGGGTGTTCCAGATGTAGTCTCTCAGCTGTTCATCTGACACTTCACCACCCAAATCCTTTTGGAGACTTGTTAACCAAACTAGTACCTCCTGTTAGTAAGAAACTATTTTTAAAAACTTTACAAAAAAAAAAGTTTCCCAAGTGTAGATCCAGATGTACGATAACATCCATACCTGATTGGCCAATCCATGGAGAGGACCAGCAAGTCCATTCATGGCAGCAGAAAAAGAAAGGTAAGGATCAGACAGAGCACTGCCAACCAAGTGACTGGTGTGTGCACTTACATTTCCTCCTTCATGGTCACTGGAATTAAAAGAAAACATCAGTTAGTTTAAAATCAGAGAAAACCCCACAAATGTCAAGTCCCCATTATTCACCAGACATAAAGGGGAATAAAGTAAAGTAAAACCAGGGCTGTGGAGTCGGTATACAATGGACCGAATCCTAAAATATATAATACATTGGGTACAGTAGTACAATGCAGAATGTGCTGTAAATGTTTCCATAAGAATTTGGGAAAGTTATGAAATGTCTGCACAGTTCCTGATCTGAGGATCTGGGCTTTTAGGGGAGATGAATCTGTGTTGCACTTTATGTACTGTACATGCTCAGTAGTGACCAGTGCTGTGGAGTCGTAGACGAGATGAATCTGTGCTCCACTTTATGTACATGCTCAGTAGTGACCAGTGCTGTGGGGTCATAGATGAGATGAATCTGTGCTACCCTTTATGTACATGCTCAGTAGTGAGGCAGTGCTGTGGGGTTGTAGGCGAGATGAATCTGTGTTGCCTTTTACGTACATGCTCAGTAGTGACCAGTGCTGTGGAGTTGTAGGTGAGATGAATCTGTGCTGCACTTTATGTACATGCTCAGTAGTGAGGCAGGGCTGTGGAGTTGTAGATGAGATGAATCTGTGCTGCACTTTATGTACATGCTCAGTAGTGACCAGTGCTGTGGAGTCGTAGTAGAGATGAATCTGTGCTGCACTTTATGTACATGCTCAGTAGTGAGGCAGTGCTGTGGGGTTGTAGGCGAGATGAATCTGTGTTGCCTTTTACGTACATGCTCAGTAGTGACCAGTGCTGTGGAGTTGTAGGTGAGATGAATCTGTGCTGCACTTTATGTACATGCTCAGTAGTGAGGCAGGGCTGTGGGGTCGTAGATGAGATGAATCTGTGCTGCACTTTATGCACATGCTCAGTAGTGACCAGTGCTGTGGGGTCATAGATGAGATGAATCTGTGCTGCACTTTATGCACAAGCTCAGTAGTGACCAGTGCTGTGGGGTCATAGATGAGACGAATCTGTGCTGCACTTTATGTACATGCTCAGTAGTGAGGCAGTGCTGTGGAGTTGTACAGTCATGGCCAAAAGTTTAGAGAATGACACAAATATTATATTTTCACATTATCTGCTGCCCTCTGGTTTTTATGTGTTTGTCAGATTTTTTTTTATCACATACAGAAATATAATTGCAATCATATTATGAGTAGCAAAAGGTTATATTGACAGTTAGAATGAGTTAATGCAGCAAGTCAATATTTGCAGTGTTGACCCTTCTTCTTCAAGACCTCAGCAATTCTCCCTGGCATGCTCTCAATCAACTTCTGGATCAAATCCTGACTGATAGCAGTCCATTCTTGCAAAATCGATGCTTTTATTTTGTCTGAATTTGAAGGTTTTTGTTTGTCCACCCTTCTCTTGATGATTGACCACAAGTTCTCAATGGGATTAAGATCTGGGGAGTTTCCAGGCCATGGTCCCAAAATCTCTATGTTTTGTTCCCTGAGCCATTTGGTTATCACCTTTGCTTTATGACAAGGTGCTCCATCATGTTGAAAAAGGCATTGTTGATCGCCAAACTGCTCTTGGACGGTTGGGAGAAGTTGCTCTTGGAGGACATTCTGGTACCATTCTTTATTCATGGCTGTGTTTTTAGGCAAGACAGAGAGAGCCCATTCCCTTGGCTGAGAAGCAACCCCACACATGAATGGTTTCAGGATGCTTGACAGTTGGCATGAGACAAGACGGGTGGTAGCGCTCACCTGGTCTTCTCCGAATAAGCCGTTTCCCAGATGTCCCAAACAATCGAAAAGGGGATTCATCAGAGAAAATGACTTTACCCCAGTCCTCAGCAGTCCACTCCCTGTACCTCTTGCAGAATATCAGTCTGTCCATGATGTTTTTTCTGGAGAGAAGTGGCTTCTTTGCTGCCCTCCTTGAGACCAGGCCTTGCTCCAAGAGTCTCCGCCTCACAGTGCATGCAGATGCACTCACACCTGCCTGCTGCCATTCCTGAGCAAGCTCTGCACTGCTGGTAGCACGATCCCACAGCTGAAACACTTTTAAGAGACGGTCCTGGCGCTTGCTGGTCTTTCTTGGGCGCCCTGGAGCCTTTTTGGCAACAAGGGAACCTATCTCCTTGAAGTTCTTGATGATGTGATAGATGGTTGACTGAGGTGCAATCTTTCTAGCTGCGATACTCTTCCCTGTTAGGCCATTTTTGTGCAGTGCAATGATGACTGCACGTGTTTCTTTAGAGATAACCATGGTTAACAGAAGAGAAACAATGATGCCAAGCACCAGCCTCCTTTTAAAGTGTCCAGTGGTGTCATTCTTACTTAATCATGACAGATTGATCTCCAGCCCTGTCCTCATCAACACCCACACCTGTGTTAATGGAGCAATCACTGAAACGATGTTAGCTGGTCCTTTTAAGGCAGGGCTGCAATGATGTTGAAATGTGTTTTGGGGGGATAAAGTTAATTTTCTAGGCAAATATTGATTTTGCAAGTAATTGCTGTTAAGCTGATCACTCTTTATAACATTCTGGAGTATATGCAAATTGCCATTAGAAAAAAATAAGCAGGAGACTTTGTAAAAATTAATATTTGTGTCATTCTCTAAACTTTTGGCCATGACTGTAGATGAGCTGAATCTGTGCTGCTCTTTATGTACATGCTCTGTAGTGACCAGTGCTGTGGAGTTGTAGATGAGATGAATCTGTTGCTGCACTTTATGTACAAGCTCAGTAGTGACCAGTGCTGTGGGGTCGGAGACAGGGAAATTGAGGAGTCTAAAGTTTTGGCTTACCGACTTCACAGCCCTGAGTAAAACTGCCTCACAGCATACAGCAGCACTCTGTAAGCACTAAGGTGTATGCAAACACTGAACATATGAAATCTAAACTGCAATACAGAACATAGCTAGAAGCTAAAATCTGAAGGGAAGGAAGGATCCAGCACTTAATAAAAAAACCTTAGGCTATGTGCACACGTTGAGTATTTGCTTACAGAAACTTCTGCATCTCTTGGCATCAAAACTGCTGTGGGAAAATCTGCTGCGTTTTTGTATGGGTTTTTTCCCCCTGTGCATTCAATAGGTCAAAAATGCACAAACAATTGATATGCTGCAGATTTAAACGTACAGCAAATCCTGAAAGGAAAATACTGATCATGTGCACAGCACTTCAGGATTCTTATTGACTTTGTTGGCATAAGGATTCCCAACCATTTTTGGGCTAATTCTACAAGGAAAAAACTAAACGCATTAAAAACGCACCGTGTGCACATCGCCTTAGGGTGATGGGAGGGGAGAATGGTTGCATACATTTTAGTGCATACAGAGAGCTGCTGTATTCTTTTGTTTTGTGTTATGCAGTAATGGCAGCTTGCAGCTGTTCACATTTGTTTTTTTTTTCCTGTTAGGCAGTGCTGGTCGGTTTTATTTTTGTACACCAAGACTGTTTTAAGTAGTGATGGATCCTACGTGCCTTTAAATTTGGAGGCTTTTATCCAAAAAGCATATTTGTTAAAGAGAATCTGTCGAATATAAGCTGCCGGCACCGACATCAGGGGCTTATCTACAGCATTCTGTAATGCTGTAGATAAGCCCCCGATGTAACATGAAAGAAAAAAAAAAAAAGTTAGATTATACTCACCGGTGGGGGGGGGAAAGGGGGCTGTTCAGTCCGATGGGTGACGCGGTCCATTACGGCGCCTCACATCTTCTAACTGTGACGTCCTCTTCTTTGATGCCTGTCGTGGCTCTGATGCAGGTGCGCTGCAGGACTCTGCTCTGCCCTCAACAGGGCAGAGCAGTGCGCCTGTGCCGGAGCCATGACAGGAAGGATAGAAGAGGACAGCATCGTATGAAGATAGGAGGCGCCGACGCTGGGGTGAGAATAATCTAACTTTTTTCTTATCTTTCCGGTTACATCGTGGGCTTATCTACAGCATTACAGAATGCTGTAGATAAGCCCCTGATTTCGGCAGCTCATATTCGAAAAAAGGGGTGACAGATTCCCTTTAAACAGTATGTCTAGGATCCTACCAGAAATAGATTGTCTTGTCGTGGTTGGTGGGCACTAGGCCAATTTGTGTACCAAGTAACTTCATTTTATAAGGACAGTCTATATAGCAGTAATTCAGACAATTTCATATATCCACTGTTTGCATATATCTTCCCACTTATAGAATGCTGCTGTATTTTTTTGCTTGTATATAATCCAATCATAGAAGCTTGCACCTGTTCACACTTGCATTATTCTGCTTTAAGGTGCTGGACCGTGTTTTTTTGCTGTATGCAACTAAAAAGCCAAGTGTGCATAATTAGGATGTGGCCCACATTCTAATTATCAGCAGATGCCATCCTGCCTGGTGACAGTGAGAGTAGTGTAAGGCGAGTACATAATTAACAGATTCTAAGTTCTCAAACTTTCTGATCAGTAGGAAAAATTGAGTTTAAGGAGTATTTAGACAGGCTGAAATTCTGTAAATGAATGTTCACAAGACCGTCCAATGCTAACTATCGACCAGTGTAAAAATGCAGATTACATGACAAACTGGCTAAACACTTGTTCACTGAGGGATCCAATCTATAATGCTGGCATAAATAGCATCAACCTCATTTAGAGAGCAGTGTGCAGCAGACACATGATGTTGTGTGGAGACAGAACGAGCGGAATAATCGTTCTGTTCCAATGTGTTTAATCAGGCCAGTAAACGACCACTGTGACTTGTACATGGTCATCTTGTTATTGGGCCAAAACCACCACATCTAGAGGCACCATTAAATGGCCTTTTGCATCTTCATAGATGGATAGTGTTTATAACACACTTTTGCTTACAAGTCCTTGGAGACCGACCACCGCTGCTGTCTAGCTTGTAAGCACTGCAGGAAGCTGGAAGGGAATAGGTGGTAACTGCGAGCTTCCCAACTACAAAGTGGTACTTACAAGCTCAATAGAAAAGAGCTTGTAAGCACTGTGCATGTGCTGTCTAGCGGCAGTGGTTGCTCTCCAAGGCTGCAAGTTGTAAACAAAAGAAAAAAAAAAAAAGGAACATATTAGCACCGCAAAACGGCTGAAAATTTTTAATAAAGCAGTGAACTGCAAAATTGCTTGTATTTACAAGCACTTTTCCACAATACTCATTTATGAATATGGAAATAACACTTTCACCCCTTCCCCTCCAGGTGATTTTCCACCCACCCCCCCTTCTTGCCATAGCTATTTTTCCGTCAATATAGTACGAGGGCTTGTTTCTAGTGGGACGACTTGTACTTTTGAATGATACCACTCATTTGATCATGTGATGGACTGGAGAGAAGGAAAAAAAAAAATCCAAGTGCAGTGAAATTAAAAAAAGTTCAATTCCACAATTTGTTTATTTTTAATTTACCATGTTTACTATATGGTAAAACTGATCTGGCAATATGATTCTCCAGATCAGCATGTGTATGCAAATACCAAACACGAAGTGTTTTTGCCTTTTTTTTTAACATTTTTTTTAAAGTGGTAATTTTTTTTTTTTTGGGGGGGGGGGATTTTGAAAGAAAAACAAAAATTTTTTGCTTTTGTCGACAATTTCCAAGATTCGTAACATTTTCATTTTTTGGGATATGGCCCTATGTGAAGGCATGCTTTTTGTACCCTGAGTTGACTTTTATAGATACCATTTTGAGGTAGATATGATGTTTTCATCTCCTCTTATTGCAATGTTGCTGTTGCCCAAAAAATATGTAATTCTGATTTTTCTTTTCGTTATGCCGTTTACAAACAGATTACTGTATTTTGCAGATTTTAAGACACGCCGGACAATAAGACTCTCCCCAAGTTGTGGGGTGGAAAATAGGTATAAAAAAAACAAGTGGAACCGGGTCACAGGAGGCAGGGTCGCTCCTTCAGGAGGCTGGCGTCAGAAGTGGGACAATGCTGTGGTGCTTGTGGGCTCAGAAGATGTCGGCACCGATGAGCAGAGTCTCCTTTTCTCATTGGTTTCACTGCGGTGGGCTTCGAGGGAAAATAGCCACTGGAGTTAATGACTGCAGTCCACTAGCTACGATTGTTTTTCTACGGCGATTCATACATCTCAAATGCACGACCACTAAAGCCAATTAAGATTTGCTCGGCCTCCCCAACATGATTCGCCATAACTGGCTTTATCAGTCTATCCCCAGTCCCGTGGTGAAGCCAGTTAGCATGCTCGGATAACAATATCTGAGCATGTTCGCTCATCATCACTAGTGATAACGCCTAACATTTAATAGGATCGAAGTACAGATAAGGATTGCAGAGAATTTTTTTTTTCTTTGTGCTAATTTCTATCGTCTTTTCCTGTGGCATCTAGGGTAATAACGCACAACAGCCTAAAACCACCCCTTGGAGAACCCAGCGAGCCAATGCAACTTTGCGAAGGACCATAAAAACTAGTATTGAATAATGAGAAGCCCACATCTCTGAAACCCTATAACAAAACAAAAACAAACAAACCGAATACTCTGGGGGAAAGTGGAAATACAATTTAAGCAAAAACTGGACGCTTGACAGGTCATCTTTAACCCCTTAACGGCCTAGTCCGTTTTATTAACTTATTTATCCACTGACAGCCCTCTGTTAGAGAGCTTGTTATTTTGCATGACAAGCAGTATTTTTGATTAACTCCATTCATTTTACCACAATTTATAGAAAAACAGGGAAAAAAAAATAAGTGTCGAAACTGTGAAATAAAATCCCTAATTCTGCAGTAGTTTTCTGGGTTTTGTTTTTTTTTTTTTGTGTTCATAGTGTGGTAAAAATGCCCTGAAAACATGATTGTCCAGGTAAGTATGATTATGGCAAAACCACTTCCAGTACTAGGATATTCATTGGTACCCAGTGGTCGTGTCACAGGGGGCCAATGATAGCTGGGGCACGTGAACAGCGGGACTACCATTAATAAAATGCCATTGTCAGTTATTGAGAGCAGCATTTCAAAGGTTAAAGTATAGCAGTTGCCAGCTATGTAGCAGCCACCGCACCTCCCCAGGCTGCTGCACACATTACATGTAAGACTGATGAAAATACGCGCTATAGGTCGCTAGGTAGTTAAGCCACATGTAAACTCCTGCACTGGTGCACTGGCCAGCTCTGCTATATCTGTAGAAATCCCAAGTACCTGTGGATGGTGAGATACAGCCGCATGAGCTCTGTGAACTCGTGGTCTGTGTATCCCAGCATATTGGCGAAGTTGTAGGACCAGTCCAGGTTGGAATCTATGGCTCCAATGCTACTTCCCTCACGGTAAAGATTACGGTAGATCTTGGCTGCGATGCATGGGAGTTTTGCAATCAGATCCATTGAGTCTTCATAGATCAACTTTAAAAAGAAAAAAAAATAAAAAATGTTTGAATTACAATACAAAAATTTACATATGGCGGGTGAAATAAGTGTTGAACGCGTCACCAATTTTCTATGTAAATATATTTCTAAAGGTGTTATTCACAAGAAATTCTCAACAGAAGTCAGTAACAACCCATCTAAGCCACACAGGCAAAGCAATCAAACCATAGATGTCCATAAATTAAGTTATGAGTAATGAGAAATGACAGTATTGTACACACTAAAAAACGGAAAGGGTAAGGAAATTCAGCTCACCGAAATGCCCTGCACCTTGTTCATAAGTATCATCTGCGAGAAGCAGTCTCAGACGACGAAGGAAAACAAAGTTCTCCAGCAATGAAAAAATGGTCCCAATGGAGGGATAAAAACAACTGTTTATTTTAACCATTTAAAATTGTATGCAACCAATATAGGTAACTGTACATATGCACATGAGAAACCTACACGTTTCAGCGATAAGCCTTAGGCCAGGTTCACTTTGCGTTAACCCAGCCCGTTCAACGTATAGCGTTGACAGGCTGCGTTAACTGTATAGCATAACGCAATAGCGTTATGCTATACCCACTAGCACAGATGATTCATCTGCGCTTGCGGTGACGGAGCCTCAGACGCTGCAGCCCGCGTCCGTGGCTCCGTCACTGAATGACGGCACATCGCGAACGCATGCCGCTTTACGGTATGCGTCGCGATGCGCCCGACAATGGGGGTCAATGGCAGCGTTAACGGACTGCATCACACCGCGTTATGCCGCAGTGTAATGCAGTCAGTCTAACGGACTGCCATAACGCAATGTGACCCCAGCCTTAGTCATGGCTTTTTCCCTCTGTCATTTCTCATTATTCCACATAATTTATGGACACCTATGGTGTGATTTCTTTCCCTGTGTGGATTAGGTGGGTTGTAACTAACATCGGGTGAAAATTTCATGTCAATAGTTTCTAAAAAAAATTGGTGACGCAGTCATATAAGTCAATACTTATTTCACCCACTGTATATTATATAAAAGTATGACAGTGCTCGGATACAGCATAAGGCTGGCCATACAAATATGAGAAGTCAGCCAAACACAGGGAATTAATCTGGAGCAATATAAAGTCTACAGGCGCTAACTCACTCTTGATGGCAAATGCCATGGGAAAATGGGATTAGGAATGTTGCAGTTTGCATGCCTGATTCTCTGTTCATTAGTTTACGTGTCTTGTATGATCTAATACTGTTCATATTACCAAGAACATGACAAACGATGCAAGCGTAAATCGCTTATGGTCGTGAAGATCACTCCTAAGAGATGTACTACTGTGGCATGGAATATCTACATTATATGAAGGCCTGCTACAAATCAGTGCATTCTAGATGAAGGTCAAATAGGCAGTGGATATAGCAACACATAAATCCATTGTTCAAATACTCAAACGTATTTTCAATTCTTCTAGCTTTGCACCATCTTTATTGCTTTTACCCCATCTTAGGCACCACGCCATATAACCAACATATTCCAAGTTCAAATATGGAAAACAGACACCAACTAAAGGCCTCATTCAGACGTCCGTGGGTCACGTATGTGTTGTGGTATTTTTCATAGCTAGAACATTAACCCATTACAGTGTTCACATGACCCTGCTCTTCTGCAGACTGAGAAGAGATGTTTGTATCAAGAGTCAGATAAAACGTACCTATGAAAGTCACATGGCACTCCACATGCGGTCTGTAACATTGGATATGACTCGCAATTTATTTTTTCACATGTGAAAATCAGTTGATTGTAAAAACTGACACTGACCAAATAAAGACGAAAATCCGATCAACCGCACTGATGAACAGCAAGTGATATTTTAATGTACAAGAAAACTGGATGACGTCATCTCGACTATAAAAAAAAAATATATATATAAACTTCAGTTTTGTTATGTGAGAAAAGCATTGGCGCTGCAGCTTGCATTTAATCCCTTAATGACCAGATCTTTTTCCAATTTTGCGTTTTCATTTTTCGCTCCACTTCTTCCCAGAGCCATAACGTTTTTATTTTTCCGTCAATATGGCCATGTGAGGGCTTACTTTTTGCGGGAAGAGTTGTACTTTTGAACAACATAATTGGTTTTACCATGTCATGTACTCAAAAATGGGAAAAAAATTCCAAGTGCGGTGAAATTGCAAAAAAGTGCAATCCCACACTTGGTTTTTGTTTGGCTTTTTTTTTCCAGGTTCACTAAATGCTAAAACTGAATGGCCATTACGATTCTCCAGGTCATTATGACTTCATAGACACCAAAAATGTCTAGGTTCTTTTTTATATAAGTGGTGAAAAAAAAAAATAGAAAAAAAACCCCCAAAATTTGCTTAAAAAAAAAAAAACGCATTATTTTCTGAGACACGTAGCGTCTCCATTTTTCGTGATCTCAGGTTGCGTGTCGAGCTGTTGTTTTTAATTATACCACTTTTGTGCAGATACGTTCTTTTTATCGCCTGTTATTGCATTTTAATGCAATGTCGCGGTGACCAAAAAAAAACTATGGCATTTTGATTTTTTCTCACTACGCCGTTTAGTGATCAGGTTTTTTTTTTTATTGATAGATCGGGTGATTCTGAACGCGGTGATACCTAATGTGTATGTGTGATTTTTTTTATTGTTTTATTTTGAATGGGGCAAAAAGGGGGCGATTTAAACTTTTTTTATTTTTAAAAACGTATTTTTTTTTTTTTTTTTTTTACTTTTGCCATGCTTCAATAGCCTCCATGGGAGGCTAGAAGGTGCCATAGCTTGATCAGCTCTGCTATATAGAGGCGATGCTCAGATCGCCTTTATGTAGCAGGATGACAGCATTGCTATGAGCGCTGACCACAGGGTGGCGCTCATAGCAATCCGGCATCAACAACCATAGAGGTTTCAAGGAGACCTCTGGTTGTTGTTATGCCGACGCACCGATGTTCCCAGATCACGTGATGGGGGTCAGCGGTGCACGCATTTCCGTCCGATGACCAGAAGCGCACGTTAAATGCCGCTGTCAACGTTTGACAGCGGCATTTAACTAGTTAAAAGGCGCGGGTGGATCGCGATTCCACCTTCGCCTATTGCGGGCACATGTCAGGTGTTCAAAACAGCTGACATGTCCCGGCTTTGATGCGGGCTCACCACCGGAGCCCTCATCAAAGCGGGGTACTGCCATTGGACGTACTATAATGTCCAATGGCAGTAAGGGGTCAATAAACAATCCTACTACTGCATGGGAATTTCTCTTCTGTATTTTTTGTGAAAACAGGGATTTTTTGTGATAAACTCACCGTAAAATTCTTTTCTCCGAGACGCTCATTGGGGGACACAGATACTGTGGGTGTATGCGTCTGCCGCTTGGAGGCTGACACTAAGTAAAAAAAAGGGGTCAGCTCCTCCTCCGCCGTATACACCCTCGCCCCTATTGCGAGCGGAAACCAGTTTGGTGCCAAAGCAGTAGGAGGACAACAAAATCAGCCTTAATACAGGTACAAGTCCAGAAAAAAAGACCACCCTTAAATCACAAATAAATGCATATAAAGAAGCCAACTTGGCTAATAGGGTGGGTGCTGTGTCCCCCAATGAGCGTCTCGGAGAAAAGGATTTTACGGTGAGTTTATCACAAAAATCCCTGTTTCTCCTTCGCCTCATTGGGGGACACAGATACTGTGGGACGTCCTAAAGCAGTCCCTGGGTGGGAGATTGACTCACCGATCCAAGCTACATGCACCTCGTTTAAAGGTGCGCCACCGCTGCTTGGAGAATCCTTCTACCCAGGCTCGCATCCGCCGAGGCCTGAGTATGGATATTATGTTTGGCAAACGTGTGCAGGCTGGACCAGGTTGCTGCCTTGCAAACCTGTTCCGTCATAACCTGGTGCCGAAGCGCCCAATGCCCGAGTAGAGTGCGCTCTGATCCCTGCTGGAATCTGTGTGCCTCTAATGCGGTAGGACTCCTGAGTAGTCAAACGAATCCATCTGGCTATGGTCGATTTCGAGGCAGCGAGTCCCTTCCTGCGCCCTTCGGGGAGCACGAACAGCATGTCCGTCTGACGAAAGGGTGCCGTCCTTGACACGTGCTTCCGGAGGGCTCTTACCAGGTCTAATGTGTGAAGAGCCTTTTCCACACTGTGCACCGGTACTGGACAAAATGAAGGTAAGACAACATCCTCATCAATGTGAAATGAGGACACGACTTTCGGCAGAAAAGGAGGGGCTGGTCTGAGCACCACCTTATCCTTATGGAAAGTGAGGAACGGAGCTCGGCAGGATAGGGCCGCCAGCTCTGAAACCCGCCTGATAGAAGTGATGGCCACTAGGAACACTACTTTCCAGGAAAAGGACCTCAAATAGACATCCTGAAGTGGTTCAAATGGAGCTTCCTGCAGAATATTTTGGACCAGGTTAAGGTCCCAGGCGTCGATAGGCGCCTTATAGGGAGGTACCAAGTGGGAGACTCCCTGGATGAAAGTCTTAACCTGCAAATTGGTAGCAATTCTGCACTGGAACAGGACGGATAAGGCCGATATTTGTCTCCTGAGGGAACTTGGGGCCAAGCCCAAGTCTAGGCCCGACTGGAGAAAGACCAAGATGTTGGGAATCGAGAATCTCAGTGGAGAAACACGCTGGCCTTGACACCAAGCAAAGAACACCTTCCAGGTGTGGTGGTAAATTCGTGCTGAAGCAGGCTTCCGGGCGCTAACCATTGTAGCGTCCACCTTGTTCCCAAACCCTGCCTGGGTTAGAATCCAAGATTCAACGGCCATGCCGTCAAACACAGGGCCCCTGAGTTCGGGTGGCAAGTCGGCCCTTGAGAAAGTAGATCTGGGCGCTCTGGCAGTCGCCAAAGAACATCAGCGAGCAGCTGCATTAGATCTGCGTACCACGCTCGACGGGGCCAGTCCGGAGCCAGCAGAATCGCAGGAACCCCTTCCGTCTTGATCTTTTTAATGACTCTCGGGAGTAGTGGCAGTGGGGGAAATAGATATGGGAGGCGGAACTGGTTCCATGGCAGAACCAACGCATCCACAGCGATTGCTTGCTGGTCCCTGGCCCGAGCGACATATGTGGGCACCTTGGCGTTCACTCTGGACGCCATCAGGTCCACATCCGGAGTTCCCCACAGTTGACAAAACTGCTGGAAGACCTCGGGATGTAGTGACCACTCTCCGGACGCAAGACCCTGCCGGCTGAGAAAGTCTGCCGCCCAGTTTCCCACGCCCGGGATGTGGACTGCCGAAATCACAGAGTGGTTTGCTTCGGCCCACTGAAGAACGTGCCCCACCTCGCGCATAGTTGCTCTGCTGCGGGTGCCCCCTTGGTGATTTATGTAAGCCACCGCTGTGGCGTTATCCGATTGGTTCCGGACGGGACGGCCTGCTAAGAAGTGATGAAACTGCTGCAGAGCCAGCCGAATTGCTTGTATCTCAAATAAGTTGACCGTGAGGCGTGCCTCCTGTGGCGGCGAAATACCGCTCCCCAGCCGAGGAGACTGGCGTCAGTTGTCATCACCAACCAATGTTCTGGGGGGAAGGGTTTCCCCTGGGTCAGAGAGGAACTGATTATCCACCATCCGAGCAACTACCTGACTTGAGAGGACAGTCGGCACCGCCGATCGAGCGTGAAAGGATTCTTGTCCCAGGCTGACAAGAGTAACAAGTGCTGCAGGGGGCGAAAATGGAACGGGGCGAACGGTATTGCTTCCATTGCTGCCACCATTCTTCCTAGAATCCTCATCCCGAAACGAATGGTATGAGGGACTGGTTGGCGAAGAGTCCGAACTCCCTGCCAGAGAGCTAGGGCTTTTTCCTGAGGGAGAATTACCAACCCTCGGCAAGTGTCGAAGTGTGAGCTGGCAAAAGGGATGACTTCTTCGCATTGACCAACCACCCTAAGCGGGCAAGAGTATCTAGCGTGATGTTGACATTTTCCTCGCATGCCTATCTTGAAGGGCCCTTGACCAATAGGTCGTCCAAGTAAGGCAAGACGACTGTGCCTCGAGAATGCAATATGGCCATGACAACTGCCATAACCTTTGTGAACACTCTGGGAGCCGTGGCTAACCCGAAAGGTAGTGCCATGAACTGAAAATGTCAACTGTTGATGGCGAAACGCAGGAACCTTTGATGAGGAGGAAAGATGGGAATATGCAGATATGCGTCAACCGAGGCCAAGTATTCTCCCTGCTCCATGGCCGAAATGAGTGAAAGGAGAGACTCCATCTGGAAATGTCTGATCCTGATGAATTTGTTCAGAAGCTTGAGGTCCAAAACAGGTCTGACAGACCCGTCCTTTTTGGGAACCACAAACAGGTTGGAATAGAAGCCCTGAGCCCTTTCGTGCTCTGGCACGGGAACAATGACCCCGTTGCGCTGGAGCGATTCGATGGTTCACAACAGAGCTCTTACCTGGGTATCCACCCTGGGAAGAAGAGAAAGAAAAAAAACATTTTGGAGGGTTTCTGACAAACTTTTGTAACCTGAGGCCATCAACTCCTTTACCCATGTGTCGCCTGCGACACTGATCCAGACGTGGCGAAACCAGAGTAGTCGGCTGCCCACCTTGCTGGTGTCTGGTAAACGCCTTGAGTCATTTGGCTGACTATCTTTGGGATCTGGATCCCCTCGATCTGGGCTGCTGAGTACGCATTCTCCCGAATGGGTTGGTTCTATATGAGACCTGCCGCTCCCTATCCTGGTTGGGGCGGCCTGACGCGGTGGAATTGGCCACTGTGGTCCACCCGGGGTTGCGAAAGGCCCGAAAACATGCCTGAAAAGGGTGGCGAATAGGAGGTTTGACCTTTTGATGAGGGAGAAAACCGCTCTTTCCTGCTGTGGAGTCGGAGATAAGTTGATCTAACTTCTCCCCAAATAGACGGCCGCACTGATGGGGCAGGGAAGTCAAGGACTTCTTGGAAGTGGAATCGGCCCGCCATGTCCTTAACCATAGAGCTCTTCTGATGGATATTGCGCTAGCGGCAGCAAGTGCCGAGCAATTGCCCGCATCTAAAGATGCACTGATTACGTAGTCTCCGACCATCGCGATCGCCGATATCTCTGCAGGTAGCTCTTGCTCCTGCGCGACCTTGTTTAAGGATTCTGACCATGAGATCATGGCCTTAGCTACCCAAGTTGCTGCGAATGAGGGAGAGAGTGCTGATCCTGACGCCTCATATACTGAGCGAGCTAAGCTCTCTTTGAGGCGATCCGTGGGATCCTTAATAGAGGAACCACTAGGTACGGATAAAAGTTTTAGTGGCTAGGCGTGACACTGGTGGATCCACCATCGGAGATTCCGTCCATTTTTTGCGGAGGTCCGGGGCAAATGGATACCTTGCTTAGAGTGCCTTTTGACCCGAGAAACGCCTGTCTGGTCGTTCCCTGTGTTGCTGCACTATGCCCTCAAACTCAGGGTGAGAGGAAAAAATTCTGTGCGGACGCTTCACTTGCTTAAACGCCACCTTATGCCCTGTAGCCGCTACGGGATCATCCTCAATCCCCAAGGTCTGATTGACGGCTTCTATGAGGCTGTCCACTGTCTCACGTGACCCTGGAGCATCCGGGTCAAGGGGCTCGTCCGAGTCGAAATCTGAGGTCTGCTCGCTATCACCCACTGGTGACAGGGAGTGAGAAGCAGAACTTACGGACGCCAAAGCACCGGATGGACTGGGTGACACCGCGTGGTTTCTCTTCCCCAGGGTCTGCCTGGAATGAGAGCGGCCCCTGCAGGCCGAAGGCTCTAGTGAGGTGGAGGTTCCCTCTAAGGCCGGCGAGCCACTGTCCCTGCCCTATCTGGGGCCTAAAGGGACTTGATTGCCCTCATAAGCGACGCCATGGACTGTGACAGTGATAGGGCCCACTCCGGGGGGTTCGGGACCTCAGTCGCAGTTGCGGGCTCCTGGGCGCGTTCAGACTCGCAGACTTCGCATAATCGCTAGCTCTGTGCCCGCGGAAACGCAGCCCGACAAGAGATGCATGCAGCGTAGAAAAAGTGTGCGTCTTTGCTTTTTCGGACATGCTGTATCTGTCCGCTGCTGGGGATGGGCGGAGGAGGTAGCACCTCGTTTTCCCTGTAGCGTGGCCTCTCGGGCAGCACTTACCCCGGTCCTGTGCCCCCACCATACCAAAATCGCGCGCCACCAGCTGTGGGGCGGGGCCGCCAGCATACAAACCGCTCCAGGGCCGGTACTAAGCGGTACTAAGCCAGGGGACTAAATTTATCCACCGCCGCCCAGGCCTGGGGGGGCCGCCGGGAGTGACGCGCGGCCCGAAGGCGGAACTTCCGACCGCGGCCTCAACTTATCCCCTGTCCGCGACGGGGGTGTGTGTGTGTGCGGACCTTCCATGGCGCCGCAAAAACTGGCGCTACTTACTGGCGCGGGCTGCTCCGCCCCGCGCTCTCCATCTGCAGCCATGCTCAGCCAAAAATGGCCGGTGGCATCCGACGGCTAAGGGCTCCAGCCCAGGATCTTCGCCGCAGGAGCCCTCCCAGGCCCTCTCCTCCCTGACGATCCTCTTCGGCTTCCAAGCTCAGGTATGTGAGGGGGCCTTGAAAAATAGGACAGTGCAGGCACCCTAGCTCCATCTAACCCCATCAGGGGGTGAGGAGAGGGACCGTCCGCCGCCTTGCAGCACCGCAGTCTAAGCATTGGTGGAGCAGTGGGGCCGCATGGACTAGTCTTGTGCCTCTGTACAGCCCATGGTTTCAATACCTAGGGGTGGTCAGGGCTAAGTCCGGCATTGTGTCCCACGTCGCGGGAGAGGATACGTAGAGGGACACTCGCACGTGCTCGCCTGTTGTTGGTTTGGGGAAATCGGACCCTTTCAATAGGATCCGTTGCCCCTGTCTAATCTTCATGGAAAAAGTCTGGAGCAAAAAAACAGACTTGTGCCTCCATGGACACTAAGCAAAAAACTGATTTCCGCCCGCAATAGGGGTGAGGGTGTATACGGCGGAGGAGGAACTAACCTTTTGTTCCACTTAGTGTCAGCCTCCAAGCGGCAGAAGCATACACCCACAGTATCTGTGTCCACCAATGAGGCGAAGGAGAAAGTCAACGACTGCTATTGATGTGTGATCCCATGTTGGTGTTTTTTGTGCAAAAATTAATTTTGGATGTCTCCCTTTGCAATGAATGGTGACATGTTCATTTGGCTACAGAGACAGCAGTAGTTCTGCAGAAAATCTGCAACGTGTTCATTTACCCTTAATTTTTGGGCTTGCACTGAGGTCATTGCATTAAAAAATAACCAGTTGTGGCCTATGAAATAGAAACCATTTACACAGGGAGATCAAGGCAGCGCTGGCTGCAGAAGAAGCTGTCTTTTCTTCCTGAACATAGGCAGCATATTTATACCAGATGTCCAGAGAAATTTCCATGTGTCCTTTATAGAGCAGCGTCAAGGAGTTCAGCACCAAGTACGTCAGCCCTCGTGCCCAGAGCATATGTTAAATACTCTGCATGCCCGTATGGAGTGTTCACATACAAGCTGGTGGGAGGGCTTCTACCCTAGACGCCAAGGGCTGGATGACTTTGAGAAGTCACATGAGCTCCAGAGCTGGTTCACCTTAACAAAGGGTTTTCTCTGCCAACTCAGCTCTGCATTTATAGAACAGTAAGCCAAAGCAAGCAGAGCACAGGGACCTCCACCTATTCCAGCAGCATGCTACTGTCCCCACAACCCCGCAGCTCTGTGTAAATGTATGACAGATCTGTCACAAAGCCAAGGACATTGATGGGTGGAGAGGAGACACTCACGGAAACTTAAGAGCACCTCCTCCATAAACATATCTTCAGCGTTGTAGAAGGTGATGCAAGGACACGCGTGTGACCTTGTGGAGGAAAAACGCAAAAGGTTAGAGGAAAAGAAACCATAGTCGTAATTAGCATTAAGAGGTGATGCTAAAAATGTATTCTACTGAAGATCAGCTCTAGAAAGGTTTCCTTCTGCAGCAGATTCAGATGAATGGAAAAGCTACATGCATTCTACAAAAAAAAAAAAAAAAAAAAAAAAAAATATTGCAAGAAATCTGCTTAGTACACATGGCAAATTGGCTGCAAATTTACGTGGCACATAACTGTGTAAATCCATACCCAGAAACACACAGGGTTTGCCGCATTTACTGACCTGGTGCTGTATTAAGGCCCCGTCACACAATTTTTGTGACGCAACAGCGATCTCACCAGCGAGATCGCTGTGTGTGACAGCGATCAGCCCCCCTGCCGGTATCGCTGATCGCTGCAGGAAAGGCCAGGACTTTTTTTTTGGTCGCTGGTCTCCCGCTGGCCACTACGCATCGCTGCGTGTGACAGGCGGGAGACCAGCGATCTGCTGGTAACTAATGTACACATTGGGTATCCAAGGGACGTGCGTCCCTTAGATACCCGATGTGTTCGTTAGTTACCAGCGCGCTGATGCAGGGAGCTGGTAACTAACGTACACATCGGGTATCTAGGGACGCACGTCCCTTGGATACCCGATGTGTATGATAGTTACCAGCTTCCTGCATCAGCGCGCTGGTTACTAACGTGCACAGCGACGACGGGCGCTGGGCGTCGCTGTGCTGATCGCTGGTGAAGCGGTCTGTTTGACAGCTCACCAGCGATCACATAGCGATTCACCAGCGATCCTGACACATTGAGATCGTTGTCAGGATCGCTGGTGAGTTGCTATGTGTGACTCCAGCTTTATGCTTCAGGCTTTCCAACTGTGGATCTACAATGTGTGCATTTCCTCTGACATTATCTGAGCAAGTTCGCTCATCACTACTCATTACCCAAATATACATATGTGCCACCGATTCTGAGCCCAGTGCTCAGGCTGGAACTATGGGCATAAGACGGATGAAAGAATCCAGCCACAATATCGTCACTAAACCAAATGGCCTGCTAGGTTTTAGTCTGAACATTACCAGATATGGTGGGTTGTGAATGCGTCCTGGTTATTGCCACAGACATTGTAAAGAGACAATGTTGGAGAATGTGCTAGATGTCGGTCATGTACAAAACTGGTACAGGGAAGCCCTGTAATGGCAGGATTTTGGCACATTAGTGTGATCAAGGACTGTCTTGGTAATAATGATTTTCAGACAACATTTCTCAAATTATATAGCAGTCAGCCAAACAATTATTCAGTAAACTGTTTGGCCAGCAACCATCTGGCCCAACTCCGCCATACACAGGGGCAGTCTGCTGGCCAAGCACTCCTGAGTTCTCCACGAGAGTTACTGCCAGTCTTCATTGGGGGAAGCTCATTTCTTAAAGGGGTTTTACACATAGCGATATTGCTAGAAATTTCGCTAAAACGTCACTGGTTTTCTGACGTTATAGTGATATTGCTAGCGATATCGCTATGTGTGATACTTACCTCCGACCGGCTCTCCCGCTGTCCATCGGCGATCGCGCGAGATCGGGCAGCTCCATTTCTCGTCGGGCGCTTCCTGCTGTGTGAGACAAGCGACGCGTGGAGGCGGGCGGAAGGACGTCAGGATCGCTGTGTGTGAAAAGCGAGTATCGTGCGCTGCGTCGCTGCTGCATCGCTGTGAGATCTGTGTGAAAGCTCACTAGCGATCATTTAGCGATGCACCAGCGATCCTGACTGGGTCGGATCGCCGGTGCATCGCTAAATGTAAAAGGGCCATTAAGAGAACTAAAGGATAAGCAGTGCCTGATCCTTATCTTTAACAACAATCAACTGTTGGTGGACCCTATACACAGACTGTTAGCCGAACCTGGATATATTGTCAGGTTCAGCAGCTGTTAGTCTAATGTGTATGTGGAGGGGGGGGGGTCGGGGTCTCAGGTCTGCCTGTCTAACTCATATGGCACACAAAAACCACTCCTAGTGTCCCGAAACTTTACTTCTGATGGCATCTTCAGGTTAATGATAAAATTATTCCATTCTCAGTTTCATCAAGTGATATTTTCCAAATTTAAGTGTTCAATCCAATTACAGGACACATGACCTGCAAACTACAGTCGTGGCTAAAAATTTTGAAAACCAAAATTTCTCTTCTGCAAAGTTTGTTGCTTCAGGGTTTGTAGATCTTTAGTCAGACGTTTAAGTGGGTACTCATGTACAATTATAAGCATTTCATAAGGTTTTTATACTTTGGCAAATTCTTACGGTTTATGAAAAGACTCAATATTTACAGTGTAGACCCTTATTTTTAAGGACATCTGCAAACTTCCAGATGTCCCAGTCAGATGGGAGCTTCACGAGAAAAAGTAACTTTGCAGGTAGTACCGGGACTGATCAAGCCCCCTCAGCTTATTAGGAAATCTGGAAGATATCAGGAGAAACAATTGTGTGCTCTACCGTAAGGGTACCGTTACACCTAGCGATGCACCAGCGATCCCGACCAGCGATATGACGCGGTCAGGATCGCTGGTGCATCGCTAAGTGGTCGCTAGTGAGCTGCCAAACAGGCAGATCTCACCAGCGACATCGCAGGGGACAGGGATCGCTACTTACCTGTCAGACGAGGCGATCCTGCGTCCTCCCGCCCGGCTCCACGCGTCGTCACAGCAGGAAGCGCCGCAGGAAGTGACCGACGAGGAATGATCCAGCAGCTTCTCACGCCATCAGCGATAACCAGCGGGGGAGCCGGTCGGAGATAAGTATCACACACTGCGATATCGCTAGCAATATCTCTGCATCGTCACAAAATCGGTGACTTTACAGCGATATTGCTAGCGATATCGCAGTGTGTAACGGGGGCTTAAGTCCAGTGTCACACCAACAGTAAAGCATCCTGGTAAAGTAACCATTTATGCGTGGGGGCTTTTCATCCAAGACAGTGTGATCACTCACAATTTTGCCTAAGGACAGTACCATGAATAAAGAATTGGATCGACACATCCTCCAAGAGCAACCAGTCCTTAGGATCCAGGAACAATTTGGAGATGAACATTACTTTTTCCAGCACGATGAAACCATATCACAAGGCAAAAGTGATCACTAACTTTCTAGATGACTAATCCCATAGTGAACCTGTGATTAATCCTCAAAAACCAGATGGCCAACAATACACAAAAAAAACCAAACTAAACACTAATTAGTCAAGAACGGGTTGCCATCCATCAGGATTTGCTCCAGCAACTGATATCCAGCTGTCAGGGTGAACAGCAGAATTCTTGAAAAAGAAATTTCAGCACTGTAAATATTCAGTCTTTACATAAACTTTATCTATTTCTCAATAGAAGTTTAAAAAACGTATGAAACCCTTACAACTGCACTGACACATACGCTGGTTTTCACAATCTCAAAACTTTTGGCCACAAGTATACACCGCTAATCTAAACTTAGCATTTTCATAAGAAAAAAAACCCCCCAAAAAACGATAAGGGCTGTAGTAAAAATCTCCCCCTTGGCTAATGGTTTATATGCGGGAAAGTGTAGCAGAAATAGCGTGAAGAATATAAGCTCCATTTGGAGCAGACTGCCCCCTAAAGGATGTTTGAGATACAACATCCTTTCAACACAATTTTAATTACATTGGCTCCAAACTCAGAATTTTGACTACTCCAAAAAGGCTACAAAATGGAATGGTTTTAAACATAATTATACTCTATGACTGGCTGACCATTTCCTTGGAAATTAAAGCAGAAATCTGTATTAAAATGCAGTATGTGCACAGCATAAAAGTGAGTGGCGGGAACACTATGGTCTGTGTGCACAGCATTCAGCCATGTCTGGCCTGATTCTTACCTCCCAGTACTTGGCCTTGTTAACACCTTCAGCATAAGCCCGAGCAAAGTTGCTCTCACTGTTTAGGGCGGTGATTGCAGCGCTGAACTGGGACATGGGATGCAGATTGGTGGGAAAGTTGTCCAGCATGGTTACGACATGTGAGGGGAGAGCAGCTCTCTTTGCCCATTCTTTAGAGACCCAATTAACCTGTTAATCAGAAAATGCCCAACAGTGACAAATAGCAGTAAAGCATGTGTAGGCTGGAGCACTGGTATGGTGACATAAGTGAAGCGATCATTAATGGCACAATCAGCAGATTACGGCAAGCTTTCTATAGGAAGTTTACCTGTTCTTGTGAGGGCATCTCCCCAGTGACCAGGAGCCAGAAAAGTCCCTCCGGTAGGGGCTCCTCACCTCCTGGTGCCTTGGGCAGGAGCTTCTGGCATTCAGGGATACTGTAACCACGGAAGCGGATGCCCTAGAAACAAATATGGCGTTCTGAATTAGAGGAATGAAGCACAATGGTGGACCTCGCTCTGTCTGTAGATCTTACCTCATCAGCATCAAGCACAGATGTTTCATACACTAATCCTTTCATGCCTCTCATGCCTCCATATACCTAGAGAAAACATACAGAAAGACAAACAGGTGTAAAGGTGTCTTCATTGGATAGGCTTATTTGAAGAATCTTTTTACAATTTAATTAACCCCTTAACGCGCCATGGAATTAGAAGCCAGTATAGGAAAAAAAAGTCAGCCGCACACAGGCCGGATGCTGGCTATAGTAAGTAGCTAGCATCTGCCTTAACCAGCACCGATGGACTGGCACAATGATTGCTGCTGTCAACCTATTAAAGGGCTCTGTCAATCACCAACAGTGGCCCATCAGCTCCCCCTGAACCATGATCACCGATAGGTTGCTGTGACAGATGGGGCTGGCTGAATGCCACTTGTGTCTGTCGTGATTTTTTTTCTTTGACATCCAACCTGTTTGGGCATCATAGGAGACTGTAATTTTCACTATATACAGTTGTATTTAGTAGGGATGTGGGGTCAGTAAGCCAAATCTCAGACTCCTCAATTTCCCTGACGCTGACCCCACAGATCAAGAACAGAACAGACATTTATAGGGCATTTTATAACTTTCCCAAATTCTTATGGAAACATTTCCAGCACATCCTGCACTGAACCCAATTTGTTATATATTTTAGGAGTCCGCAACAATCAAGTCCTCATATGTCTAGATCAGTGTAAAAAAAAGAAAAAAAAAAAAAAGAAAGATACTGTTTTTAATTTGTATTTCCGTCATGATATCCTTTGCAGTTTCTGGGATTTTCGGTCCAGTGTGTGGGCCCATCAGTAACTGACAGCGATCTCTGTATGAACACTTGTACAAAGATAGCTGTGTATGAACACTTATACAAAGTGAGATGTCAGTCACTGATGAGACCCATCCACGGGACTGAGAATCACAGAAAGAGCAAGGGATAAATGATTAAAACACGTTATACCAAATCTTTACTCACAAAACTATATATCAATTTGCTCAGCTCCCCTGCTTTACAACATGCTGCCTGCAGATTGGAAAGCATTTTCATGGTAAATTTAAGTAGAGTCTATCACCCAAAAAACTGACAGTATAAACCAAGCACAGTCTAATAGGGCATAACATACCATATTTTTCGGATTATAAGACCCACTCCCACCCCCCCGCACACCTAAATTTGGGAGGAAAATGGAGGGGAGTGTCTATATAATCCGATTGTATCTTTCCAGGAGGGCAGCGGTGAAGCAGAAGCAGGGTAGCTGCAGTAGAAAGCCAGCGGCGGCAGGAGTGGGGTGATGCCGCGGGCCCTGGGCTAGAAGAGGGTGTCCAGTTGGTGAGAGGCAGGAGACAAGTACCCGTTGCACACGTCAGTTGCTGCGCATGCACAGATTTAGATCTCGGCTCAATAATTAGTAGAGATCTCAATCTGTGCATGCGCCGCCTTCGCCATTTTATTGAAGACTGCCGGGAGATCAACGTTTGCAGCTCCTGCTGCGTATTGCTGGGAGATCCCACCCTTCCTCCTGCTGTCAAATTACATAAATGTGATCCTACTTTTGCTTCCTGTGACCCCACTCCACTGCCACCGACCCAGGGGATTAAACACAATCTCATAATTTCATTTGGACAATAGGCACATTGAGAAATGACTAATGTAGAACGAAAAGTTTGTGAACCTTTACTGTTGGATTGCATATTAAAAATTTCATCTACTTTGTGTGCCAAATTTTCTTATGTGTCACTGTGAATATGTCACAGTTTTCTGTCTCAAGTATATGTCAAGAAATACTTCCAACAGATGCCTCCAATGTGGGCTGTAAATGTGATGTGAACAGGGCCCACTCTGTACTATAAAAGATCCATAAAGTATATGGCAAATGCATGTCCCATGTTAAAGGGAACTTGTCAGAAGGTATCCCCTTTTATAAACTGCTGAAACCACCTTGCCTGCATCTTAATATTTGCACCCTTGAGAAGGTATGCAGAGAGGACAAACGGATGTGCGTTAAGATGCAAATAATGTGCTGGTAATAGATTATAGATTAAAAAAGGAAAACCTGATGACAGGCACACTAATAACATAACATGGTTATCACACACACACAAAAAAAAATGAATTACAAATCTGTCCCCAAAGGAACTGCATATGAACGACAGGGTAGCTATTAGCCCAAATTAAAATCCGTGCAGATATTTTTCTGGCTTACCATGTCAACGGTGATTTGGCCAATGACGGTCTTCCCATGTTGTTGCCTAAAGTTCTTAATCCTTGATTGCTCTTTTGGGATGAGGTCTGACAGGACATCTTTAAGATTCTTTATGGAAACAAGAAACAAAAAAGTTAAAAGGAAGCAAGCAGGAAATCCTGGCCATTTATGAAAAGGGAGTTACCAGTCACATTAAATAATGTGCCCAAGATCAACCCAACAAGGAAACAAAAGACCTAGCTTACCGTGGAGGAGCTGGCATGGCGAGCAGCAACCAAAACACAAGGGGAGTTCTGTTTGGAGAAGAAAGAAGAGATTGTGCCCATTATTCAGCTGTTTGGAAAGAGGAGAATGAAAATAACATGCTGTTGCCTGCCAATGTGATTATAAAAAGCAGTCTAGGAAACCCAAGGGATGGAATAGCCTCCGTACACAAATGCGTAACCATTCTCTGAGGCGTTAGCAATACCTGCAGCTCAACCGCAGCATTTCCAAGTCTCTAATTTCATTCACACAATATGGACTTAAAAAGCCACCTCCCATCTGCTTTGGGGTTCATAGAAGGAAATCTGAGCTGAAGACAACACAGGTAACCATGGGAAGACACCTGTAGGTTTCACCCAGCACCACATAAGAAACCAGAAGACAACTTGTTAAACTTGCTACAGACCTATGCTGGAACTGGAGGCTAGGGGAGGGTGCAGAACATCCAGGTATGCACCTAAAACGGACTTTTTGAGTAAGGACGCCAATCATCTGACAGTGAATGAGTCCCACGACCCAGAGTATGTAGAGTACAACAACACCCTAACTGAACGCCATGAGAATATGTATACAAACTATGGTCTATGGGGCTGCTCACACATCCATGTTTCTTTATGGACTGCATATACAATAGTCAAGGATCAAACTACTGAGATCAAGGAACTCATGGAAAAAAAAAAATGGATTATGGCCTCATTCACATGACAGTGATTTTACACATATGCCAAAAAATGGTCCAAGTGTCAGTTTTTACCATCAGTTTCATTAGTGATTTCCATGTGCATACGCGAGTCCTAAATGTCTGAAGGAGGCCCAATGGACAGAAGATTGGTTTTTTGTTTTGCATACTAGAAAAAAGGATCTCACAATGATGGCAAAAACAGACAGGCCAAAAATGCATACATAAAATGAGCATCCGAAAAGGTATTACGTGGCAGAGTAATACTCCATCATTTCTAAGAGTGGTAAAGCCCTTTGGTGAAAATCTTCTCTAGGACAGCACTGATACCAGCGTGCGGTCTCTTTTTAGAAAATGTTCTCATAGCCAGTTTTACCTGGCCACAAGTATTTCTTGCCCTCCCCGGTTGCGTAGATCTCTGAAGTCAATTATTTCTGTCACATTGCCTCTGTAGACCGCACACCCCACTGAGCTCACTGACTGCAGTACTGTCGAAGTGACATCAACAGTAAAGACAAACATTAGACTGGCAGCGGTTGAGAGCGGTGTTGGTAGAAGGAAAAAGTACTATTTTTTAATCTCCCTCGGTCCAGCGCTGAGATTCCATCACTGATTATTATTATTTATATAGCACCATTAATTCCATGGTGCTGTACATGAGAAGGGGTTACATACAAAGATATAGACATCATTAAACAAATTTACAATACAGACTGGTACAGAGGGGAGAGGACCCTGTCCTTGCGGACTTGCATTCTACAGATGTCACGTTGATAGCATTGCAGTCAATGAGAACAGTGGCCCATGCTGTTTACACAGGCAAGGCTGCTAAGTTCTCTGACCGCAGCACTGTCGTTGAAACGTGGGCAGCGGTGGAGAATCAGCGAAGGAGCCGGGAAGAGTATGAAATACTTTATGTACTTTATATGGATTTAGTCCATACATACTTTACGCATTTACAGAACCCTTTAGAGTGAGTACACCTTTACAATAGGCCTAAATGAGACTGATGAAGCCTAGCACGCGGCACAGAACGCCTAGCAAGGACTGGATACCGAGTACCTGAAATACCACATACTTTTCCTAGAGAAAAAAAAACTGGCTTAGTAAAAGCCAATCTGGTTTTATCCGCAATAGCCAGCATGGGAGCAGGAGAACGGCAGCTTTTATCTGATCACACACCCAAAGCTGCACATATCCAGACACTTGTTATGTAACATGACAGCATTCTATAACACTGGGACTTTTTTTTCCCCCCACAATTACTGCATATAAAACACTAGTAGATTATTATACATTATATATATGCCATAGCCACTGCTGGGGGTTGGTGGATGTAGCGGTCCTTGCATCAGTGACATCTGTGACAGTGGCATCTTTCTGCGATTCCAGGATTAGTATGAGATGTATAATGTCTCTGCAGACATAACACGTGGTGTCAGAAATCAGCGCAGTGCAGCCTGTAACCAGGAGATGACCTCAGCATGGAGTGCATTATACAGCCTCTTACACTTTGGGCCTTAGGCACAGCAGCATTATGGCTGTGTAGAGAGCAAAATTGCATTCATAGATGAGAAATTTCATAAAGAAAATAATTTGCTGGGTTTCTAGCATCAATTTGTTTGCGCTATTGCAAATCTGCGTTACTAGGCCTGGGCTCTGGCCAGAATTAGTCTCCTTCCCCTTCCGGCAGCAGAGAATGATCTCTACAGTGAATACTAGTATATTTAATAGTAGGACAACCCTTTTTATCTGGAGATTTTTCATTTTCTTCTTAAAACTTTTTTTTTTAGCTGTAAACGTTCTATTATAAATCCGACGAGCAAATTTAGGATTTGGAACGAGAAGTTGTCTACAAATTTACGGTATGTGTTAGGCCGGCTTCACATTTAAGTATGGAGGAGCTGCGGACTTCCTCCGTGAAGCTCCACCCACGGCCGCACCTCCGCCTACGTCCGCATACGGCCTGCGTACCCTATCTTTAATACTGGGTACACAGGACATGCAGATGTAAGCGGATGCCTCCGCATGCATCGTTTTGACGATGTGGCGACCCGCGCCGAACGCATCATGTTGGAATTTTAGGAGAGCGCCGCATCGTCAAAATGACGCATGCGGAGGCATCCGCACGACCTGTGTACCCAATGTTAAAGATAGGGTACGCAGGCCGCATGCAAAAGTATGCGGATGTAGGCGGAGCTGACCGGAGGAGGTGCGGCCATGGGCAGAGCTTCATGGAGGAACTACGCAGCCCTCCGTAGCTCCTCCATACGCAAATGTGAACCTAGCCTGGTGTTGATGAACTAATGTGTAAAATGAAGAAATGTGCCCGTCACACTGAGGGCTGTGCCGTTCAGGGTTGAGGTGGGAGCCTCTTACACAGTCGAGATATTTGTCGGCTTTATGCCGTAATGGCTACTACAGCACATGTAAATACAAGGTGGGAAAGGCCGCACTTCCCATTCTCAAGCATTCGATTCCCAGGAACAGAACATTGTACAGTTTCCCTAGTTAACACTTAAGGTACACGGCACAGGAAGAATACACTGTAGATTTTCCAAATGGATTTGCAAGTGGATTTACTCATTTGCAATTTACCAAATCTCACCTACATATTGGGAAAAAAAAAAACACATAGCAGAAAGCGAATTCCAGTTCAAATTCTCATTCTGCAGAATGTCAATTTATGAAGTGAATAGTCCCTGCAGATTTCACATTTTTTGCAATGCAGCAGGTGAAATATGTGGCAAATTCCATATATATCCAGAATAAATCCACCTGCAAAACAGATTTAACTGCAAACTGGTACCAATTCATGGTGGAAAATCCTTATGCTTGAACATACCCATAAAGGGGTTTTCCGCCCTTTTCTTCTATTGTACATATGGGCCGAGTATGCTAGAACAATAACATTCCTCCTCCATCCAACCTGATCAGGTCCCTCACCCATAACTGACTGCAGCAGCGTGCAGGTTGGAAACCGCACCTGTCATTTTACAGTTTCATCTTCCAAAGTACATTTTGTCAGCACAACCTTTAGATATTTCACAACAACGCCAAAGTAAGGTTAGTTCTTAGGCTAGTTTCACATTAGCGTTTTTTTGAGCAGCGCATCGGGCGCATAAAAAACGCAAAGAAAAACGCAAAACAAACGCGCGTTTTTTTAACGTCATGCGCACGCTGATGTGTAAAAAAAACGCAGCGTTGTTTGCGTTTTACATGCGTTTTTTGCATGCGTTGGCGTTTTTTATGCGCATGCGTTTTTAAGTGTGACGTTTTTTCCATTGTCTAGAGAACATTCTAGACTTGTTTAACTCAAAAACGCATGCGCAAAAAAACGCAAGCGTGCGCAAGACCATGCGCACGCATGCGTTCCCATAGGCTCCAATGTGGTGTTTTTGCGCATTCCGTGCGCAAGCGTTTTTTTGACGAGACAGGGCGGAACCAAAAATGCAACATGTTGCGTCTGGCGCGCCTGGCGCAAAAGACAAAAAACGCATGCGCACGAAAACGCAAGTATGCGCAAGACCATGCGCACGTCATGTTAAGTATAGGTGCGCATGCGCACGGGTGCGCACGATGCGCTGCGCACAAAAGCGCTAATGTGAAACCAGCCTTAGATAGCCATTATTTACTCATCAGTCCATAAACTATGAATAGGAAATATGCTCACATGTACACATACATGCTGTATTCACACCGACAGCTGATGTGCACTTATGTAATAATTGGACCATAGTTATTCCCATCTCAGCCCTTTACCTCCATCTCCCTACATCAGCCACAGAAGGGCGGTCCAGGGACAAGTCAGGACTATGTGCTATGCCATTTCTACAACTCCTATAGAACGGTATAGAAAAGAGTAGCTCATTCACTTTAATGGGAGTTTCAGGCGCACCCAGAATCTCCTGCCACCATGTCACAAGTTACTCCCATCGTGCCCATCAATAAGGTGGCTCTACAAGAATGTCGGCCACACCTACGTTGTATGGGAGGGTGCAGACTCTATCCTAACAGTTGAGGAAAAGAGGGGTTGGGCATGTTGGATTTCACTATGCCCGATCTCTGGTTCTATAAGGAAAATAACTTGGTACCTTTGGATGATGGGAGGAGGGGTGTAACCGCTGCCAGCTATCCAATGAGCATGGCCACCTGTAGAATTTCTCTTTACAATGCCGGTTCCAGATTATAAAATGAGCAAAAACTGTACCAGAAAGAAGCAGATAATCATTTTACTACACACGTTAACCAATGAATTGATATCTGTATGTACACGAGGAGCTTTAGGGCACTGTTCTCAACCCAGGGGCTCGCAAGCTGTTACATAACTACACCTCCAATTAAGCACTGGCATACAAAGGGCTGCAGAAGGGGAACATTGATGATCTTCGACGACTAGAATAAGATCGTATGAGAGATAGTATAAGGTACCAATCCTCCCCTGTTATACCCATGTACACAGGAAATCTCTTATTAAATGTAATAGATAAATATTAAATTGTGAAACAAGACGTGACTCGCTCAGCCGAACAGGCGCTTTATACTGGTTGGTAACGTTTCCCAAATCAAAGTGGTGACAAATGCAACAGGTTATTCACTCACACACCCACTGACCTAGAAACTAAAGGCTGGTTACAAAGGCAGCACAAGACAACACCCATCCATTACACGGACTAGTTCAGAGAGAACCATCCAACATTTCCAATCACCCGCACCTCTGAACACTCAGAATATCCACCCTTACATAGTTAATCTGCTCAGAGCGACATCGCTCAGCCTCCTGGTCATCCGAGCACAAAGAGGTGACTTGGGTTTAGCAGAAATTACCATACAATCCCAATAATCCAGCATCCACACAACCCAACCTGCCTTAGGGTGGGGTGACTAGAATTTTTCAGATTTGAGGCAAAAGCCACAATGGAATTTGTAGTGGAAAAGTCTTCTCTCTATCCTATATTATTCAACAGAGCGGGGTCTTACCACATTCACACATGCTTCTTAGCATCATATGACCAGGAGCTCTCCCGGGAAACATCAGTATATATTCGGACCATATGTAATGTATGCAGCCAAGGTCTTCAACCAGCCACACAACTGCTGCTTTACTGAATCCTGGATATGTGCACAGCGGCTAAGTGTTAGATATCACTTCTGAGATGCAGACATTGCCCTCGTGTTACATAACTAATGAGCCACATGACTCCCTTATCTAACATCACAATGATTGAACTGCAGCCCGACCTTAGGGCCAAGGGCACATCAGTCAACATTTTCAATGTCACTGCATTTGTTACATCTGATAAAGCTATTAACTGCAGGCATAGGGTTAATCTGCAGGTTACTATCACTAGGCAGGTGCCCAGCCCCTAAACTGAATATATGGCAACCAGAAAATGAACTTCATTCCTCCCAGGAGGTGCCAGCTTTCAGTCACAGGTGTACTGGTGGCTAAGGTAGGTACCGCTTCCAGCACTGTCAGAACTGACTGACAGCTCTACAGTGCACCAATGCACAGTGCCAGGCATGATTTCAATGCTGGGCTGTGGCCGTGCCAACATGCCTCTAAGGCCGGGATCACATGCGAGAAACACGGCCGAGTCTCGCATGTTAGTACCCAGCACCTCCATGGAACGTGCGGCCGCATAGCAATACATGCAGCCGCAGGCTCCACTCCTGAGTGCCGGCGTGTTTCTCACATGTGTGATCCTGGCAGCAATAAAGTTAACTCCCTTCTGGGAGGCGCACTTTCAATCCAGCAGCCAGAGATAAGCTGCCACCAGACAGATAACATGGCAGAGCTCAACTGAACAAGTGCTAGTGTGAAAGGGAGCGACCGCTGCCAACAGAATGATTCATTTCACTGTCATATTTATCTGAAACAACTCCATGGAAACGAATGTAACCAATTTTCAAAAAGAGAATTTTCTGAAATGTGTGAATACATCCAAAGACGGTTCTCCAAAACAGCCATTTATCTATCCATAGGAAAGAGAATAAATGTCTGTATGCTGTGCTTAGCAGTCACCTGGACCAGAATCCTTAGCCCCCTATCCCTCCGGGAAAAACACTGCTGCAGTGTGGAGGATTTTGCGAGGCAATCTGTTCCGTGTCTATAGTTCCACAGACTTCGATTGAAGCTGATTCACAGTTAAAGGGAATGTCCAGGTCTAAAAACTGGACCCGATAGGTCATCGACATGAGATTGTGGGGTCTAATGCCTAGCTCCTCAATCATCTGAAATCGGGACTGGCAGTGGACCAATAGGGATAAACTGCAGTCCTCAGCAGCACCTAAGGGTATGTTCCCACGTAGTTTTTAGTCTCTGCGGATTTTGTAGAGAAAACCGCAGGAAATCCGCAGGACAAAGTGCTGCGGTTTTTCTGCGGATTATCTGCGTTTTTTCACCTCATAATGGATGAGGTGTAAAACCGCAGCGTTTCTGCACCAAACAATTGACATGCTGCGGATTGTAAACCGCAGCAAAACCGCGCGGAAAAAAACGCAGCATGTGCAAAGCTTTTTTTTTATTTCCATAGGAAATAAAGGTACTGTACAACGCAGCAAAATCTGCTGCGTTTCTGCAGAGCCAAAAACGCTGCGGAAACGTAGCAGAATCCGCAGCGTGTGCACATTTAATGTATGTAGCTGCAGGGTTCTGCTCCATACATTGCTTACATCGGGCTACCACCAAAGCAGCGAATAGGTCAGCAATTGTTTAGTCTCCAACCTCTTTATAAGGGAATCTGTCAGCAAGATCAGCCCTCTTAAACTGACTACACGGGCATGCAGGTCATAGGAAGCTTAATAAAACGATGCCTTGATATCTGCAAGGTGATGTCTTATTCCAGAGAAATTCACGTTTTTCTTAACATGAAAATGAGCTGCTAAAATCTATGGGCGGGACATAGATCTCCCCAATAATTTGCCTCCAGAGGTTATTTTAAATTAAAGGAGTTGCAAGTGTGAGAATGACAGCCTCTCTGCTGTGTGATGTCAGGCAAGCAGGAGAAGGCGGCACTGGGCAGGGAATAAAGCTGGAGCGACAGGTGTCAGATCTGCGGACTTGTTTACACATCAAATGCTGATTTCTCAGGAAGAAAGGACCGGCCGTGTAAAGGTATTGGTGGAGTTACATGTGCAGATAAATAGTTTGTGGGATAAAATCCTGTTGACAAATTCCCTTTAAATCCATACTTAAGCAGTCACAATCCGTTTGCACCATCAATCTATCAGATTTGACATTTTTGGAGCTATTGCATCACAGTCACATTTTGCAACATTTACCATCATCACTTGCAATGTCGCAATACATCCTAGTAAACTCATGCGATTCATCACATAGCCTCATTGTTTCTCTATTCTTTAGCGTTCAAAGCGTCCTTTTTCACTTATAAAACTTTAAAAAATTAGAAGGAGTCAAAATAAATTATAATATTTGGTAGAAAAAGGTTTAGCATGTCAGACCGCTAACAAATAAGCTTCAAGCAAATCCTATGAAAAGATTTGTCAATGCAGTCAGCAAGAAAAGTCCAAAAATAAGGATGAAACCTTTAGGCCATGAACATCTGTGTCTGTCGAGAGATGGAGTGTGAAAGTTTCTCTGGAGATTAAAAATTAAATGGATCTATTCAGTCTATTGTTTGCTAGAGCCCATGTCAGAATGAGGCTAGTCTGACCACAGGAATCTACAAAGGTGCTATTGACTTGTAGGGAACATCCATCCTCATCATCACCAGTAAGGTCATAACTTCTACACTCTACCATCTGTAATTTGCCTTTTTACAATATTGGATATGTCCAGTTACTGAGGCCTCTGATTAGAGAGGTAGTAGTCACAAATTATCGTCACCGGATATCCCTGACCCCTCTACTACTGCACCATTGTGTCATATCTCCAGTGACGGCTCCAGGGGCCATGACGTTGTGCACAGCACTGTAGTGCCTTCTTCACAGAAGCTAGCAACAGCCAAGCTCAACCCTACACCCATTTTTTTATTTTACATTATAGCAAGAGCCACGTGCATCAAAAACTACTCTAAAAAATAAGTCACAATTACCTACATGAATTATATTTTGGCATTCCCTTTTCAAGAGTAAGTTACGTATGAAAGCCATGTGAATGGTTGCATGTGGAACAGAACAGGATTTCCCCCATAAACAAATTCCCATCTGGAGCTCTGCATCAATTTCTAGTGGCTTTATTGTTCTCTATAGTTCAAATAAGTAACCAGCACACTATCTATTTGGCCATTTGTGCCATCTAGCAGAGTTGATTTCTTTTGTGCAAAAGCTCCCTTGCCCATCCCCCCCACTACACCACACCTAAAAGTTGACACTTCCTGTTAGGAGTCATGTGCAGAAAATGACCTCTGTTGGCACTGCAGCAAGGGTGAGGGCACGTAGCAGAAGGGTCATATGGGGTAAGATCCTTAAAGTGTAATCGTCGTTTTACTTTTTATTTCTTAAATCAATAATACAAGTGAAAAGAAGCAACTTTGTAATATATCTTATCAGAGAGATGTGCTTCTCTCTGCCAGAATTAATCAGTCATTATCAAAATTCTCAATTCATACTTTGCACTGACGAGGGGCATTACCCCCAAACACTGTGGCTGCATAATGGAGATTCTGATTTGGCTTTTATCCAAAGTCATACTGCAAGACTCGTTAAAGGGTCGATAGTGACTTTTAGGATAGCTGCTTCCAACAGGGGGCGCTATAGAGTTCTAGTCCTCTTCCTCCCTGAAAAGGCAATTTGCATATTACGATTCTGAGGTCAGACTCTCCCATTAGGTTACATTCACATGTCCAGTAATCGCTTTCTCTACTCCCCTCTTACCTCTTCTTCCCACAACCACATACAAGACTTCTCCCATTTTCCTGCAGTTTAATAACGCTTACACTGGCCCCCATAAACCGCACACCCAGCACGGCCACTAGCTCGGCATTGAGGACGGCTGTCAGTCAGGGCAGGGGTTCATTCACCGCCCTGAGAATACAGAACGCGTCCCTGACCGACAGCCGGCCTCACAGTGCAATGCGTTTTTTTCTCTGCAACTATTACTCTATAATCATTTACGGTGTTCTTCTACAGAATGGTAATGTATCTGTAAATATCGGACGACATACGGATGGTCTGTTTTTTTATCCTTGCACCCATTGGCGAGTCTCGCCCAATATACGCGGCCACTAGCAGTGTGCCAAGATTTTTTTTTTCTCACTCCAATCTGAGAAAAAAAATTGCAGATTAGCACTGATTCAGCGAGTAACATTAGTCAGCGTACAAGCCGATTTATTGGATTGCACTAGTCCGATTTAAACGCAGAATTCAAATCCACACCATACTTTCAATTTCCTAAGAATTCTTTTCCTCAGAGTGTAAATGGGATTTTTAAAACCCCATTTACCTGCATTGCACTGTAAATTGCTGCAGATTTCCATTGGAGACCCGTCTAATTCTTCTTTTAAGGTTAGAATAATTAATGGTATATGCAATACACAAGATACCAGCAAGAGTGTCACAAGATGCCAATACTTCCCTTAGGATTGCTGTACAGAGAGTGGGACTGATCAGACCCAGTGGCATCAGACCTGACAGATGGAAGGAGTGGCTGCTACTGCCCAGGAACACTCAGGACACCGCTCCCAGAACATGTCAGTATTTATAACCTATGAGGTGCCCAGCTGTGGACATGCATCATGTGCTGACCATAGGATAACCTGTAGGATACCGTGTCCCCTTGGAAAGGTCACCCTGCACACTTCCTCACCTTTACTGACCTATGGAGGCCAAATACACTATGCAGATAAGCAAATATTTTCTTGAGGATTTATTGTTCTCGCCTAAACCAAAGCAGATGAAGAAATCCACAGCCGTCTGGAAAGTTTACAATTTGCCGTTATGACTTCAGTTAACCATTAAAAAGGTAAGGGTTGCTCAGGACTGTTCATTTTTATCTTTACACCAAGCAGAGACTCCTCTGTCAAAGTGCAATGAGTACACTATGACTAATCAAGTGACATCTGACCTACGGAGCGGAGGAATCACATGGAACCGTTCCACTGGAGTTTTTACAAAACCTCATGTGTCCAGCAGCAGAAGCCGTGGAAAGATGGTGGTACAGATTATATAGCCTTCATCTAGGTCACACGATGCCCAATCCCACCAACTCCCAAACACATACTTGCCTTGGGAGAGTGCAGACAGGCACTGCCAGACATGTCGGGGGGCTCATCTCCTCTGAGGACATAGTGGGTCGGTATAGTATTCTCCAACAGTCCAATACTCCTCCGCCCCCCACAACATCTGATGTCAGGAGAAAGTCTGAACACCTCCTACACAGCAGAGCTTCAGGCGACATGTGTGTGATCCCTACGGTCAGGTTTAGGCTCAGGTCTTTCCGTTTTAATGAGCAGAGATTTCAGCTCTGTACCAATACTGAATACAAGATGCTGGGCTTACAGAAAACGGATCGGTTCCCAGTGAAATGAAAAATGTCACATACATGTACAATAAAGAGTGAAATGTCACACTCAAAATGCAATTTGAGCCAAGCAAATGGTCATAAAGGAGACCAATAAAATCTAGTCACTATAAGAACCACACCTTAGTCTAGGCCTCCATGACCATTATCCAAAAGCTGATCTGCAGCATGCAGGGTGTTGCTGCACAGGTCCACTCCTCGGCGCCTCTCTCCATGCTGCCTGATCGCACCAGGCTGCCCAGAGCGTGCCCTGCCTGTAGTGCATACACCAACACGGGCAGTGCAGGAGCCGAGCAGGGGCACAATCAGCCCTGTCTGCTCACCAGACAGATCCACAAGGTGGGGAGCGAGGCAAAGTAACAGGGGCAGAACGGTGTACTGAGAACGCTTATTAGTATATGGAATAAAGATCATTTTCAGAATAAAAGAAAGCTGAACTTCATACATGTCTTGACAGGGGACAAGTCCTCCGCGGGACCAGAGTCCTCCATTTGCTTAGCTTAAAAGGAATCTGTCACCGGAAGTTGCAGGCCTATGTAAATGCTGTGTCCGGTCCGATGGGCGGTGTTTCTCCTTTTTTTTCTCCACCCCATCCGTGGCCCCCGTCTGCGCTCTTCTCCGGTATTCTTCTCCAGTATTCTTCTCCATCGTTCGCGCACACGCAGTATGCTTTGCCCAACTGCGGGCAAAGTCGAAAATCATTACTGCGCATGCACTGGTACACTATGTCCCAGAACACAGCGAAATACTTCCGGGACATTGTGTACTGACGCATGCGCAGTAATGATTTTCGACTTTGCCCGCAGGTGGGTAAAGCATACTGCGCGTGCGCGAAGCAAGATTGCTTTGTGCACGCGCGAACGATGGAGAAGAATACGGGAGAAGAGCGCAGATAGGGGCCACGGATGGGGTGGAGAAAGAAGAAGAAACACCGCCCATCGGACCGGACCCAAGCCATTTACATAGGCCTGCAACTTCCGGTGACAGATTCCCTTTAAAAAGAGTTTTGGGGTGACAGACTCCATTTAGAGAGAAAATAAACTTACATTTTATTTTGTATAAGGTATTTGTAAAGTTATGGCACATTTGCTTTATTAGAAGATTTGTTTTAATTCATGTAAGAATAGATTCGTATTTTCCACCATCAGCTTTACCCATATCAGTACATAAGCTTTTGGAGTACAGCTGATGGCAGTGATGGGTCAGCACCGGTCTCCTGCGTGTTGTGCTTGTCAGAACAATCTCCTGCTGCAGCTCATCCCCAAGTACATAGACACAGAGGCTGAGCTGTCCCCCTCACTGCCATCATCTGTACTCCAGAGGACGGCATTCTCCTAGCAATACAGGAACACAGACTGGGGAATACAGGGGGGATTGGAGTTTACATGAACGAAGACAAATCCCCCAATAAAGCAAATTCCAAAGTTTCATAACTTTCTGTGCTGAGCAAAATTATTATACTTGTTACTGCCTTTCCAATGACTCTCCCGGTAACGCTGAGAGCGCTGCATTCGGCGTCACACGGTGCACTCGGGGGGCTGCAGGACCCTCTGTTACAGGGCGACCCCCCCTACCTCTGAGCTGCAGAGCCGCCCTGTGTGACCTCCATGACCGGGGCTGCAGGAGCCGGCACACGCGTGCTCCCTGCCGCAGCCACCAGTGCAGTGCCCGGTAACGGCGGTGCCCCGCGGCGACAGCCGGGCACTCACCCGCTGTAACTCTGCAGGTCCTCCCGGCGGTTACCGGGTACTGTGTGACTATGGCGGCTGTAGCCCAGTACTACAACAATACTCACCTTAGCCCCGAGAATACGGGCGCACAGGCGTCCGGCGGTGATGAGAGACATTGTGAGGGCGGCTGGAGTTTGGAGCTTTTCCCGGGGAAGGCGGAGGCCGTGTCTGGGCCCGGAGCACTGGCAGCGTCTGACAGAGAACGGCTAAGCTGAAGGCGCCTGGAAGGCCGGAGCCGGGACAAGGTTGAAAAGGAGGATTTGAACCCCGCCCCCTGTCTAATGACGTCACCAGGATCGGCACGCAGACGTAGGCCGCCATCTTACGAGAGGCATGGGAATGACGTTTCCTTATTCATTACTTCTTGGTCTCACTGTGGTTCCTCTAGTAATATGACACTAGGACGCAGAACTGTACAGTAGGCGCGGCCCCTAATGTCAGATAGTCCGAGCGGCCCGTCACTGCTGACTAGGACAGTGCAGTATGGCGTAATGCAGGTTATTGGACTCCTGCTGTTAACGAGTTACAGTTCTGACCACGGTACAGTCACATGTCAGGCGACGGGTAATGAGTATATGAGCCGCCTCCTCAGAGCCCGCTGTGTCGGCTCAGACGCGCGTGACTCAGTGCTGATTTGTGATTGGCTATACAGCTTGCCAGCGTCAGGAAAGGCGGGAGGAGGGCGGGAAACTGAGCGAGCCGGGCTATCCCGCACTGCGCAGGCGCGCCGGCTCCAGCAGTTGTGCTCTGCAACCTCTGTCACAGCCAGACTGCTGCTCACTCAGGAGGTTACGGATCAGTGAGGCAGACAGCGCTCTCATGGGCATAGGGGTTAGTGACTTGCTCAGGGTTCATGGCTGCCAACCACTCACAAATTCCAGGACAGTAGACAAGACTACGGCACATTTTGTTGTGTATGTAAACAAATGTAAGGCGTCCGTATTATTTTTTTTTTAAACTGAAGAAATTTATGCGAATTATTTTTTGTGTAATTATCATCTTTTCCAATCACGGCCACCCTGACTAGTCCTTCGTGAGAAATGTACGTAGGAAGTGTGTGCGGGTAATGCCGGGTGAGTCACTCACTACAGGGAAAAACTGCTTCTGAGAGAGACCGCCCGAATCTTTGGCCTGTACATCGTCTGGTTCATGAGACGTGAGAGTACAGTGACCCTCAGTGACGAGAGCCTCCTGCTGAGTGGCCCCACCGTGAGAGCTGCAGGATTCTCCTGTGCACCAGGCCGAGCCTGAGTGTGGGTCTCCAGCAGTACTAGCTGGGCACCATCTGTGGCTGCTAAGTTGGCATTTTTACAATTCTCTAGAGAAAAGCATGGCTTGGATGTTACAAAGTGAAAACACCTCTGGGGCCAAAATAGTCTCTGCAGCCATATATAAATTCATTCAGAGGGTCACTTTGGGAGGTTTTCTGCTGTTCTGGTACCTAAGGGGCTCTGAAATGTTACCTACAAACTATTCCAGCAAAACCTACACTCAGAAATCCAAATAGCACTCCTGTCTGCTAATGTTATAAAATTCTGTGATATAGTTTGTGGTTTAACCGGTGGGGGTCCGGTGCGGTCCAGTCCGATGGGTGTCGCAGGTCCAGGTCCGGCGCCTTCCATCTTCTTGCGATGCCGTCTTTCTGTTGCTTCATCGCTCCCCGGCATCACGCTCCTGCGCAGTTATGTGCCCAGTTGAGGGCAGAGCATAGTACTGCAGTGCGCAGGCACCTCGCTGACCTTTCCAAGCACTTTTCCTCCTTCTGTCCATGAACTCTCAAAGGTGAGCTGCTCTACCTAGAAGGTCTCTCCACTCAGGGAATCCTGTGCTAGGGACCCCATCTATTACCTTTACATACCCTGGGGGCATCTAAGCACACAACCTCATTCCCTGCTAGAACCTCCAAATTACACCAAGGTCAGCACATAACGTGGAAAGGTCAAGGTCAAGCTCAACATCCTCAGGCGCATCAGTAATGGCACTGATCATAGCAACACATTCTTTTATGTAATTTTTTAATGACATGTTTATAACCTCATAACAGCCATCATGGGTACTAAAGGGTACTTTACTTATGCAGGGCCCATGTATTAACGCTTTCACCACTGACAATTCACTTCACTGTAGAGGCAATTAAACTGCACTTGTTACCAAGCAGGCGCTTTATCATTATAGTGTCCCTTAGACAGCCTAGAAAATAAGAGGTTAGAGATTACTTGTAAAGGTTTTTTTGGTTTGATGTGTAGCTCTTAAGCCCAAATACCATGTCTGTAACTATGGTACTAGCATTTCATGAAAAATTTGCTTTTATAGCCACTGTTGGGTGCATACTCAGAAGGTGAGGTGTATACGTGCTTGCACTAGAACAGACCTAAAAGTAGATAAAGTGAATTAAATTAAACAAATGAGTTAAAATATTAAACTTTGTCATTTTTTAATGCAGAAAATGATCCAATGTCACATGTCTTTGAGTGGAAAAGTATGTGAACCTCTGCTTTTAGTATTTGGTGTCATCCCCTTGTGCAGCATTAACTGCATCTCAACTTGGGGGAATTTTAGCACATTTTTCCCTACAACACAGCTTCAACTCTGATATCTATTGGATCAAATTCGAGACTTGGCCATTTTCAAAACTTTAAAGTGATTCTTTCACCAGTTTGTTTCCGCATAATCTGACAGCAGCATGGTGTAGAGAAAGAGACTGTGATTCCAGTGATGTGTTACTTAGGGTGGTTTCACATTAGCGTTTAAGGCCGCAGCGTCGGCCTGCGCATGGCCGCCGCTCCTCCGCTGGTAGCTCCGCCTACGGCCGCATGACGCTGCATGCGTCCTGCGTCCCCTATCTTTAGCACTGGGGAAGCAGGCCGTGCGCAGGTATGCGTTTGGCGGCGCATGCGTCCTTTTGACGATGCGCCAAGCACACTAAATTGCAACAGGTTGTGTTTGGCGCTAGTCGGCGCACCCGTCAAAAGGATGCATGCGCCGCCAAACGCATACCTGCGCACGGCCTGCGTCCCCAGTGCTAAAGATAGGGGACGCAGGAAGCATGCAGCGTCATGCGCCCGTAGGCGAGCCAGAGCAGTTTCTAGGGAATTTTGCCAACAGGGCGAACATCGAAAAAGCCCCCCCCCCCGAACATTAACATGCTGAATACTTTAGATAAACGTGTCTTACCTTTGCATCAATCCAATCCTCAAAGGCATCAAAGTTCAAAGGCTCACTTTCCTTGACTGCTGCTGCTGCAAAAAGGTCTATTGCAGCAGAATAGTCTACTTCCTCTGCCAACTCGCTCTCGATCGATAAAATAGCCAGGGCCTGCGCCTGCCTGGGCTTGTAGGGAGACAGACACAGACAGCTAGGCAGTAGGCAGGCGACCCCTGGCTTGGGTGGCGCCTCGGGCGATCGCACGCTCCGTCCCCCCTAAAAACGGCCCTGGGCAGAGCTACCGGCGGAGGCGCGGCAGGGGGCGGGGCTTAGCGGCGGCCGTGCGCAGGCCGACGCTGCGGCCTTGAACGCTAATGTGAAACCACCCTAACTAGGCTGTTTGCTGCAGTTTTGATAAAATCACTTTTATCAGCAGGAAATTATCACTAGAGGACTATTAAACTTGCTTCGTGTAGTCCTCCATATTTATAAGCCCTGTATAACTCCTCCACTGATTGGCAGTTTTCGGTGTACACTGTGCAAAGGCAGAAAGCTGCCAATCAGTGGTTTGGATGGAGTTATACAAAGTTCAGAATTTAGTAAACTGGTAGATCTGCAGCAGAGAAAAATGATTTTGTTTCAAAGTTTTTAGTAAGACATTCATTATAAATTCTTATAACTGTATAATTCAATAAGAAATTGCAATTTAGATGTAAAATTAAATATCATGTATATAGACCATTGGTTAGCATGAACTAATATACTGTGACAAAGTCACTGTTAAAGTGCTGGAGGGGAGATATGTGTCACTACGATGGGTGGGAAGATGTCCACCTTATTTCCACCCCAGGATATGGTCTGGCACTTTAATAGCTGGGCTCCAGAGGCAGTCTTGGTTGAGGTCTGGAGAGAGGATATCTAGTGGTTTGTGTCTAGAGGAGGAAAGACTGAACCTGTGATGCTGCAGAGCGGCATCTCCCAGCAAATGTATTGACTTTGTGCAGTATTTTTGTTTTCTTTGTTGTCTTCCTGTTTTTGCCTGAAGGGTTGTGTTTTACTTTCCCCTTCTTGTTGATTTATTCCACCATATAATAAACCAACTGAAGATTTAAAAGACAGTGTTCCTGACTCTACTTCCATATATCGCTGAGCGAGTTGAACTGCCACAAGTGGTGGACAATGCGGGCAACGTTCTGGGAACACCAGTAGCAGCCGTGGTTAAACCGCATGTCTTGGGTAAAGGCAACTCCAAGCTAGTGCATGACGTCAGGCACAATGGACGACCCGCTCAAGCATCTTGTGAACGTGCATCAGCAGCAACAGCTGGCACATCAGGAGTCGAGTAAGCTACTTATCCAGCAAATGCGACAGAATAAGCTAAAGCTCCAAAAACAGCAGCAATACCAACATGTCCAGTTCAGACAACAGCAGCAGATTGAGTTGCTTGCTAAGGCAGTTCATAGGAGACCGGAAGCCCATTACACAAGTCCAGGTGACGGCACATCCGTCCTGAAGGCGGTGGAAAATGACGCCGGGTGATGTAGAGGCATTTTTGACTGTTTTGAGTTGGTAGAGAGAGAGACTGCAGCCAGACCAGTGGGCGGAGATACTGGCCCCCTATCTAACTGGCGAGCCCCAGAAGGCTTATTATGACCTAGTCTTACAAATGGCTGGGAATATACTAAACAAAAAACTAAGATACTGGTACGCTCAGGGGTGACTATGTCTGTTCGAGTGCAACGGGTTCATCACTGGGCGTATTGTGATAAACCGCCTCGCTCCCAAATGTTCGATTTGCTGCATCTGGTGCAGAAATGGTTGCAGCCGGAGCCAAGATGGTGGAGCATGTTGTAATGGACAGATTTATCCACTCCCTTCCAAGGTCTTTGCAGACGTGGTTTGCCCAGGGGGATCCCCAAAATGTGGATGACCTGGTTGGCCTAGTAGAAAGCTATCAGGTGGTCGAGAGGTCCCTAAGGAAGCCGAGTGGGGCTGCATCCGCATACTGGGGCTGCCAAAGGGAGCCCGAAGCACAAAAGAGAGTTAGTAGAGCCACCACTGGGGGGAGGTCCCAAGGGGTCGGTGAAGGGTTGCCAAAGGCTGCTGGTAAAGACCTGCTATACTGGAGATGCCATGGTCCTGGACACATAGCCACCCATTGTCCTTTGCCTGCTGAACAGATGAACTGCAGCCTATAGAGGCGCAGTTTGTACTATCAGCCCGGTGAGGGGCCACAGGCTTGTCCCATAACAATAAATGGGGTACTGGTATCGGGGCTCTTGAACTTGGAGAGTTTGGTGACCCTGATAAGGGCAACATTCTTTCACCAGCTGGTCCCCGGAAAAACATTGGGCGTTTGTTGTATTCACGGGGATGCCAAGGACTATCCCGTTGCCAGAGTGTCTATAAAACTAATTGTGGGACTGCATTTGCTTTCGCTTGTTTGAAGGATTATTTATGATATTGGAAGTGGCATTATCTATGCCTAGAAATTGTCTTAACTGTGGGACTGAATTGCATGCGGTCGGGGTGGTTAAGGACTTGCTACACCCGGTGATAATACGGCGAGACTTTAGCCTGTTCTGGGACTTACGGGGGAAGGCGGGGATAACAAGTGTCTCAGACATGAGCTAGCACAAGCCTGATTAAACCACATCACATTAAATCACAATTGTCCAAATGTCACTTCCAAAACACATGAATCAATCTGGTAGGGCAGCTATCAAGGCCGTCACCACACAAGAAGAGAACCATATACTATTAAAAATTAATTTCTTTTATTATGAAACATATTAAATACATAAAACATGCTCCATACATGTAATTACTGTCAACATACCCCGAAGGGGACAAAAAAAAAACCACACGGAAGAGTGAATACACCTCTTTACACTTGTTAATTTGTTTGCTATATAGGGTATTTTTAAATGGAAAAAGAGATCTCAAAAAAAGGGGGAAGCAAAAGGCAGTATATAGGAAATAATCTATAATTCAAATATATTGTTGCCCATGGTATTTCTCATATAAAGCATGTAAGCCTATTGAAATAGCACCTCAGTACAATTTCCCATCTGAAAGTCTCAGTATAATTCACAAATAATATCCTCAAGCAAAAGAATTAGAGGTGAAAAATGCCCAATCTCACTACAAACAATAGATAATATATCCACAGGTTTTCACTTACTAATTTCAAGAGGAGTGGAAAGTGCGACCGTGATGGTTGTGAGCCCCTGCGCCCCCGACGCGCGTTTCACCCGCTTGCTTCTTCCGGGGGCGAAACTGGGATTGCCTACTGTCATACCTGTTGTTCTCTATCAGGGAAGTTCCCCAGGCCTCTACGGGGTTCTCACCGTTCGAGCTGTTAGACGGACGACACCCTTGGGGACTTCTAAATGTTGCAAAGGAGACCTGGGAAGAACGAGTTGCACCCCACCGGAGCATCATTGAGCATGTGGCCCAAATGCAGGACCAGATCGCAAGGGTGATGCCTATCATGAAGGAGCATCTTCTCCAGGCACTGGCGAGGTTGTATAACCGCTCAACAATGCTGAGGCAATTCCATCCCGGGAACCACATGCTAGTGCTTATCCCCATGGTGGAAAGCAAGTTCCTAGCCAAGTGGCAAGGCCCATATGAGGTGGTGGAAAAACTGGTCTAGGTGAATTACAAGGTACACCAGCCAGGTCGAAGGAAGTCACACCAAATACTGTATACCATGTGAACTTGCTCAAGCCATGGCGAGAGCAGGAATTGCTGGAAACACCTTGCCTGAGAGTCAGTCCCAAAGCCACAGTGGACGATGTCACCATTGCAGAGACTCTAACGCCATGTCGGGAGCTGTTGCACCAGAACCATCACCTGTTTTTGAAGTTGCCAGGACATACGCAGGTGGTGGAGCATGATGTGCTGACAGAGCCACATGTAAGGGTGAACCTCAGGCCCTATAGATTTCCCGAAGCACGTTGGGATTTAATATTAAATGAGGCGAAGAGAATATTAGACCTCGAAGTGATTGAGGAGTTGAAAAGTGGATGGTCAAATCCCATTGTCCTCGTGCTGAAGCCCGACTGTGAGTGGCGGTTTTACAATTACTACTGCAGGCTGAATGAGGTCTCCAAATGTAATGCGTGTCCGATGCTCTGCGTGGACAAACTCATTGAGAGACTTTGAACCTTGAGGTACATTACAACCCACTACCTGACGAAGGGCTACTGGCAGATACCTATGTCTCAGACTGCCAAGGAGAAGACGGCCTTCTCGACGCCTGATGAGTGTTTCCAATACACCAGAATGACCTTCTGTCTGCAGGGGGCTCCAGCAACCTTCCAGAGGCCTATGGATCGGACCCTGGCTCCTCATAAGTATGCCGCGGCCTACCCTGAGCACATTGTGGTCTTCAGCCCTGGCTGGGGTAGTCATCTACCAAAGATACAGGCGATCCTGGATGCATAGGAATGCGGGGTTCACCATAATTCCCCAAAAATGTGCCACAGGCAATGAAGAGGCCAAGTAGTTAGGCTATGTCGTAGGGAGGGGCGAAATCAAGCCACAAATAAACAAGATTGAGGCAATTTAGAAGTGGCCACAACCACTTTCCAAGAAGCAAGAGAGGGCGTTTCTTGGAATTGTGGGTTATTAATTGCAGTTTATCCCAAGTTTCGCAATAATTCCCACACCGTTGAAGGACCTCCTTCAAGGCACAAGATCGTCAATAATTAAACGGTCTGCTGAGACTGAGATGGCTTTCCAGGATTTGAAGCAGGTTCTGTGTAAACATCCGGTTCAGGTCGCACCAGACTTCAGCAAACAGTTCATGGTTCAGATAGCTGCGTCAAAAGTAAGCTTGGGAGCCATGCTGTCTCAGTAAGTAAATGGGGAAGAGCATCTCATCCTGTATCTGAACCAGAAGATCTCTTGATGCGAGAGAAACTATGCCATTGTCAAGAAGGAGTGCTTAGCCAACAAGTGGCCCGTAGATACCCTGAGATATTACCTTCCCTTCTAGGCCGTAGGTTTAAGCTAGTATCTGACCATGCCCCTCTGAGATGGTTGAGGGAAAAGGATAAGAATGCTCGGGTAACTAGGTGGTTCTTAGGCCTCCGAGACTTCAATTTTCACGTCGAGCATAGGCCAAGGAAGTTGCATGTGAACTTAGATGTTTTGTCCCAACTCCCCTGCTAAGCAAGTGAAGGTGTCAACCCCCGGCTTTGGGCAGGGAGGGATATGTGACAAAGTCATTGGTAAAGTGCTGAAGGGAAGATATGTGTCATTATGCTTAACGGCGTTAGTCATATAAAACCCAGAGTTTTATCCTCCAGCACACTAAGTGCCGTGAGGGTTTAGGCTAATTTATATAATGGGCAGGCGTTTATGTGGATATCCATAGAGTGGGTGGAAGGATGTCCACCTTCTCTCCACCCCAGAGTGTTGTCTGGGGATTAAATAGCTGGGCTATGGTATATGCGTCTTACCATGTTTCATTCATCGGTAGAGTTGAGCGAAACAGGTCGGCCAGATTCATAAGTCGCCGACTTATGGCAAAGTCGGGTTTCGCGGACCGAAACCCGACCACAGCATGAAGTCGGCCATGCGGTCGGCAAAACGAGCGCCAAAGTTGGATTTCCCAGAATGCTTGCACGTGACTTTTTTCAGCCACTGATCAAGGACTTACACTGTGGGCAACGAGATGACGTGCAGCGTCCGGGGGGAGAGAGAGTTTTCGCGCACTTTAAAAAAGCGGTCCGGCATGTAGGTGTGTGTACTGTCTTCCAATCCCTGCCGACTTTGCTTCCCCATTGACTTGCATTGGGTTTCGTGTTTCAGTCGGATCTTGGACTTTTCACGATAGTCGGCCCATTTCGTTCGACTCAACTTTTGAGAAAGTCGGGTTTCATGAAACCCGACTCGACCCTAAAAAAGGCAAAGTCGCTCATCTCTATTCATCGGTGTTAACACGACGTTTGCATGTGCTGTTAATTCTCTGAAGGATTTCTGCGCATTCGCATAATTGTCTATGACGTCTTCCACTCTGGCAAGCCGCACATTGATGCACATTCCTTCTGCGCGTGTCATTTGGAGCCATTTCGTTCCTATAGGAACATTTTGCAACGCTGCTTTTCAAGCATGCTCTACTTATATATTGTAATGTCTCGATGGTAACGTTGTGTCTGACGTATGTACTTCTGCCCTGGTCACCAATGAGACTCCTGGTAATCTACGCAGTTGCTTTAATTTTTTGTAATTATTTTTATATATATATATATATATATATACACACACACATTGGTACTTGAGAGCTGTATTACTGACCCCTGAAGAAGTCACTTTTAGTGGCGACATGCGTCAGGCACCCTCATCTCGTGACTTTCTTATTTAGGCAAGACCAAGATTGTGTGCATTCCTTGTGAGGTATCGATTTCTGACGCACTTTGCTCTTTAACCCGGCATTCACTATTATATGCTCGCACTACTCTATTGGGTGTGTGCAAGCACTGTTTTACACAGTGATGTTTGTATATGTACATGTAGTTTGGCAAATTTCAGCTTTTTTATGATTTTTTTTTTCAACAATGGTGTCCTCCTTGTTCATCTGCCATGAACTTCACTTTGGCTCATACAACGAAGGATGGTGCGATCTGACAATGATGTTCCTTAAAGCTTGAAGTTCACCTTTAATCTGTTTACAAGTTTTTCTGGGCTCTTTTGTTACCATTCATATTATCAGTCTCTTTGATTTGTCATCAATTTTCCTCCTGCGGCCTCGTCCAGGGAGGTTGGCTAGTCCTATGGAGCTTAAAATTCGGAATAATATGTTCAAGTGTAGTCTCAGGAACATCAAGCTGCTTGGAGATGGTCTTATAACTTTTACTTTTAACATGGTTTGTCTATAATTTTCTTTCTAATCTCCTGAGACAACTTCTTCCTCTGGTACATGTTGAGTGTGATACACACCATGACACCAAACAGCACAGTGAGTATCTGTAGCCCTCTATACAGGCCACTCACTGATTCCAAGATTGTAGACACCTGTGATGCTAATTAGTGGTCACACCTTGATTTAACATGTCCCTTTTGTCACATTATTTTCAGGGGTACCATCATTTCTGTCCAGACCTATTTCACGAGTTTTATTTATTTTTTTAAATTCTGTGGAGGCATGGTTGAAAAGCAATGTCTGACTTTAATTTGTTCATTTTCATAGATATTTGATTTATTATTACTTTTGTCAAATTCAAGTTATTTCTGTCACCATTGTGGGTTTTTCTGTCATTAAACGAGGGGTACCAACAATTTTCACCACATGTGTGTATATACACAGAACTACAGGTGATCTCACAAAATTAGAATATCATCAAAAAGCAAATTCATTTCAGTTATTCAATACAAAAAGTGAAACTCATATTAGATAGAGTCATTATAAACAGAGTGATCTATTTCAAGTGTATATTTCTGTTAATGTTGATGATTATGGCTTATAGTCATTGAAAACCCAAAAGTCATTATCTCAGTAAATTAGAATACTTTATAACACCAGCTTGAAAAATGATTTTACAATCCGAAATGTTGGCTTACTGAAATGTATGATCAGTAAATGCACTCAATACTTGGTCGGGTCGCCTTTTGCATCAATTACTGCATCAATGAGGCGTGTCATGGAGGCGATCAGCCTGTGGCACTGCTGCGGTGTTATGGAAGCCCAGGTTGCTTTGATAGCAGCCTTCGGCTCATCCGCATTGTTGGGTCTGGTGTCTCTCATCTTCCTCTTGACAATACCCCATAGATGCTCTATGGGGTTAAGGTCAGGCGAGTTTGCTGGCCAATCAAGCACAGTGATACTGTTGTTTTTAAGCCAGGTATTGGTACTTTTGGCAGTGTAGACAGGTGCCAAGTCCTGCTGGAGAATTAAATATCCATCTCCAAAAAGTTTGTTGTCAGAGGGATGCATGAAGTGCTCTAAAATTTCCTGGTAGATGGCTGCGCTGACTTTGGTCTTGATAAAACACAGTGTATCTATGCCAGATGACATGGCTCCCCAAACCATCACCGATTGTGGAAACTTCACACTAGCGCTTGGATTGTGTGCCTCTCCACTTTTCCTCCAGACTCTGGGACCTTGATTTCTAAGGTCTAGTGTGAAGTATCCACAATCAATGATGGTTTCAGGAGCTATGTCATCTGCTGGTGTAGGTTAACTGTGTTTTATCAAGACCAAAGTCAGTGCAGCCGTCTACCAGGAAATTTTAGAGCACTTCATGCTTCCATCTGCCATCAAGATTTTTGGAGATGGAAATTTCACTCTCCAGGAGAACTTGGCACCTGTCCACACTGCCAAAAGTACCAATTCCTGGTTTAAAAACTATACTATCACTGTGCTTGATTGACCAGCAAATTCGTCTGACCTTAATCCCATAAAGAATCTATGGGGTATTGTCAAGAGGAAGATGAGAGACACCAGATCCAACAATGCAGACGAACTGAAGGCTGCTATCAAAGCAACCTAGACTTCCATAACACCTCAGCAGTGCCACAGGCTGATCGCCTCCATGCCACGCTGCATTGATGCAGTAATTCATGCAAAAGGAGCCCTAACCAAGTATTGAGTGGATTTACTGAACATATATTTTAGTAGGCCAACATTTTGGATTTTAAAATCATTTTCTCAAGCTGGTGTTATGAAGTATTCTAGTTGACTGAGATAATGACTTTTGGGTTTTCATTGGCTGTAAGCCATAATCATCAACAATAACAGAAATGAACATTTGAAATAGATCACTCTGAAGAACTGAAATAAATTAACTTTTTGATGATCATTTAATTTTGAGACATGCACCTGTATATCACCATGATGGAATCTAAAATTATTCTTTTGCCTTCCATCAGGTGATTGGAGCCCTGTAGTTAAGATTAACTGGTTTAGATGCAAAATGTAAGACTTCAATACAGTGAAGGCCGGGTTAAGATGAGCATATGCGAAATCATTCATTTTTCATCCAGAAAAAAGATTGATTTTTTTTGTCATTTGTATGCCATCTGTATCCATTATTTTTTACTTTCAGATAGCATGTATTATTTTACATGAACAATTAATAAATAAGAAAGGTAAAATTACGTTTCCTGTCTTAATAATTGTAATAGATCTGTGAAAAATACATGACATGGAAACCAGTATGTGATCCGGTTTTTATGCACCCATTGACTTATAATGGGCGAGTCTGATCACAGTATTGATCAAAGCAGGGAATTTTTACTTGTAGACCATCGTTCCGTGTGTAAAAGTGTTCATGTGAACTTGCACTTTGACTTGCATTGACCTGTTTTGCCTACCTACAGCACACATATTGTCTGAACGAGCCTTTAGGTAGCATTTGTCTGATTGTAGCCAGTGAGAAAAAACACTGATATACAATGGCTTGTGAAAGTAATCCATTGTTTTGTTGGAAGGTGAACCTCCTTCCCAGTCTCAAATCATTGACAGACAGTTTTTGCTTAAGAATATCTCTTTATTTTTCACCATCCATTTTCCCTGTTCCTGCTGCCAAAAAACATTCCCACAGCATGCTGCTGCCACTACCATGTTTCACTGTGGGGATGGTGTTCTTGGGGCGATGAGCTGTGTTGGTTTGGCGTCAGACATAGCGGTTACCTTGGTGGCCAAAAAGTTAAATTTTGGTCTCATCTGACCACAGCACCTTCCTCCATACATTTGAGGGGTATCTCGCATGTCTTTTGGCAAACTCAAAACGAGCCTTACAATTATTTTGTGTGTAATTAAAAGTCTTTTTTGTTCTGCCCACTCTTCCATAAAGGCCAACTCTATGGAATATATGGTTTATTGTGGTTGTATAGACAGATACTCCAGTTTCTTCTTGGGAACTCTGCTGCTCCATCAGGGTTACCTTTGGTCTCCATGCTGCCTCTCTGATTAATGCCCTTCTTGTCTGGGCTGAGAGTTTTGGTGGTTGGCCCTCTCGGCAGGTTTGTTTTGGTACTTTTTTCCATTTGATAATAGATTTGATGGTGCTCCTGGAGATCACAGATTAGGTTTTTTTTTATTACCCAACCCTGACTTCTACTTCTCAACAACTTTGTCCCTGACTTGTTTGAAGATCTTTTTGGTCTTCTGGTGTTTAGTGGTGCCTTTTGCTTAATGGTGTTGTGGCCGGTCAGAAAAGTTAAAGTGTCTATACTATCAAACCAAGTGACACTTAGATTGCACACAAGTGGACTTCCTTTCACTAAGCATGTTAAATTATGAAGGTAATTCCTTGCACTAGAATTTTTTAGGGGCTCCATCGCAAAGAGGGCGAATACTTATGCACATGACTATTTTTAGTTATTTATCCCATAAATGTAATTTATGCCTATGTTTTTCTCACTTCACTAACTTAGACTATCTAGTGCTGATGCATAACACAAATTAGATTACAAAAATATTTAAACACAGGTTGTAGTGTAATATAATAGATAAAAAGCTAAGGGAGTTAATACTTTCTCTAGCCACTGTTCCCAGGACACATTTACTTTTTCCCTATTCACAGACACTTTATTCAGTGCACCAAGAGCAGACATTTTTTGCCATTAGAAAAGGATATTACCACCAAACAAGCAGATGATTAGCAATCATTCTTAGCCTGTCACGTCTATATATCCTGCGGCTCAGACACTGGACAAACTGGATCAGATGTGCATAGTTACCATTAGTCACTGAGCTGTCAAGATTCTGACAGGGACCTGTCAGTGCAGCCAGAAGATTATCACAGACAAGGCAAACAGCTTCCTGTCCAGTCCTCTGAGAGATCAGATGATAGGGGCAATCAGTGATTGGCTATAGCAGTCATGTACAGGCTGATTGAAAATAGAATCTGCTGTAGATGTGTTTTTCTTTTAAAGGGTGGATACCCCCTTTCATTATAAAAGAGGTTTTATCCTTTTAGGATAGTGAATCACAAATGCTCATATATTTATAATTACAAAAGGGAAAATAGGCCAATGCAAAGGTTTGGGCAATCTGCATAGTTTGTACCCAGTAGCACCCCTTTTGCAAGTATCACAGCTTGTAAACGCTTTTTGTAGTCAGCCAAGAGTCTTTCAATTCTTGTTTGAGGGATTTTTATCCATTCTTCCTTGGGAAAATTCTTCCAGTCCTGTGAGATTCCTGGGTTATCTTGCACTGCTATTTTGAAGTCTAGCCACAGATTTTCAATGATCAGGGGATGGTGAGGGCCATTGTTAAGCCTTCAGCTTGCCCCTTTTGAGATCGTCTATTGTGGATTTTGAAGTGTATTTAGGATTATTATGTAGAAGCCATCTTTTCAACTTCAGCTTTTTTTTTTACAGAGCATGTTATGTTTGCATCAAGAATTTTAAATTTCATTGAATCCATTCTTCCCACTACCCGCAAAATGCTCAACATGCCACTAGCTTGTTTACATGTTCTTTTGCATACTTCTGAAGCTGAATTTTATTGTGAGGATGCAGAAGAGGTTTTCTTCTGATGACTCTTCCATGAAGGCCATATTTGTGCGGTTTGCCTCTCTAGAAATCCTACGAGCAGCCCTCACTGAAATTCTGCTTGGTCTTCCAGCTCTTATCTTGACCTCCACTGTTCCTGTTAACTACATTTCGAACTTAGGAAAAAGGGCAACTTGAAAACGCTTTGTGCTTTAAGCTAAAAATCATTTTTGCCATTAGGTTTAATTAAAAATTTTGCACAGTTATTGTAATACAGAAGCTACAGAAGACTATCTATTGCTGCCTTCAGAATGAGGTAACAGGGTTGGCCATGTTTTCTTTTGACAGATGTGTTGGGGACATGATTTTATGGCACTTACTATTATATAACTATGACAGATTCTTATTCTTCGAAATTTAACTTTCCTCTAAGACTGCACAGCTCTCAGTTGCATAAAATGGCTACCGGTGGAGGAGCATTTGACCAGATCAGTCCGTCAGTCTCCTCCAATAAAAAGCAAGTTTCAATTGTACAAGGCTGATGTGACATGTCTGGTTGCATCCACCACTAGCAGCCATTTTATGGATTGGATTGCTGTGATGACTCTGAGGAAACTACAGTAACAAGAGCAGGAGGACAACCTGTCATACCTATATAATAGTTTTATCCAGGTCAATATCATTCATGTCTCCGCAACTTTGCACGGACCATTCGGTCCGCAAAAAATCATTGACGTGAACTACCGAATAGACTATCATAGGTACAAGTGCTATTTGAGAAACAAACGGAGAGCACTTATGCAGGAAAAACTGACGTGTGAATGAGTAATTGTCCATGTAAAAAAAACAAAAAAAAAAAAAACGGATGCAATTGGATGTCATCCATATGTGGTCTGCTTTTCATTGACCGTGGAGAAACTTTTTTTTTCTCATCAGTGAAAAATATTGATGAGACTGATAAAAATTACTTATGATACTCAGTTTGTTTTTCTCGTACCTGAAAAAACTGACAATTTAATGACGCCTTAGTGAGTGAAACATCAGACAGCAGATGAATGCAACACAGATGACAGTTGTGCACTGTTTTTTTTTGTAGATCCATTCACTAAAATTGGCAAGTTCAGACTGCAAAACGAACCAATCCCAAAAAAAGGAATGTGAAAAGGGTTATCGACTAATGTTCAATATTAGGCTGCAAAAATAGATAATAGCACTTTATAAAGCAACTCCTCAAGTTCCCAAATTTCCCTTCTTTAGTAGTGACTCCCACGTTATGTTTGGGACACAACACCTCCAACTGCTTGTAATATCCACAATGGGATCTGCCACTGGTGGCACTTTACTGGACCCACTGTGGCTCGTGTGTAGCTAACAGGAGCAAGTGTTTTATCTGCAAAAAATTGGAAGCGTGATTAGGGTCTTACATGTATCAAAATTACGTTTGGTGCAGCAACTCCGTCACCACACCTTGGTATGCAAAAGGACATCTAGAAGCAACCCAGGCATGGTTAGACAAGTGGTGGCCAAAAGAGACTAGTTCTGCAGGATATGTGTTTAGCTTTGAGCAGTTGACATTCCCCTTACATGATTATGCTTAAAAGGTCCCTTTGAGATTGTTGTGAGGCACATAGTATACAACACCCATCAAGATCCCAGTCAGGACGTGAGCGCTTCTATCTACTTTAGCCCCAATTGAGTATGTTAGATGAACTTGTTTCAACTTACTATGCTTCATACAATTCACAATAAAAAATTGCTATGAAATGTAATTGCCAGTATAATTGACACATACTGTAGGTATTGCCATGACAAAATCGCCATATCTGGCATTTCTTCTTCCCAGCCAAGCTTGAATGTGCTGGCTACCTTCATCATTGCCATAGACTTAAAATAAGATAAGTGCCCATTTCTAGTGATCAGTGTGAGTTCCAGTGGTTGGACCCCCACCGATCTAACAGTTATCACTTTATCCAGCGGAAAGGTGACCATTTGTGTAAAGTAGAATACATCTTTCGGCAAAAGGTATAAAAAGCATTCAATATTTGTGACTAGTAGTGTGCAATGATAGAATGTGACTAAACAGTTTGCAGTTTAATTAATACCATTCTAAAGGGATTGTCGACCCCTGATTAAATCTTCAGGAGGGCCTACAGCTGGCCAAATCCTAATGATGTGTAGCTTGGCACATTTAGGTCCTGATTCACCAAAGCTTTTAACCCCTTTACCCCCAAGGGTGGTTTGCATGTTCATGACCAGGCCAATTTTTACAATTATGACCACTGTCCCTTTATGAGGTAATAACTCTGAAATGCTTCCATGGATCCCGGTGTTTCTGACATTGTTTTCTTGTGACATATTGTTCTTCATGTTAGTGGTAAAATTTCATTGCTATAACTTGCGTTTATTTGTGAAAAAAATGGAAATTTGGCGAAAATTTCGCAATTTGCCAAACTTTGAATTTTTATGCCCTTAAATCACAGAGATATGGCACACAAAAAACTTAATAAATAACATTTCTCATATGTTTACGTTACATCAGCACAATTTTGGAACCAAAATTTTTTTTTATTAGGAAGTTATAAGGGTTAAAAGCGGACCAGCGAGTTCTCATTTTTGGAACACCATTTTACTTTTACGGACCACATCACATTTGAAGTCACTTTGAGGGGTCTATATGATAGTATCACTTTTGGGTATTTTCTATTATAAAAACTGCACCCCTCAAGGTGCTCAAAACCACATTCAAGAAGTTTATTAACCCTTCAGGTGCGTCACAGGAATTTTTTGAATGTTAAAAAAAAAAAAAAAAAAAAAAAAAAAGAACCTTAACTTTTTTTCACAAAAAAAATACTTCAGGTCCAATTTTTTTTATTTTACCAAGGGTAACAGGAGAAATTGGATGCAAAAGTTATTGTGCAATTTGTCCTGAGTACCCTGATACGTGGGGGGGAACCACTGTTTTGGTGCATGGCAGAGCTCAGAAGGGAAGGAGCGCCGTTTGACTTTGTCAATGCAAAATTGGCTGGAATTCAGATCGGACGCCATGTCACGTTTGGAGAGCCCCTGATGTGTGTAAACAGTGCAAACACCCCACAAGTGACCCCATTTTGGAAACTAGACCCCCCAAGGAACTTATTTAGATGTGTGGTGAGAACTTTGAACCCCCAAGGGCTTCACAGAAGTTTATAGCGTACAGCCGTGCAATTAAAAAATCATTTTTTCCACAAAAATGATCTTTTCACCCTCAATTTTTTATTTTTCCAAGGGTAACATGACCCCAAAAGTTATTGTGCAATTTGTCCTGAGTACGCTGATACCCCATATGTGGGGGTAAACCACTATTTGGGCGAATAGCAGAGCTCAGAAGGGAAGTAGCACCATTTGACTATTTTGGCTGGAATTGGGATCGGACACCATGCCGCGTTTGGAAAACCCCTGATGTGCCTAAACAGTGGAAACCCCCGACAAATGACACCATTTTGGAAACTAGATCCCCCATGGAACTTATCTAGATGTGTGGTGAGCACTTTGAACCCCCAAGGGCTTCACAGAAGTTTATAACGCCCGGGCGTGAGAATAAAAAAAAAATCATATTTTTTCCACAAACATGATCTTTTAGTGCCCAAGTCCCCAATTGTTTTATTTTGCCAAGGGTAACAGGAGAAACTGGACCCCAATAGTTGTTGTCCAATTTGTCCTGAGTACACTGATACCCCATATGAGGGAGAAAACTACTGTATGGGCACACGTCGGGGCTCGGAAGGGAAGTAGTGATGTTTTGGAATGCAGACTTTGATGGAATGGTCTGCGGGTGTCATGTTGCCTTTGGAGAGCCCCTGATGTACCTAAACTGTGGAAACCCCCCACAAGTGACCCCATTTTGGAAACTAGACCCCCAAGGAACTAGATGTGTGGTGAGCACTTTGAACCCCCAAGTGCGTCACCGAAGTTTAGAACGCCCGGGCGTGAAAATAAAAAAAATCATTTTTTTCCACAAAAATGATATTTTTTGCCCCCAATTTTTTATTTTCCTAAGGGTACAGGAGAAATTGGACCCCAAAAGTTGTTTTGCAATTTGTTGTGAGTAGGCTGATACCCCATATGTGGGGGTAAACCACTGTTTGGGCACATGACAGAGTTTGGAAGGGAAGGAGCGCCGTTTGACTTTTTCAACACAGAATTGGCTGGAATTGAGATCAGACGCCATGTTGCGTTTGGAGAGCACCTTATGTGCCTAAACTGTGGAAACCCCCCAATTCTAACTCCAACCCTAACCCCAACACACCCCTAACCCTAATCTCAGCCCTAGCCCTAACCCTAATGGGAGAATGGAAATAAATACATTTTTTTTAATTTTATTATTTTTCCCTAACTAAGGGGGTGATAAAGGGGGGTTTGATTTATTATTTATGGTGGGTTTTTACGTTTGGCAGCTGTCATACGCTAAAAGATGCTTTTTATTGTAAAAAGTTTTTGCATCACCACATTTTGAGAGCTATAATTTTTCCGTATTTTGACCCACTGAGTCATGTGAGGTCTTATTTTTTGCGGGACAAGTTGACGTTTTTATTGGTACCAACACACCGTTGGTACCACCGCGTGTGGTAAAATTGATAAAGCGGTTTTACTCTTCGGGTCAGTATGATTACAGCAATACCTCATTTGTGTCTTTTTTTTATGTTTTGGCGGTTTTATGCAATGAAAACAATTTTATATAAAAAATTATTATTTTTGCATCGCTTTATTCTGCGAGCTATAACTTTTTTATTTTTTCGCTGATGACGCTGTGTGGTGGCTCGTTTTTTGCGGGACAAGATGACGTTTTCAGCGGTACCAGGGTTATTTATATTCGTCTTTTTGACCGCACGTTATTGCACGTTTTGTTCGGCAGTATGATAATAAAAAAATAGTTTTTTGCTTTGTTTTTTTAATTTTTAAGGGGTTTGCTAAAGGAGTTAACTAATGGGACAGTTTTATAGGGCGGGTCGGTACGGACACGGCGATACTAAATATGCGTCCTTTTTTTATATTTACAAAAAATGAATATTAGGGATTATTTTTATTTTTTTTTGTTATTTATTTAGCGATTTCTTTATAAATTATTTTTACACTTTTTTTTTTAACTTTATTACATTGTCCCGGGGGGGACATCACTGTCATGTGTCAGATCGCTGATCTGACACATCACACAGCGCTGTGACAGATCAGCAATCTGACAGGCGCTGCACAAGGCTTCCTCATGCCGCCTCCCAGCAGGCCCCCACGGCCATATTGGTTCAGGGGACCTGCAGGGAAGGAGGCTCCCAGAGCAGCGCAGCACATCGCGCTGCGCTGGGGGTCTCAGGAAAGCACGGAGGGACCGCCCTCCCTGCCGATGCTTCCCTAATCCCCCGGTACACTGCGATCATGTTTGATCGCAGTGTGTCAGGGGTTAACGTGCTGGGCACGGTCTGTGACCGTCCCTGACAGATAGTGCCGGGTGTCAACTGTGATAATCAGCTGACGCCCGACCGCGATCAGCGGCGCTCCCCCCCGTGAGCACCGCTGATCGCTATGATCTACTATCCCGTCCATGGGCATAGGGGCCCAGGTCCCATGGACAGGATAGTACGTCAGATGTCAGGAAGGGGTTAAGCAAAAATACTGGCCCTACAACACATTTGGCTTTTTTTATGCCAGCTAGCTTGAAGCTGCTTCACCAAAATGATCAGAGGTGGAAGGATCCGAAACAGGACATGACTTTCCTCCCTCCCTCAAATTTAGCAACAGTGCTAGTGTTTCTTATGGCAGAAAAGCTTCTTTAGTCCTTAACTGCACCAAATTCATTACGTTGAGTTCTTCATTAAGGCTGGTATATGAAAGGTCAGTCGTAATGAATTGGCCACTAAAGGCCCCCATACACACTGGTCAAAATTGTTGGTACCCCTTGTTTAGGCTGGTTTTACACTTACCGTGTTTTTGCGGCCCTAATATATTTCTATGCGGCCGCAAAATCGGCCTGCAAAAATTCCATGGTGCGCCGTACGGCTGTTTTTGTGGCTGTGAAAAAAGATCGAGCTTGCTCAATCTCTTAGGCTATGTGCACACGTAGTTTGGAGAGCTGCGGATTTTTCCCCGCGGATTTGTAAAAATCTGCAGGTCAAAAGTCCTGCGGATTAGCCTGTGGTTTAGCCCTGCAATTTCACACCTCACAATGGATAAGGTGTGATTCCGCACAAAGAATTGACATGCTGCGGATTGTAACCCGCGGAAAAATCCGCAGCATGTGCACAGCGTTTTTGGTTTGACAATTGCAAAGAATGGTACTGTACAACGCAGCAGAAACTGCTGCAGACCCGCAGGGCCAGAAACGCTGCGGATCCGCAGCAGAATCCGCAGCATGTGCACATAGCCTTATATGGAGTACGGATACGGCCCCCATTGTAACTCAATGAGGCCGAAAAACAAACGGGCATTTTTTTTGCGACCCGTTATTGTGGTACACCACAAAAAATGCGGCGATACGGCCCGCAAAAACGGACTGCAAAAAATGCGGTAAATGTAAATCCAGCCTTAATGACATAAACACCTAAAATGGTGACAGAAATAACTTGAATCTGACAAAAGTAATAATAAATCAAAAATCTATGAAAATGAACAAATGAAAGTCAGACATTGCTTTTCAACCATGCTTCAACAGAATTTTAAAAACCCTTAACTTAATATTTTGTTGCGCAACCTTTTGAGGCAATCACTGCAATCAAACGATTCCTGTAACTGTCAGTGAGACTTCTGCACCTCTTGACAGGTGTTTTGGACCACTCCTCAACAGCAAACTGCTCCAGTTGTCTCATGTTTAAAGGTTGCCTTTTACAGATGGCATGTTTGAGCTCTTTCCAAAGATGTTCAATAGGTTTTAGGTCAGGGCTCATAGAAGGCCACTTAATAATAATCTTTATTTTTATATAGCACTAACATATTCCGCAGCGCTTTACAATTTGCACACATTATCATTACTGTCCCCGATGTGGCTCACAATCTAAATTCCCTATCAGTATGTCTTTGGAATGTGGGAGGAAACCAGAGAACCCGGAGGAAACCCACGCAAACACGGAGAGAACATACAAACTCCTTGCAGATGTTGTCCTTGGTGAGATTCGAACCCATTACTCCAGCGCCGCAAGGCTACAGTGCTATGCACTGAGCCACCATGCTGCCCACCACTTCAAAATAGTCCAATGTTTTCCTCTTAGCCATTCTTGGGTGTTTTTAGCTGTGTGGTTTGGGTCATTATCCTGTTGCAAGGCCCATGACCTGCAACTGAGACTTAGCTTTCTGACACTGGGCAACACATTTCTCTCTAGAATTCCTTGATGGTCTTGAGATTTCATTGTACCCTGCAGATTCTAGACACCCCGTGCCATATGCAGCAAAACTGCCCCAGAACATAACAGAGCCTCCTCCGTGTTTCACAGTAGGGACAGTGTTCTTTTCTTGATATGCTTCATTTTTCCATCTGAAAAGCTGATATGCCTTGCCAAAAAGTTCAATTTTTGGCTCATCTGTCCATAAGACATTCTCCCAGAAGCTTTGTGGCTTGTGAACATGTAGTTTGGCAAATTCCAGTCTGGCTTTTTTATGACTTTTTTCCACAATGGTGTCCTCCTTGGTCGTCTCCCATTAAGTCCACTTTGGCTCATACAATGATGGATGGTGCGATCTGACACTGATGTTCCTTGAGCTTGAAGTTCACCTTTAATCTGTTCAGAAGTTTTTCTGGGCTCTTTTGTTACCATTCATACTATCCATCTCTTTGATTTGTCATCAATTTTCCTCCTGCGGCCACATCCAGGTAGGTTGGCTACAGTCCCATGGAGCTTACATTTCTCAATAGTATGTCCAACTGTAGTCACAGAAACATCAAGTTGCTTGGAGATGGTCTTATAACTTTTACCGTTAACATGTTTGTCTATAATTTTCTTTATAATCTCCTGAGACAACTCTTTCCTTTGCTTCCTCTGGTCCATGTTGAGTGTGATACACACCATGTCACCAAACAGCACAGTGAGTATCTGTAACCCTCTATACAGGCCCACTCACTGATTCCATGATTGTAGACACCTGTGATGCTAATTAGTGGTCACACCTTGATTTAACATGTCCCTTTTGTCACATTATTTTCAGGGGTACCATCATTTCTGTCCAGGCCTATTTCATGAAGTTTTTTTTTTTTAAATTCTATGGAAGCATGGTTGAAAAGCAATGTTTGACTTTCATTTGTTCATTTTCATAGATATTTGATTTATTACTTTTGATAGATTCTAGTTATTTCTGTGATCATTGTTTGTTTTTCTGTCATTAAATGAGGGGTACCAACAATTTTGACCACGTGTGTACATATTAGGCTGTCAGCTGAACCTGTCTATCAATAGGTACGGTCTAGTGTGTGAGGGGGGCGCCGGCCAACTGATGGTCGGGAAAGTTGCCAATCGGACATGTCCGATTTTGGACTGCCCATCGCATTGTTCTTCCAGAAATAAATCCCTGTCCGACATGTCTGTCGGTGGCTTTCACATTAATAACACAGGATTGCGCCTGTGTATGGGAGTGCTGGCTGAGATGACTGTCCTCCGAAGAATCATTCAGCTGGCAGCCTTCTAATGTATATGGCCAACCTTAATGTATATGGCCAACCTCAGTCTAGTGTGGGGATGTCCCTAGAATTTAAAGGGATTTGACAGCAGCTTGATGAATCCAAATTATGTGTAATGCACACACCATTAAGATGCAGCTCCGCTTGTCAGTTCTCATGGTCACCACTTGACTGCAAGTATCCAATATGCATAATTGTGATCCTGTGCAATGTTGAGACGTAGATGACAAACTAGTTGCCTTTTGACTGCAAGTCATGTGAAGACTGCTGAATATGGCAAGTGGAGCCGAAGCCTAGCGATGTGTGTATTACACATTAAATTTGGCAAGCTGAAGCCCTATAATATATAGTGACAGATTAGCATTAGACTAAGTTTCCAAATAAATGACAGCGGCTCACGCTGGATGATGAATGCGACACGTCTTTAGATGGTATGAAGTTAGACAAAACTAACTCTTTGCTATTCAATTTCTTTATGTCAAAATTTTAACTTGTACCACACCACTCACATATAAATCACACCTCTGCTTGATAAACCAATAGTCTTCTCAGTTGAGGCAGGAAAGTTTCTATCACAATAATTCAATTCTGACTCATTTTACTTAGTAAATCTGCCTCAGTATGGTTCAGCGCAGATACTACAGGTGGAAGATCAGATCTCCACGATGCACCACTGTCGTCCTATGCCATAAAATGGCTTCAGTTTAGAGTTACCAAAACAATACTGCTATTTTAGTGTGCATATATGTAACACAGCTAAATGACACAGGTATTTTATCATTGTGGATTCAGGAGGATCAGGTTACAGGTACAGGTGAGTGACTAGTAGAGATTAAATTGATCATTTCCAGCAAAGTAAACAGAAATAATAAATGGTGTGATAATAGTAACAACATATCACCTAGAAGGCCACACCATATATCCTGTTCCTTTCATCAATACAGCACACACTGACACTGATCTCTGGGGAAGAGAAAAACTAGTTATAAATTGGGGATGTTGGAGGGAACTGACACTTCAACTTTTATTGATGTAGGGGCCCCTGCAGTGAACGGGTAATGACAACAGGAGATATATTCGGTGGGGGGGGGGGGGGGGGGGTGGGAGCTTGGACATCAAGACAGATTTGTTTATGCAGGGTGGGGGAGTACACTTTCCAAGCATGAGCTTCCTCTGATCAAAGCACAGCTCTGAGACTTTTTGGAGCCAGTGGTCAGTGATGGATATTTGCAAAAGGGACGAAAATAACACATTCACTCACATTACTGTAATGCCGGCACAACCCCTCCAAATTAATATTGGTCGGATCGATTGTGTTAACCATGCCATGTTTTGTCTCTATATACAGGTAACATTATAAGAAACATGACGGCAATCTCTACCATCTGGGACAAAGATATTCTATAAGTTGATGATCTCCTAAAATTCTACCAGACCTAGCACATCCCACAACCAGCCCCCACATGAGCTCACCTAGGGGAGGTATATGGGCGTATACTTGATCTAATAAAAGGCAGAATTTGTGTTTGGTCGTTTGTCTGTCCTGGAAGGTGCAGCTTGCTGTAGCTATGTCCATTTTCCTAAGGAGTAATTCCCACCATTAAGCTTTAACCCCTTCATGACCGGAGCTTTTTTCGATTTTTCGTTTTTTGCTCCCCTCCTTTCCAGAGCCATAACTTTTTTATTTTTCTGTCAATATGGCCATGTGAGGGCTTGTTTTTTGCGGGACGAGTTGTACTTTTGAACAACATCATTGGTTTTAGCATGTCGTGTATTCAAAAAAGGGAAAAAAATTCAAAGTGCGGTGAAAGGTGAAATTGCAAAAAAAAGTGCAATCCCACACTTTTTGCTTGGCTTTTTTTTTTTTTGCTAGGTTCAATAAATGCTAACACTGAAATTGCACAAAAAGAGGACTTAAAAATCCTCCAATAATACAAGAAAACAGCAAAAAAAAGCAGAGAGGTTTACCCGTCCAGGCCTCCAGACAAATGCACTATCAGGATGCAGTGGACCCATATAATTAAGATGACAACACAGGTGCAAGACTCGTAAACGTGGGGACCTTTGGCGCAGGTTACGGGCTCATGTATTTTGGCCAAAATATCAGCTAATACCTCAAATTTTTTGTGTTTTTTACACTTTTTATTCAGGGTGCAGTTGGGCCTATTTGGTCTTGTAAACTGCGGTGTCTGTTCACATGGCATGCATTTTCCTAGGTTCAATAAATGCAAAAACTGACCTGCCATTATGATTCTCCAGGTCATTACGAGTTCATAGACACCAAATATATCTAGGTTCTTTATTATCTAAGTCAGGGGTCTCAAGCTCAATTTACCCAGGGGCCGCTGGAGGTAGAATCTGGGTGAGGCTGGGCCGCATCAGGTTTTCCACAAGAAAAGCTCTTACAAAAACATTCCAATGTTATCAAATGTCTTTATTTTTTCATCTTATTTTGTGTTAAAAAATAATTTAACAAAATCATAAGAAAAAAATAAATCAATCAGTAATAAATAAAATGAAAATGATAATACAGCAGATATAGAACACTGAAGAAACCACATATAGTTGCTGACTAGAGAAATGTAATTATTATTCTTCAGATTCAGCTGTCTGTATTAACAGTTCTTTAACATTTAACTTTCTGAACATGAATGGAACATTGAACATAAACTGTTTTGAACATGATTTCTTCTGCCTACTTCTTGCTGCTAGAGATCTGGCAGCGCTTACTCTCGCATAGCCGAGCCACATTTGGCTTAAGGGAGGAAGCAGTTGAGACCCGCAGTAGGGCTTGAAGATGCTCATCAGTAAGTCTGGACCTGTACTTGGACTTATTGAAGTTCAAGGTAGAGAAGAGCTTTTCGCACAAGTATGTGCTCCCAAAAAGACACATGGTCCACTTGAACATTCGGGAAAGCTCAGGGAAACTGGGGGCAATTCTCTCAAAAATTGCCCGAGCTTGTCTGCTTTTCCACTCACCTCCCTGAACTTGGCTTTGAGTTCAGAGTTGCACTGCAGGTTAATGAGCTCCATTTGAAGCACAGGAGGGGCATCTTGCACATCAAAGGAGAAGTGGTCCGCAAAAATTTGAGATGTGGCTCTGTGCGTCATGAAGTCTGCAAATCTGTGATCAAATTCCTCCTGTAGCTTCAAAATGACATCCATATACTCCTCACCACTGAATGGTGTGCCTGCTTCCATGAGTGCCTTGCATGATGGGAAATGGCACAGGTTTGTCTGAGAAAGCTGGGCTTTCCATAACATAAGTTTTGTAGAGAATGCTCTCATGTTGTCATAGGCAGCACTGACAAGTTTCCCCTGGCCTTGTAACTTCTTGTTCAGTACATTAAGCTCATGTATGATATCAACAAAAAAGCTAAGTCCATGAGCCATTTTGGATCACTTAGCACAGGAACAGCAGCCCCATCTTTCTCCAAGAGGCTTTCACTTCCGCTCTCAACTCAAAAAATCTCTTCGATATGTTTCCCCTGCTGAGCCAACGTACCTCGGTGAACTAGAGCACATCCCCATATTCTGACTCCATTTCCTCTAAAAAAAAAAAGCACAAAACCTTCTGTGGTTTAAGTCCCTGGATCGGATTTGGTTGATGCATTTCACAACGAAAGACATCACATTGTCAAACTTCAGGCATTTGCTGCAAAGGGCCTGATGATGGATAATGCAGTGCACAGCAATGACCTCCTCCACACCTTCCTCTTCCAGTTCTTTTTTTAACAAGTGCCACCAGTCCATTTTTCCTCCCTGTCATTGATGGCGCTCCATCAATTGTTATTCCAACAAACCTCCTCCAAGTTAAACCGGCATTCTCAATGACACACACAGCTGGTGAAATATCTCCTGAGTGGTGGTCTGGCCATGCATTGGAATTACTGTGAGCAACTCCTCTATGACTTCAAAATGGTCATCAACACCACGGACATAGATTGTGAGCTGGGCAGTGTCGCTGAGGTCTGTGGTCTCATCAAGAGCGACATTTTGCTTTCTCACACAGTTGATCATAAATGTCACTTGACAGGTCAGAAATGCGCTCTGCTACGGTGTTGGCAGAAAGGCTGATGTTGCTAAACTGACCTTTCTTTTCTGGACAGACAATACTTGCAGCCTGTAATATGCACTTTTTTACAAATTCACCTTCTTTGAATGGCTTTCCTGCTTTAGCAATCATCTCACTAAGGCTATGTGCACACGTTGGGGATTCTGCTGCGGATCTGGCCCTGCGGACCCGCAGCGGTGTACACTACCATGTTAGCCTATGCAAAACAAAAACTGCTGTGCAGACGCTGCCGATTTTTCAGCGTGGTTTTGCCGCGGATTACAATCCGCAGCATATCAATTGTTTGTGTGGAATCCGCAGCGGTTTCACACCTTAGGCTATGTGCACACGGTGCGGATTCTCCCGCGGATTTTTCCGCGTGGATTTTACTAAATCCGCAGGTCAAATGACCTGCATTTTTCCTGCGGATTTAGTGCATTTTTTGTGCGGTTTTACTGCCGTTTTTGTGCGGTTCTCCACCTGCGGATTTGTAGTATGGACCAGGTGGAAAACTGCAGCAAAACCACACAAAAGAGGTGACATGCTGCAATCCGTGTGGAAAAATCCGCAGCATGTGCACAGCGTTTTTTATTTTTTTACATAGCCAATAATGGTACTGTACATCACCTGCAGTTCTGCTGCGGATCCACAGCAGAATCCGCACCGTGTGCACAGAGCCTTATCCTTATGAGATGTGAAACCGGAGGCAAATCCGCAGATAAACCGCAGGACTTTGGTCCTGCGGATTTAACCAAATCCGCGCAGATCAATCCACAGTGTGTGCACATAGCCTAACCACGTAGCTAGCTTCGACTGCTGCATCATTCTCTTTGGCTGCTTTCTTAAAGAAATCTTGTTGCCTCAGTAGATATCTTTTAAGATTAGCAACCCGGTTGGCTCTTTCATCTCCCTGGTATTTTGCATACTCCTCAGCATGTCTAGTTATGTAATGACGTTTCAAATTGTATTCTTTGTGCACCGCAACTTTCTCTGTGCAAATAAGACACGTCGGGATGCCCCTGTGCTCAACAAAGAAATATTGCACTTCCCACTTTTCCTGAAATTGTCTGTGCTCATCACCAACCTCTCTTTTCACTGCAGGTTTTGAAAAAGACATGTTTGGGGCAGTGTAATAGATAATTCCACTTGGTGTCACTGTTTCAGTGTTAGCCGATGCGTCTTTTCCGTTTTTTTTTCTGTCCCGCTGAGCAGCAATTTCCATGGCCGCCTCCGCTTCTGAGCCCGGGGTAATGGCGCAAGTTCGCAATAAGGCCGGCTGATGTCCCGCCTCCGAGAGCAATATACCGCACCGCCCATTCTGAACCCGGAGCACCTGTCTGTAGCGCGGTCCAGTCCCTGCTCGGCTGCTCCTGCTGCATGTGTTGTGAGTGTGACAGCAGTCTACTGTGACTGTCTAGCCATCATCATACTCGCCTCCTCCTGCTGCAGCTCCGATGGTCCAGCGCCGACATCTTCTTCCTGTATGGACGCGAGGTACCGCTCATTAAACTCATGAATATGGGCGCTACGCCTATGAGAGTGGAGTGGCGTCCATATTCATGACCTTAATGAGTGGTACTACGTGTGACTGGGATTTCACATGTGAGACTCGGCCGTGTTTCTCGCATGTGTGATCCCGGCCGAGGTGAGGGCCGCAAACTATCGTCCAGAGGGCCCATGTGGTGAGGGCCGCAAACTATTGTCTCAAGGGCCGCGAGTTTGAGACCCCTGATCTAAGTGGTGAAAAAAAATTCCAAAGTTTGCTAAAAAAAAAAACTGCATTTTTCAGAGACCCGTAGCGTCTTCATTTTTCGTGATCTGGGGTCGAGTGAGGGCTTATTTTTTGCGGGCCGAGGTGAAGTTTTTAATGATACCACTTATGTGCAGATATGTTCTTTTGATGCAAATTTTAATGCAATGTCGCGGCGACCAAAAAAGCGTAATTCTGGTGTTTTAAATTTTTTTCTCGCTACGTCATTTAGCGATCGGGTTAATGCTTTTTTTTATTGATCGGGCGATTCTGAACGCGGCGATACCTAATATGTGTATGTGGGATTTTTTTTTATATAGATTTATTTTGAAAGGGGGATGATTTAAACTTTTAGGTATTTTTTTACTTTTGGCATGCTTCAATAGCCTCCGTAGAAGGCTAGAAGCATGCACAACCCGATCGGCTCTGCTACATATGTAGCAGATTTACTGCAGTGCTTTGAGCGCTGGCCACCGGGCGGTGCTCAAAGCGATCTGCCTGCAACAACCATAGAGGTCTCTATGAGACCTCTGGTTGTCCAGGCAACACGTTGCCGACCCCCGATCACGTGACGGGGGTCGACGATGAGCTCACTGCCGGCCCGGCGGCCAGAAGCTCTAGTTAAATGCCCGCTGTCAGTGCTTGACAGCAGGATTTAACTAGTTAATAGGTGCGGGCAGATGGCGATTCCGCTCGCACCTATTGCAGGCACATGTCAGCTGTTCATAACAGCTGACACGTCGCAGCTTTGAGGTGGGCTCACGGCCGGAACCCACCTCGAAGCAGGGGAGTCTGACTGCTGATGTACTATCCCGTCAACAGTCAGAAAGGGGTTAAGCCATTTCCGTGGCATCAAGGTTAGTCATTTTCTTGTTCTATCCCTTTTATTCTATGTAATTGTATATACTGTATTGTTTTGTTCCCATTTTGTATCATCTTTGTATATTTTTTGTGTAAACATTGCCTACCTTTCTGGATTAAATATATAAAATGTAACAGCTCTGTAAACCACACCCCTGAAGGCATATGCTACCTATAATGGGTGTTCACTCCCTTGGCTTTTTACCCATTTTGTTACAAACAAACTGTGTTTATATATTTTTGTAATATTTGTGTTTGATGCATCAGTACTAAATGGCCTAAAATGTCTGTTATTGCTGCACTGAATAAAGGGTCTGTGAAGAGGGGAAATAAAAGTAAATGAGCTTGTACATTGACTACCAAAAGTATTCAGTCCCCTTGGCTTACCTATTTTGTTACATTACAACCTGGGTTTAACCCCTTCACGACATATGACGTATAAATGCGTCATATGTTGTGTCTTGCCCTTTGATGCTGGCTCCGATTTTATCGGCTGTCATGTGTTCATGACAGTCGCTGGTGGAATCGCGATCCACCCACAGCTGTTACATAGGGCGAAAAAAGACTTACAGTGGGTACGGAAAGGATTCAGACCCCTTTAAATTTTTCTCTTTTTCATTGCAGCCATTTGGTAAATTCAAAAAAGTTCATTTTTTTTCTCATTAATATACCCTCTGCACCACATCTTTGCTGAAAAAAGAGAAATGTAGACATTTTTTGCAAATTTGTTAAAAAAGAAAAACTGAAATATCACATGGTCGTAAGTATTCAGACCCTTTGCTCAGTATTGAGTAGAAGCACCCTTTTGAGCTAGTACAGCCATGAGTCTTCTTGGGAATGATGCAAGTTTTTCACACCTGGATTTGGGTATCTTCTGCCATTCTTCCTTGCAGATCCTCTCCAGTTCTGTCAGGTTGGATGGTGAACGTTGGTGGACAGCCATTTTCAGGTCTCTCCAGAGATGCTCAATTGAGTTCAGGTCAGCGCTCTGGCTGGGCCAGTCAAGAATGGTCACAGAGTTGTTCTGAAGCCACTCTTTTGTTAGCTGTGTGCTTAGGGTCATTGTCTTGTTGGAAGGTGAACCTTCGGCCAAGTCTGAGATTCAGAGCACTCTGGAAGAGGTTTTCATCCAGGATATCTATGTACTTGGCCGCATTCATGTTTCCTTCAATTGCAACCAGTCATCCTGTCCCTGCAGCTGAAAAACACCCCCATAGCATGATGCTACCACCACGTTTCACTGTTGGGATTGTATTGGGCAGGTGATGAGCAGTGCCTGGTTTTCTCCACACATACCGCTTAGAATTATCACCAAAAAGTTCTACCTTCATCTCATCAGACCAGAGAATCTTATTTCTCATAGTCTGGGAGTCCTTCATATGTTTTTTTAGTAAACTCTGTGCGGGCTTCCATATCTGGCACTGAGGAAAGGCTTCTGTCGGGTCACTACCGGTGGAGGGCTGCAATGGCTGGTAGTTGACTTTGTGGAACTTTCTCCCATCTCCCTACTGCATCTGTGGAGCTCAGCCACAGTGATCTTGGGGTTCTTCTATACCTCACTCACCAAGGCTCGTCTCCCATGATTGCTCAGTTTGGCTGGACGGCCAGGTCTAGGAAGACTTCTGGTGGTCCCAAACTTCTTACATTTAAGGATTATGGAGGCCACTGTGCTCTTAGGAACCTTGAGTACTGCAGAAATTTTATTGTAACCTTGTCCAGATCTGTGCCTTGCCACAATTCTGTCTCTGAGCTCCTTAGCCAGTTCCTTTGACCTCATGATTCTCATTTGGTCTGACATGAGCTGTGAGGTCTTATATAGACAGGTGTGTGCCTTTACAAAATCAAGTCCTATCGGTTTAATTAAACACAGCTGGACTCCAATGAAGGAGAAGAACCATCTCAAGGAGGAACCAAGGAAATGAACAGCATGTGACTTAAATATGAGTGTCTGAGCAAAGGGTTTAAATACTTATGACCATGTGATATTTCAGTTTTTCTTTTTTTAATAAAATGGAAAAAATGTCTACATTTCTGTTTTTTTCAGTCAAGACTGGGTGCAGAGTGTACATTAATGAGAAAAAAATGAACTTTTCAGAATTTACCAAATGGCTGCAATGAAACAGTGAAAAATTTAAAGGGATCTGAAAACTTTCCGTACTCACTGTAAATCCATAATTAAACACAATATCATAGTTTAAAGGAAACCTGTCACCAGTTTTGGCTGATATGAAGTAAGGTCACCACCTTTCAGGACTGAGACATAGCATTCTATAATGCTGTATATCTGCCCCCAACCCGACCTGTAAGAGAAGAAAAATAGCTTTTATTATAATCACCTGCAGGTGGTCCGAGGGGTGTCACAGGTCTTGGTCCGGCGCCTCCCATCTTTTTATGATCTCCGCCCTCCTGCTTGCTTCATGTGGATGACGTGTCCCTATGTCATCCACACAATGTCCTCGGCATCACGCTCCTGTGCAGGCTTCCTTCTCTGACCTGTTGAGGGCAGAGCAAGGTACTACAGTGTGCAGGTGCCGGGCCTCTTTGACCTTTCCCAGCGCCTGGCACTGCAGGACTTTGCTATGCCCATTATAGAATGCTGTATATCAGCCCTGAAAGGTGGTGGCCTTACTTCATTTCGGCCAAAAGTGGTGACAGGTTAACTTTAACACAAGAGTATAGTTTGGTGTTTTCTTTACTAGCCACTGTAGTAGTTCTTTTTGCTATTGTGGAGTTGGCAGCAAAAGTACCAGGGTATACACTGATGAGCAAAATGTTTTGAACTTTTGACTTTCAGGCTCCATATCTCACCATCCACTGCTGCTTTGAATGTGAGACTGCCATCATTTTATAGACAACCACCTTGGCTATCTCATACATAAATTTGACTTGCAACTATTTAGCGTATGATTAGTAATGCAGATTCTTGTCATGTCACTGCATTGTTACTATTTTGCTTCTAAAAATCTAATTTTTAATATTTAGTATACTTTGTAAATCCACCTTTTGCGTTCAACACTGCCAGAATCCTTTTGGGGATGCTCTTGATCAGATTCAAGCATGTCTCGCCCGAAATCTTATCCCAGGTCTCTTCTACACATTTCCAAAGTTGGCCAAACATTGTGAGCCCATCTACCAACGTCAAGGTAATCTCATAATCAGATGGGTCCCCAACCTAACTGCCTAATGTGAACTTACCTCTGGCTATTAACGTGGTAAAAGCCTGTATGTATATATAGGAAGGTTGGAACCAAATGTGATTGAATGTAAGCAGTGGCATTGCGTCTCCTTGACAAACTGGTGGTAGCTGTATATAGGAAGAGAAAAGAAAATAAAGCGCACCTTGCGCAGATCAACCAAATCTAGTAGGGTCTCAGTGGTGGCAGATGTAGGATCTGCGCGACCCTCACAGATGTCACCCTTGACAGTTAGACTGAGTTCACACGTGGCTTTTTTTCGCGTTTCTGCGGCGGTTTTAGGCTAGTTTCACATTAGCGTTTTTTTGCGCAGCGCATCGTGCGCATAAAAAACGCAAAGAAAAACGCGAAACAAACGCGCGTTTTTTTAACATCATGCGCACGCTGATGCGTCAAAAAAACGCAGCGTTGCTTGCGTTTTACATGCGTTTTTGCATGCGTTTGCGTTTTTTTATGCACATGCGTTTTTAGGTGTGACATTTTTTCCATTGTCTAGAGAACATTCTAGACTTGTTTCACTCAAAAACGCATGCGCAAAAAAACGCAACCGTGCGCAAGACCTTGCGCACGCATGCGTTCCCATAGACTTCAATGTGTTGTTTTTGCGCATTCCGTGCGCAAGCATGCGCATGCGTTTTTTTGCCGAGACAGGGCGCACCAAAAAATCCAACATGTTGCGTCTGGCGCGCCTGGCGCAAAAGACAAAAAAACGCATGCGCACGAAAACGCAAGTGTGCGCAAGACCATGCGCACGTCATGTTAAACATAGGTGCGCAGTGCGCATGCGCAGCGCACAAAAGCGCAAATGTGAAACCAGCCTTAACCGTACGATTTTGCCGCGAAAACTAAGCATCCCATGCATTCCTATGGGATTCCGCAATGCTGTGCTAATGCTGCGGTTTTTACCGCGGCGGAATCGCTTCGTGGTAAAAAACGCAGCATGCTCATTAATTTTGCGGAATCGCGGCGATCCCGCACCCATAGGAATGCATTGTTCTGCTTACTTTCCGCATGTGGCTGTACACACCATGCGAAAAGTAAGCAGAACATTTGCGGATGGTACCCACGGTCCGGGCTGTCCTCCGGGCTTTGGGTACCATATCCCTGTAAAAAATAGAATTTAAAATAAAAAATATTGTTATTCTCACCTTCCGACGTCCCGTGCAGCCTTCCTGCCTCTCTCCACGCTCCTGGTCCCAGTAAGCCCTTGCGAGCGATGACGTCCGTTCTCGCGGGATCGCGACGTCTCGTGGTCATTCGCAATGACGTCGCGCGAATGACCGCGAGAACGGACGTCATCGCTCGCAAGGGCTTACTGGGACCAGGAGCGTGGAGAGAGGCAGGAAGGCTGCACGGGACGTCGGAAGGTGAGAATAACAATATTTTTTATTTTAAATTCTATTTTTTACAGGGATATGGTACCCAAAGCCCGGAGGACAGCCCGGACCGTGGGTACCATCCGCAAATGTTCTGCTTACTTTTCGCATGGTGTGTACAGCCACATGCGGAAAGTAAGCAGAACAATGCATTCCTATGGGTGCGGGATCGCCGCGATTCCGCAAAATTAATGAGCATGCTGCGTTTTTTACCATGAAGCGATTCCGCCGCGGTAAAAACCGCAGCATTAGCACAGCATTGCGGAATCCCATAGGATCGTGCGCATAAAAAACGCAAAGAAAAACGCGAAACAAACGCGCGTTTTTTAACATCATGCGCACGCTGATGCGTCAAAAAAACGCAGCGTTGCTTGCGTTTTAGGCTAGTTTCACATTAGCGTTTTTTTGCGCAGCGCATCGGGCGCATAAAAAACGCAAAGAAAAACGCAAAACAAACGCGCGTTTTTTTAACGTCATGCGCATGCTGATGTGTAAAAAAAACGCAGCGTTGTTTGCGTTTTACATGCGTTTTTTGCATGCGTTGGCGTTTTTTATGCGCATGCGTTTTTAAGTGTGACGTTTTTTCCATTGTCTAGAGAACATTCTAGACTTGTTTAACTCAAAAACGCATGCGCAAAAAAACGCAAGCGTGCGCAAGACCATGCGCACGCATGCGTTCCCATAGGCTCCAATGTGGTGTTTTTGCGCATTCCGTGCGCAAGCGTGCGCATGCGTTTTTTTGACGAGACAGGGCGGAACCAAAAATGCAACATGTTGCGTCTGGCGCGCCTGGCGCAAAAGACAAAAAAACGCATGCGCACGAAAACGCAAGTATGCGCAAGACCATGCGCACGTCATGTTAAGTATAGGTGCGCAGTGCGCATGCGCACGGGTGCGCACGATGCGCTGCGCACAAAAGCGCTAATGTGAAACCAGCCTTACATGCGTTTTTGCATGCGTTTGCGTTTTTTTATGCACATGCGTTTTTAGGTGTGACATTTTTTCCATTGTCTAGAGAACATTCTAGACTTGTTTCACTCAAAAACGCATGTGCAAAAAAACGCAACCGTGCGCAAGACCATGCGCACGCATGCGTTCCCATAGACTTCAATGTGTTGTTTTTGCGCATTCCGTGCGCAAGCGTGCGCATGCGTTTTTTTGCCGAGACAGGGCGCACCAAAAAATCCAACATGTTGCGTCTGGCGCGCCTGGCGCAAAAGACAAAAAACGCATGCGCACGAAAACGCAAGTGTGCGCAAGACCATGCGCACGTCATGTTAAACATAGGTGCGCAGTGCGCATGCGCACGGGTGCGCACGATGCGCAGCGCACAAAAGCGCAAATGTGAAACCAGCCTTAACCGTACGATTTTGCCGCGAAAACTAAGCATCCCATGCATTCCTATGGGATTCCGCAATGCTGTGCTAATGCTGCGGTTTTTACCGCGGCGGAATCGCTTCGTGGTAAAAAACGCAGCATGCTCATTAATTTTGCGGAATCGCGGCGATCCCGCACCCATAGGAATGCATTGTTCTGCTTACTTTCCGCATGTGGCTGTACACACCATGCGAAAAGTAAGCAGAACATTTGCGGATGGTACCCACGGTCCGGGCTGTCCTCCGGGCTTTGGGTACCATATCCCTGTAAAAAATAGAATTTAAAATAAAAAATATTGTTATTCTCACCTTCCGACGTCCCGTGCAGCCTTCCTGCCTCTCTCCACGCTCCTGGTCCCAGTAAGCCCTTGCGAGCGATGACGTCCGTTCTCGCGGTCATTCGCGCGACGTCATTGCGAATGACCACGAGACGTCGCGATCCCGCGAGAACAGACGTCATCGCGGTAATTGTCGCAAAGGATTACTGGGACCGGGAGCGTGGAGAGAGGCAGGAAGGCTGCGTGGGACGTTGGAAGGTGAGAACAACATTTTTTCTTTTATTATTATTTTTTACATTCTATCTTTTACTATTGAAGCCGCATAGGCGGCCTCAATAGTAAAAAGTTGGTCACACTCGTCAAACACTATGTTTGACGAGTGTGACCAACTTGTCAATCAGTTCTCCAAGCGATGCTCCAGATCGCTTGGAAAACGCTAGCAATTCTGCAAGCTAATTATGCTTGCAAAGTGCTAGTTTTTCCGCAGGAAAATCGCGGGAATTTAAAATGCAATTTTCCAGCGGAATGGAATTCCGGAATTCTCGCGGTAATTTCCGCGAGAGTTCCGCTACGTGTGAACCCAGCCTTATGCTTTGTTGAGATGCTGAAACAAGTAGAACACTATTTGTGTCCAAATACTAGTCCAGATAATGTACATTGTAATGTACAGAAAGAAACGCAAAATAAATGCAAACAGTGCATGTTGACAAAGTAACTACTTTTTCTTTTAGTGTAAAAAATATTTAAGAAACAAAAAGTACTAACATTCACATTCCATTATTTCTCCCCTTTTCTATGAAGCTTTAGGGACCATCTAAGAGGTAGAAACAGAAGCTCAAAGTTCATCATGTGGTATGTGCACGGCGTGGTCACACAAATCTGCAGAGGAAAAGAAAGTAACAATTACTCATCAGGTAAGGTGCCGTATAACACGCTTCCCAACAAAAGACCTAACAATAACCACTTAATGAGCACCAATACATCTTTATGACATGGGGCTGTGCCTTTACAGCCCGGTATAATAACTCCTGCACATGTGGTCTCATGCCGCCCTTGGGCAGGTTTTCGACTGTATAATTACAGCCTACATTCTGCTTTAAAGAGTTAAAGACATGGCTGTAATGGGACTAACCTACAGATTAAATTGATACCTTTGGTGAAGAAATCCACTTTGTGGTTGTTTAATCAACATTTGAAGTTTTCTGGTAATGAAATTTGGGTGCATGGGGGGGGGGGGGCAGGACTGCACACGGGGTCTTCTGCTCCTGCCCCTCTGCCTGCCTCCTATGTTTCCATGACAGATCATTGCTTTTTCAGTGACCTGCCTCCTATGGGAAATTTTTTACTAACGTCATCATTGCCATTGACGAAGTGTGCACAGATAGGTTTCCCAGCTGGTATTCAATTCAATGCAATGGAGCCAGGGGGGGCACATGCGCACATTGAGATTTCGTCTCAATGACATCTCCAAAAGCCTTTTGTCATAGTAGACAGCCATCGATCAGTTTCCTCCAATAGAAAAGTAGTTTTTCCATGTGAGGTTTTCAACTGGAGAAGACGGATGGACTGGTCTGGTCACATGCTCCTCCACTGCATGGACTGGAGACCTGTGCTGTCTGTGAGGAAAGAGCAGGAGGAGAACCTGTCACACCTATATAATGGCAAGTGCCACAAAACCATGTCCTCAACACATCTGTTAAAATAAGGATATTGTGGACAACCCTCTTTCTGCAGCCAGGAGTAGACAGTGTAATACAGTGGCTATAGGAGGCATACAGAGCAACATTTTTAATGAAATCCAATCGCCAAAATTATTTTTAGTCCCAACTGCATGTATTTAAGCAAGAAACAATTGTCCTCAAAGGTGGACCACCTCTTTAAAAGTGACTGACCACCAAATGTGTAAAGCGGTCTGGGTAACGCCCCCTTAGTTAAGCTGGTCCCCCAACATGCCCAATTCTTTTATTATTGTGGATGATAGGCTGCCGCCAGAGGTGTCTGATGGAAGCTTATTCCTACTCCCCAATAAACATGCATCTCCCTATGGGGGAAGGGCGGTTACTGTCAGTATTAGTAGCTCGTTAAGCATGGAGCTTTCCAAAGTGTATTGTTACCCTAACAACAGCCCTTGTCAAAGCGACAATGTAAAAGGATCATAGAATAGGCTCATATGATGTAAAAGAAATGAATATGCGCTCCACGCCTATGGGCGTGGAGTCGCGTGCATATTCATTACTTTAATGAGCGGTACCACATGACTGCTCAACACAGGAATAAGCTGCAGGCCCTGAGACGGAGATACAGGGATGGAGACCAGCGATGGCGCGGAGGAAGTTGAGTATGATCCCTTTGTCAGTTGCTCCCCCGCTCCCCATCACCCCCCCGCTGGTTTACTGGCATATGACTTGTGTATAAGCCGAGAAGGCGTTTTCAGCACAATAAAAACGTGCTGAAAATCTCGGCTTATACACGTGTATAAACGGTAGTTTCATAATTGTTCGTCCACTGACCACCACGGGGGGGCAGAGTTTCAGTTGCACTTCCAGACGCATCTTGTAGTTTCACTTTAATTACTAAGTGTCTGTTACCTTGTAGCAGAGAATACATTACCTGTTCGTTGACTGCAGAGTTTGTCTTTTACATTTTCTTTTTCATGAGAGAAGAATTCTATTAGCTCATCCTCGTATTCCTCAACTATGCGTTCACACTGCAAGGAGCACAAGATAGATATTTTCATGAATTTTGTTTTGTAGAAATTTTTATGGCAACTGATGAGAATCACACAGAAAGCTAGAAGCAAATGAGAGTCAGCACCCACTGTATATCAGTTAGAGTAAGATCACACTAGGAGTTTTTTTTCTGCAACAAAATCTGATCTCTTAGCAGTAAAGAAGCTGCAGAAAAATAGCATGTTTTCCGTGTTAAGGCTGGTTTCACACTAGCGTTTTATCGGGCAGCGCATGGTGCGCTATTGGGAGCACGTGCAATGGTCCCCTATATTTAACATGGCGGGCGCAGGGTCTTGCGCTTGCACGCGTTCATCAGCGTTTTCGTGCCCAGCGCATTTTCCAGGTGTGCGCCCAGACGCGCAAGACGCTACATGTTGCACTTTTTTTTTTTTAACGAGGTTAGGCGGAACAAAATCGCATGCGAACGTGTGCGCACGGAATGCGCAAAAATATAACATTACAGTCTATGGGGTCGCATGCGTGCGCACGCGATTTTAGAGTAAACAATGTCTAGACACTTGTTTAAACCACCCCCTAAACAAGTAACATTGTTTAACAGGAGTCTAGATAAAAGAAGGTGTCTGCACTGTCAGACCACTACTCTACAGACAGCCTTGAAGAGACAAGACAGCCTTCCCACTTTGGATCCAAGCTGCAGCAGCCAAAATGTGAGTATTCTTAAACCTGATGTCTGCCTGTCCTTTCAAATTTATTATGTACTAATGTTTATTTTTTTTGTAAATTGTCTTCTGGATCGGAATACTCTCCATCTCAGCAAGAACTGGTCCAAGCCGAGCGTGATGTGAATATCTTGATGCCTTTGGGTAAGTATAGCTGCCTCTAAAAAGACATCATCATCGGACCCGGCAAGTGAGGCCGAACAGCGGGAGCAGCCTAGCCAAGTCCCGGCGAGGAGACGGAATGTAAGTATACAGTCTTTCAATGTCCCTTTTTTTAATTTATTTTTATCGGTCGTCCATGACAGCACCACCTGAGAGAGGGGATCCGCCCTTCAGGAACAAGAAACCTACAGATACAAAAGGGCGGCACCTCTCCCACGCATCAGTTGGTTTCCTGTTCCTAGAGGACGGGACTTCCTTCAGATCGTCCATCATGGAGTCGTCGAGGAATTCCCAGGCCGGCTGACCGACCCAGGTAGCGAGGGGGTCTCCTACCTCGGTCAAGCTCGGGTCCCTGGAAGCACCACGGTGGGGCCGGGTAGGTCGCCACGATGGTGGTAAGAGCAGGTGGAGCCAAGGGTCCGGTGGACAGCCGCCTCCATAATGCCGGCACCAGGAGGTATGTATGTCCCGGGCCCCTCCTGGTGCGCTCTCCCCGTGGTCCGGTCTCTCTTCCTGTCCAGGCCGGCGGTGGCAGGTCGGCGCGCGTGGGGGCTGTGGCCTTGCCTGAGACGGGGGCGCCGTGACGGCTCCCTCTGCGCGCTCCCCGCAGGCCTCAGATGGGTGGCGGAAGTGACGCGGCGGAGGGGGCGGGGCCGGGGACGCCAAAACCAGAAGTCGGGTGCCGGCCGGCTTCTGGTGTGCGCACGGGGGTACTGGGCGGCGGGGGATGACCGGAGCATGCGGGGGGGAGGTCGCGGGGGGTCCCGGGTGGGAGGTGCCGTGCCAGAACCCTGCTGACCCGGACAAGGAGGCCTTAAAAGGCAGGAGGTGACGCTGCTGGGGTGCTTCTGAAGGCCCAGCGATGGATACGACAGAAGCCCCCATAGAGCAGCTGGACGAGGTGCAGGAGCACCCACAGAAACAGGCCACAGTGAAACCGCATGCGAGTGGCCAGCAGAAGAAGAAACGGACGGGCGAACAAAGCCACAGAAGTTCCCCCAGGCTAAAGGACCCTCCTGCCTCCCTCCGTGATCCGGTACCTGCCTCATCTGCATGGGTAAGAGATCTCCGTGAATGTACCCTGATGCAGTGTTCCCTTATGTTTTTTTCGCAGGGGAGGAAAGCTACGGGAAAACAGAAGCACAGGGAATGTGCTCTCTGTAGTTGCCCCTTGCCGGATGGCCACACTAAAAAGTTGTCAGCCATGCTTGAGACAAACGGTAGGGGTGGAAGGGGACGTTGGCCCAGGGGTAGATTGACAGGCCCTTACACTCTCCCCCGTCCATACAGGTAGCGGAAGAAATGCCGGACTTCACCACAAGCCTGAGGGAGATAATCAGGACAGAGATAAAGGCTCTATCTAAAAAGGATTCTTCTAGGAGAAGAGAAATTAGTTTCTCAGGTTCAGAGTCCTCGACCGCCCTAAAGATCGATGACTCCTCAGATTCCCCGGCCTCCACTTCGTCTTCGGAGGAAGACTCGAGTCAATTCTGCTTCCCCTTAGACCAGATGGATAAGCTAGTTAAAGCAATAAGGTCCACCATGGGGGTAGCAGACACAAAGCCGGAACTTTCAGCTCAGGACGTGATGTTCGGGGGTCTAGATCCCAGGAAGCGGAAGGCCTTTCCATTAAATGATAAGGTCCAGAGCCTAATAGATAGGGAATGGAAGAGACCTGAAAAAAGGGGCTCCTTACCTCCTGCATTCAAGCGGAGGTACCCGTTTGACGACCCAGTGGTAAACAGATGGGATAAGGCCCCTAAGCTGGACGCGGCAGTAGCCAAAGCCTCCAAAAAATCCTCCATACCCTTCGACGACATGGCCTCCTTAAAAGACCCGCTAGATAAGAAAGCGGATTCTTTTTTGAAGGGAACATGGGAGATATCAGCAGGTGCTCTAAGACCAGCGATAGCTGCCACATGTACGGCCAGATCCATGATGGTCTGGCTAGACCAATTGGATTCCCAACTAAAGGACGGAGTCTCAAGAGCATCTATCCGGAAAACGCTGCCAATCATCCAAAGTGCGGCAGCTTTTTTGGCCAGGCCAGATCACGACTCTGCTCCATTCCATGTGAGGGTGAATATCTGTTTGGCCCCGTCTTGGATGAACTTTTAGAGAAAGCCGGGGATGATAAAAAGAAGTTCCCCAGTCTACCGAATCCTTCTTACAGACGTCCCTTTACCAGGAAAGGCTATTTCCGTAGAAGGCCGTCCAGAGATCAGGGCAGATGGGATGACAAAAGAAGGAGAGGTACAGGTTTCATGTTCGGAGGAGGGGGGCGCCAAGAAGGTCCAGCACGTGACACTAAAAAAACCGCCCCAATGACTAGTTGCTCTGGTAGGGGGGAGACTAGCTGCCTTCTACCCAGCCTGGTCCATGATTTCCAATAGTAAATGGATACTGGGGGTGATAGCTGCGGGTCTACGCCTAGAATTCGCTCGGGTTCCCCAAGATCGATTCAAGGTTACCCCGCTCAGGTCATTTCTTCCACATCAGAACAAGCTGCTCTGGAGGCCGAGGTGCATGATCTTTGCCGCAAGAGGGTCCTAACGGTGGTCCCAGAGGGAGAAATGGGGAAAGGGTTTTACTCCCCCCTGTTCCTGGTCCGTAAACCAGACAGGTCCTTTAGGACTATAATAAATCTTAAATCCCTCATCGAATTAATGGTCATACGCCCGTTTAAGATGGAGACAATTAAATCAACAATAAAATTGCTGTTTCAAAACTGTTTTATGGTGGTGTTAGATTTAAAGGACGCTTACTACCATATTCCCATTCATGCAGCTCATCAGTGGTTTCTCAGAGTGGCGGTTCAGCTGGATGGGTCAGTCCAACATTTCCAATATGCGGCCCTCCCCTTTGGGGTGACAGTCGCTCCCCGTGTGTTTACCAAAGTAGTAGCGGAAGTTATGGCCCATCTACGTGAATCAGACATTCTTGTGATCCCCTACTTAGATGACTTCCTGATCGTAGGGAAAACGGCAAAACATTGTTTGGAACAGCTACAAAGGGCAATGTCTGCCCTAGAGGGGTTAGGATGGCTGCTTAACATTAAAAAGTCTCGGTTACAGCCACAACAATTCTTGGGCCTGATCCTAGATTCTGAGAAACAGGAATGCTGTCTGCCCCCGGAGAAGCTTGTTCGCCTACACTATCAGGTCCTGAACGCTTGCAATAACCCCATCATGTCCCTCAGGAAAGCCATGTCCCTTCTGGGTTCCCTTAAGGCCTGTATCCCGGCGGTCCAGTGGGCCCAGTTTCATTCAAGAACACTACAGCTCGAGGTCTTAAGGCATCAAAGAATCCTTGAGGGTTACTTAGAGGGCCAGCTAACCTTGTCCCGAAACACAAGGGAGTCCCTAGAGTGGTGGCTAGACAAGGATAATTTATCCAAAGGGGTCCCCTGGGAGTATGACATATCCCGCATAATCACCACGGATGCTAGCCCTACCGGTTGGGGGGCTCATATGGGGGAGATCCTAGTCCAGTGCCTATGGGAGCATCATCAAATAGAAATGTCATCTAACCTGAAAGAGTTGACAGCAGTAGAGCAGGCAGCTAAGGAGCTACTTGTGTATCTATAGGGCCATTATGTGCGAGTGTTCTCCGACAATCAGGTCACCATGGCTTATATCAACCACCAAGGCGGGACTCGTTCCAAACCCCTGATGAATGTGGCAGAACGGTTGTTCCGGCTAGCAGAGCAGCATTTTCAATCTTTAACAGCTCTACATATAAAAGGGAAGGAAAATATCACAGCAGACTTCCTAAGCCGCAATCCACTAAAACAAGGAGAATGGTCCCTAAGCACCTCCATCTTCGACCTGATTGTACAAAAATGGGGACAACCAGAGGTAGACCACTTCGCTACCAGGGAAAACAGAAAATTAAAACAATTTTGCTCCCTAAATCCCAGAGAGAACCCCCTGGCGGTAGATGACTTTCTGGTAAAGTGGGACTTCAGACTAGCATACGCCTTCCCTCCCCTATCGCTACTACCCCTGGTGATGAAGAAAATCAGGAGAGACAGAGCAAGGGTGATAGTTATCGCTCCATTTTGGCCCAGAAGGGCTTGGTTTTCTTGCCTCAGGACCATGTCGGTGTCCGACCCTTGGGTCCTTCCGGACATCCCGGATCTCCTATCCCAGGGCCTAGTGTTCCATCCTCAGGTGGCTGGCCTACATCTGACGGCGTGGAGTTTGAACGGACACTGCTGAGAGAAAAAGCCTTCTCCCCAGACCTGATTAACACCCTACTTAAAAGTAGAAAAGTCATCACTACCAAAATCTATGTCAGAATTTGGAAAAAATTCCTGCAGAACTCTGGAGTGGTCGCTGGCGGTTCGGCACCTGTAAACCAAATCTTAGAGTTTCTTCAGAAAGGTCTGGATATGGGGCTCTCCACTAGTACCCTTAAAGTACAAGTATCAGCCTTGGGGGCCCTCTTTAGCTGCAACATCGCGGGTAATTACTGGATCAGTAGACTCATTAAGGCAGCAGGTAGATCCAGGCCAATAGCGAAAGATAGATTCATGCCGTGGGACTTGAACCTAGTCCTCACGGCTATGACAGAAGCCCCATTCGAACCTATCTCATCAGCTTCCATAAAAAAAACCTGTCCCTCAAAGTAGCCTTCCTGGTAGCTCTAACCTCAGCTCGTAGGATAAGCGACATCCAGGCATTATCTAGACGTCCTCCTATATACAGTTCAAGGACGATAGGGTAATACTCAGACCTGATCCGGCGTATTTACCTAAGGTAGTTTCCAGCTTCCATAGGACACCGGAGATAGTCCTTCCATCTTTCCTCCCTAATCCAGCTAATGAGAAGGAAGAGAAACTTCACACCTTGGATGTTAGGAATTGCCTCATAGAATATCTGGCAGTTACCGATCCCTGGAAAAAAGATAATGCCCTGTTTGTCTCCCATCAAGGCCCTAGGAAAGGTTGTAGAGCGTCAAAAAATACACTAGCCAGGTGGATTAGAGAAGCGATCTCAATAGCATACACCTCAAAAGGCAGGTCGCCACCCCGGAAGCTGAGGGCGCATTCCACCAGAGCCATGGCGACCTCGTGGGCCAAGAGATCAGAAGTTTCCATTGACCAGATATGTAAGGCGGCTACTTGGCCCTCTCTGAGCACCTTTTATAGTCATTATAGGTTAGACTTGGGTGCTTCCACAGACCTCTCCTTTGGTATAAGGGTGCTGCAGGCTGTAGTCCCTCCCTAAATAGTTTTACTCTCTGTAATTCTCTCAGGTGGTGCTGTCATGGACGACTGATAAAGTCTTAGTTGCTCATCGGTTAACGGTGTTTTTCGGAGTCCATGACAGCACCCGTATATTCCCTCCCTTTAGTTTGGGTGTGCACTTCTTCCTCTTGTATGTACACTGGTAAGGAATAGTTGTGTAAAAGTATTGTATATAAATTATGCTATTAACCATTGTGGTCCTCTTGTGCTCTGTAATCCAACTGATGCGTGGGAGAGGTGCCGTCCTTTTGTATCTGTAGGTTTCCTGTTCCTGAAGGGCGGATCCCCTCTCTCAGGTGGTGCTGTCATGGACTCCGAAAAACACCGTTAACCGGTGAGTAACTAAGACTTTTCTCTTCCTTTTTTTCTGTCCTGTTTTTCATCTTCTATCTTGCTTCTTTTATTTCTATTTTTCTATCTTTTTCCTTCAAAAAAATTTCCAAGATTATAATGTATTTTTTTTTCTAGGCTCCACAACGGGACAAAGACATCTATCTGGACAACGAGCACCTGATCCGCTTGGTCCAGGAGCGTATCCCGTTGTGGGACAGCCGTGACCAGCAGTACAAGGACACTGGTGACCCGGCAGCTCTGGAATGAGGTGGGCGCAGCGTTGATGGATGGCTGGGACAGTGCCTCTCCAACTTCCAAAAAGGCGTTTAGTAAGTATTTCCTTGCTCTGTGATGCCGCATTGACTCTTGTTCCTGATGATACTGTTGTGTTTCCTGCTAGATATATTCTAGCAGGAAACACAACAATGTCACCAGGATCAACAGTGACTGCATTGTGTATTGTACTGCTGTATTGTTCCTGATGATACTGTTGTGTTTCCTGCTAGATATATTCTAGCAGGAAACACAACAGTGTCATCAGGATCAACAGTGACTGGATGGTGCATTGTATTGCTGTATTGTTCCTGCTTTGACTCTTGTTCCTGATGGCACTGTTGTGTTTCCTGCTATATATATTCTAGCAGGAAACACAACAGTGTCATTAGGATCAACAGTCCCTGCATTGCATATGGAATTCTTTTTGTGATGCCGCACTGACTGTTTGCCAAGTTCACTCAGGTGTGTGTGATGATACAGATGTTGCCATCAGTGCATTGTATAACGTTTTTTCTTTGTTTTTCCAACAGTGAACAAAGTCTGCACACGTTGGCGCTCGATGAAGGACCGCTTCAACACTGATTTTCCTGCTGAGGGACAGGTTCGCAGTGGTTCAGCGGCAAGGACCAGAACAAAATACCATTACCATTGCGAGTTGGCGTTCCTAAGACCGGTCCTTGCCACCAAAGCGCAAGTATTTTATTTATTTTTTTAATCTGTGCTTTTCTATTCCACAGCTGATGCTTCTTGTAAATGCATGACAGTAATGTTTTTCTTTTCTTTCCACAGCACCTGGAGCAGCACCCTGCAACCTGTCCCTGGAGCGGTCCTTCATCGGACGACCTCGGACCCGTCCCAGCCATCCGACAGCCAGGAAGGATCTTGCAGGTCAGCAACACGGGCAGCTGGTGACCAGGAAGCTGGTCAATCAGGTGTTCCCCTGTCCCAGGTCTCTGCCACTGGTTATGCGGGCACTTCCCGCCAGCGGCAGAGGGCCTCGGACAGGCCTTTCTTGCCCAAGTTAATGCACTTGAGCGAGGCCTTTCATGCCAGCCTCAAGGCGCTGTCAGACAGAGTGGAAAGCGGATTTTCACTCATGGAACACGGTTTTACCCTCATGGAACACCGCTTCCACTCTGCCGACTAGCACCTTGACCGGCTGGAGGCCGACCTCAGCAGACCAGCGCACCATTTTTTCAGTAAAATTGAACGGGGCATGGCAGAACACCTTAGTCCTTCCTGAGCAACAGCTGAATGTGTTGCAGGCCTGCAACACTGCTTACTTGCAGGCTATGCAGCAGAATCGGTACGTGCAGCAGTCATTGGTGTCATTTCCAACTGTGCCACCACTGACTCGCTACACCTCACTACTGACTACTGCACGGCCACCTGCATTCCAAGCCAAGCCGGACACCACACCAATGCCGAGTGCTGCTGGACACTCCACCCCCGCCACCACCATGGCAAGCGCTGCTCCTGTCTGGAGCACCACCACCGGTCAACCATCTTGGAGCACCGTCATCGCAGAACCTGCTTGGACCACCGCCACCACTTCTCCTTCTAGGAGCACCGCCACCACTCCTCATTCTAGGAGCACCGCCACCACTCCTCATCATTGCGGGAGCGCCGCCACCACGCCTCATCATTGTAGGAGCACTGCCACCACCCCTCATCATTTTAGGAGCACCGCCACCACCCCTCATCATTGTAGGAGCACCGCCACCACCCCTCATCATTGTAGGAGCACCGCCACCACCCCTCATCATTGTAGGAGCACCGCCACCACCCCTCATCATTGTAGGAGCACCGCCACCACCCCTCATCATTGTAGGAGCACCGCCACCACCCTTCATCATTGTAGGAGCACCGCCACCACTCCTTATCATTGTAGGAGCACCGACACCACTCCTCATCATTGTAGGAGCACCGCCACCACCCCTCATCATTGTAAGAGCACCGCCACCACCCCTCATCATTGTAAGAGCACCGCCACCACCCCTCACCATTGTAGGCGCACCGCCAACACTCATCATTGTACGGGCACCGCCAACACTCCTCATCATTGTAGGGGCACCGCCAACACTCCTCATCATTGTAGGGGCACCGCCAACACTCCTCATCATTGTAGGGGCACCGCCAACACTCCTCATCATTGTAAGAGCACCGCCAACACTCCTCATCATTGTAAGAGCACCGCCAACACTCCTCATCATTGTAGGAGCACCGCCACCACTTCTCCTCCTTCTAGGAGCACTGCCACCACCGAGCATCAGAGGGGTGTCCCACATTCCCTCTTTTACACATCAAGGCCTCGGTCTACCAGCTCAAGGTGGTCGAGCAATGTAAGGCGGTCACACGGTGGAAGTCGGTCCAGGCAGGAGACTCCTGCCCCAAAGAGGCCAAAAAAACAAAAGACTTTGTTTGTCCCTCCCACCCTCTCCTCCTAATGTGTGTCATCCTGCTTCCAATTTCATCCCTGATCTCCCTTCCCCCACTACTTTCGTCGCCCCTTCCCCTTGATTGGATCTGTTACAGCACTGATCATAGGCTGGACATCAGTGTTTCAGAAAATTTAATTGCCTGAAACACTGAAATCACTGATTGGTTGTTCAGAATTAAAGCTACTGAATGCGATCACCACATTGAAGCTATAACACACAGATTTATAAATGCTAACAATCAGTCATACTCACTGTAAATTTCAAATCGGATATCATTTCTTTATCGATGTTGGTGTTCGAGGCATCCATACTTTTTCCATCACGAGAAAGGACACGTACATAGGTTTTTCGCTGCGTGTCTGGGTCTACCTTTTCGCCATAATGTTTCATGTTTTCACAAACATTTTCTAGAAGCTCCATAAGATGAGATTCAGTTCGGGCATAGGGGACCTAAATTTAAAATATTAATGGGAAGCCATCATCTGAAAATGAGCTTTTGTTTAAATCAGGTTTTTGTGTTAAATGTATTTTTTTTTTTTTTTTTTCCATTTTTAGCAATGTGTTTTTTACCATCATGCAAACCTCAATCTATTTTTAGAAAAGCTGCAATTTTCACGGTCCACTGGGGCTTTTTTTAGGCCATGTTCGCAAGTTGCTTTTTTGCTGCAGCAAAAACCTGATCTCTTGGCAGTAAAAAAGCTTGTTTTACTGCTTTTCTTGCTACTTTTTTTTCAGAATCCTAAAGTTCAGCTTTGCTTCCACAATAGACGCATGAACAATGCAAGATGTTAGGTCACCAATGCAAGACATATGTGAAACCATAAAACTATTTTTGGAAAAAAGAGCAATTTGATTCAAATTATTTAGTGTAGTGACTATTCTGAACAAAAAAGGTTATGTCAGTTCATGGAAAAGTACACAATTAAAAATGGAAAAACAGCGGGGGCAGGTGAATTTGTCGGGCAGTTAACCCAAGACACTGGCAGAGCATTGAGTTTCTAAGACACGGTTTACTTTCACACATTGTTCCATTGAGTTGGTCAGGCATTGATCACTAATTTCATTAACCCCTTCGCACCCAAGCCTGTTTTTGCCTTCGTGACCGGGCCAATTTTTTCAATTCTGACCAGTGTCACTTTATGAGGTCATAACTCTAGAACGCTTCAACGGATCCTACTGATTCTGACATTGTTTTCTCATGACATATTGTACTTCATGATGGTGGTAAAATTTTTTAGATATGATCTGCACTTATTTGTTAAAAAAATCAAAATTTGGCAAAAATTTAGAAAATTTTGCAATTTTCAAACTTTTAATTTTTATGCCCTTAAATCAGAGAGTGATATCGCACAAAATAGTTAATAAATAACATTTCCCACATGTCTACTTTACATCTGCACAATTTTGGAAACAATTTTTTTTTTTTTAGGAAGTTATAAGGGTTAAAAGTTGACCAGCGATTTCTCATTTTTACAACAAAATTTGTAACACCATTTTTTTTAGGGACCACCTCACATTTGAAGTGAGTTTGGGGGGTCAATATGACAGAAAATACCCAAGATTGACACCATTCTAAAAACTGCACCTCTCAATGTACTCAAAACCACATTCAAGAAGTTTATTAACCCTTCAGGTGCTTCACATGAATGAATGGAATATGGAAGGAAAAAATAAACATTTAACTTTTTTTCACAAACATTTTACTTCAAAACCATTTTTTTTTTATTTTCTCAAGTGTAAAAAGAGAAAATGAACCACTAAATTTTTTGTGCAATTTCTCCCGAATACGCCAATACCCCGTATGTGGGGCTAAACCACTGTTTGAGCACACGGCAGAGCTCAGAAAGGAAGGAGTGCCGTTTGACTTTTTCAATGCAGAATTGGCTGGAATTGAGATCGGATGCCATGTCGCATTTGGAGAGCCCCTGATGTACCTAAACAGTGGAAACCCCCCACAAGTGACCCCATTTTGGAAATTAGACCCCCCCAGGGACTTATCTAGATGTGTGGTGAGCACTTTGAACCAGAAAAAATGTGACAGAAAATGAAAAAACAAAGAAGTGTTCAAAAATAGCCCACACTAGGGTAACCCCTGTGAATCCCTAATTGTTCACTGAGCTGTACCCTGCCTGGCTGCGGAGGTTGGCACCCTAAGGGGGGAACGTTGTGGCGCCCCCGCTCACGATGGCTATCCCTGGGGGCCCTGACAAACCCTACAGCCACTAGTGGTCCCTTCTACCCGATATAAGGGAACCCCTAGTTCTATACAGAGATCAAGCCTGCTCTATAGAGGACCCTGTGTCCCAAGAAAAGAGGTTAAAAACAATTTAGAACACACATGGCATGGGGTGGCATGTTAAAGTCCCACAAAAAAATATAGACAGCTTCAAGGCAGCCCAGTGGGATAACTCAGTTCAGATCATGCCTAAATCTTATACACAAGATACGGAGAGGCATCTTTTACTCAATAAATGATTGAGACATGGCTAAAAAATGCCATAAATAGTCTCCCACTAATAAACATATATGGGGAACGCAGAGCTGCAACAGCGGTACTTATCTGCGTTTTTCGCCACCTGCCATCAAATCATGAATGCCTCAACGCGTTTCGCCTTCCAGGGCTCATCAGGAGGCCCGATGCTACGATAATTCGTGTCCCATAAAGGTGCAAATAGCTTACCGATGTTCCATACTTCTCCACTCTTATAATCTGCCGCGCAGAGCCTAAGCTCCGCCCACTCCAATCCCATTGCCTCTCTCAGCACCACCCATTTGCTGCTGCCCCAATCGGTTAACAGATCTCTGATGCACCGTCTTACTGACCAATCACGTGTCCTCACACACAGGGTTCCCCATAGCTCCCCTGTCATCCTGGCTTAGATTGGTTACTGCACCTAGCCTGCATGCAGCGTCACTGCTGACTCACCGGTCACATGTCCTTAGACGGAGAGTCTCACAGCAATCACCAATCACTGCGCCCCAGGCATATTGTCATCTCTGCAATTTAACCCCATATGTGCAGTAAACCAGACGTATATACACACATCGCTACATTTAACCCAAAGAGCTCATGTCTGACGATCTCATTTAATATGTTACCTATTGATAATGATAATTAGCGTTTTGCTCGATAAATACAAACCGCATCATCGCCTACAACAATGTGAGCAGGCGTCTACAGTTACCTATCTCAATATATGTAATCAACATATGACACTCATACTTCTCAAAGAGATAGATATAAATCGCGTCACAACCTTTAATAATGTGAACAGGCGTCGATATGCAACTACCCCATCAAGTTCAAGGTATCTGCTCTCCCAAGATAGTCACTGTGAGGCAAATATGTACAGATATCTTACTTCTTTCTATCTTCAGACAGTCTACGCATTCTAAAGATGATCCACACCATGGATCACTTAAATATTATGCAACTGCCCCGTCAAAGTAATATAGTGAGAACATTATTAAGAGGCAACAAGGGTTCAGATTCAAAATGCTCCTAGATCCTATAGGGATATACGTCTGCGGCAGTAAAGAGGGACTTTCTATATATGCAATATTCCACGCCAATACATGGAGATTCCACTATAACAGGGAACCAACAGAGCAAAATCAAGGAGGCTGGTATCCTCTAGAAAAGGAACATATAATTCAATTGTGGCTCATAAGAAGCAGGCATATGACAATTGCTCATTCAGCCCTCTCGGTTCGAGTGACTCCATCCTGAATATCCATTCACACTCTCTCCTAAGCATCACCTTATCCACATTTCCTCCTCTTGGATTTACATGGACTACCTCTATAGCACAGAAATTTATGTCACCGAGATCACCATTATGATACATCCACATGTGCTTTGCAAGCGGGGTTTCTCTTTTGTGTCTGATGTCTCCAAGATGTTCTCCTACTCTTCTTCTGAATTCTCTCCTGGTCTTTCCTACATAATTTTTTGGGCATGAGCATATAGCCATATAGATGACCCCTGTGGTTTTACAATTTGAGAAGTCACGATGAAAAAACATCCTACCAGTGCTCGCACTGCAGAAAGACTTCCCCGGTCTCATATATTTGCAAAAGCTGCAGTCCCCACATTTAAAAAAACCACAGGGTCGCCTATCCAGCCAAGTACCACCAGCCAATGGTCTCCTATATTGGCTGTGGACCAACATGTCCCTAATAGATCTACCCTTTCTAAATGCAAATTTGTTTCTGGGCTGGTGGGAGGAGACTGTTGTTTTTGGAGGAGAGGAGAAGTGGTGGCACTGCCTGATTTCTTTGTGGTATAGGTTCATAGATGATGTCTTTATGGTATGGACAGGGGATAAAGACCAATTTGAAGAATTTGAGAGAGAGTTGAATCAAAATAGTGTTAACTTGAGATTTACCTCAGAAATTCAGAAAACGGAAATACCATTCCTGGACATTAAAATCCAAAAAGATAGGATGGGAGGCATTTCTACAAGTATATTTCGGAAACCTACGAGTACGAATAGCTTGCTACATTGGCAGAGCCACCATCCAGTCCCTCTTAAGAGAGGTATTCCGAAGGGACAATTCCTACGGTTGAGGAGGAATTGCTCCAGGAATGACCTGTTCCAAAGGCAAGCTGGGGATATGTTTTGTCGGTTTAAGAACAAGGGATATCCGCAACATGTTCTAGACACTGCATATGATTTTGCTAGAAAAGCAGATAGGGCTAAATTGCTGCAGAAACGTGAGATTGAAGACTCGACAGAATTAATAAGAGTAATTGGGACATTTGACGTTAACCATCAGGAGGTCAGAAAGGTCCTATCTAAGCATTGGGATGTTCTCAGGTTGGATCCAGATTTGAAGAATATTATTGGCGAGCGTCCCAACATTACCTTTAGAAAGGGTAGATCTATTAGGGACATGTTGGTCCACAGCCAATATAGGAGACCATTGGCTGGTGGTACTTGGCTGGATAGGCGACCCTGTGGTTTTTTTAAATGTGGGGACTGCAGCTTTTGCAAATATATGAGACCGGGGAAGTCTTTCTGCAGTGCGAGCACTGGTAGGATGTTTTTTCATCGTGACTTCTCAAATTGTAAAACCACAGGGGTCATCTATATGGCTATATGCTCATGCCCAAAAAATTATGTAGGAAAGACCAGGAGAGAATTCAGAAGAAGAGTAGGAGAACATCTTGGAGACATCAGACACAAAAGAGAAACCCCGCTTGCAAAGCACATGTGGATGTATCATAATGGTGATCTCGGTGACATAAATTTCTGTGCTATAGAGGTAGTCCATGTAAATCCAAGAGGAGGAAATGTGGATAAGGTGATGCTTAGGAGAGAGTGTGAATGGATATTCAGGATGGAGTCACTCGAACCGAGAGGGCTGAATGAGCAATTGTCATATGCCTGCTTCTTATGAGCCACAATTGAATTATATGTTCCTTTTCTAGAGGATACCAGCCTCCTTGATTTTGCTCTGTTGGTTCCCTGTTATAGTGGAATCTCCATGTATTGGCGTGGAATATTGCATATATAGAAAGTCCCTCTTTACTGCCGCAGACGCATATCCCTATAGGATCTAGGAGCATTTTGAATCTGAACCCTTGTTGCCTCTTAATAATGTTCTCACTATATTACTTTGACGGGGCAGTTGCATAATATTTAAGTGATCCATGGTGTGGATCATCTTTAGAATGCGTAGACTGTCTGAAGATAGAAAGAAGTAAGATATCTGTACATATTTGCCTCACAGTGACTATCTTGGGAGAGCAGATACCTTGAACTTGATGGGGTAGTTGCATATCGACGCCTGTTCACATTATTAAAGGTTGTGACGCGATTTATATCTATCTCTTTGAGAAGTATGAGTGTCATATGTTGATTACATATATTGAGATAGGTAACTGTAGACGCCTGCTCACATTGTTGTAGGCGATGATGCGGTTTGTATTTATCGAGCAAAACGCTAATTATCATTATCAATAGGTAACATATTAAATGAGATCGTCAGACATGAGCTCTTTGGGTTAAATGTAGCGATGTGTGTATATACGTCTGGTTTACTGCACATATGGGGTTAAATTGCAGAGATGACAATATGCCTGGGGCGCAGTGATTGGTGATTGCTGTGAGACTCTCCGTCTAAGGACATGTGACCGGTGAGTCAGCAGTGACGCTGCATGCAGGCTAGGTGCAGTAACCAATCTAAGCCAGGATGACAGGGGAGCTATGGGGAACCCTGTGTGTGAGGACACGTGATTGGTCAGTAAGACGGTGCATCAGAGATCTGTTAACCGATTGGGGCAGCAGCAAATGGGTGGTGCTGAGAGAGGCAATGGGATTGGAGTGGGCGGAGCTTAGGCTCTGCGCGGCAGATTATAAGAGTGGAGAAGTATGGAACATCGGTAAGCTATTTGCACCTTTATGGGACACGAATTATCGTAGCATCGGGCCTCCTGATGAGCCCTGGAAGGCGAAACGCGTTGAGGCATTCATGATTTGATGGCAGGTGGCGAAAAACGCAGATAAGTACCGCTGTTGCAGCTCTGCGTTCCCCATATATGTTTATTAGTGGGAGACTATTTATGGCATTTTTTAGCCATGTCTCAATCATTTATTGAGTAAAAGATGCCTCTCCGTATCTTGTGTATAAGATTTAGGCATGATCTGAACTGAGTTATCCCACTGGGCTGCCTTGAAGCTGTCTATATTTTTTTGTGGGACTTTAACATGCCACCCCATGCCATGTGTGTTCTAAATTGTTTTTAACCTCTTTTCTTGGGACACAGGGTCCTCTATAGAGCAGGCTTGATCTCTGTATAGAACTAGGGGTTCCCTTATATCGGGTAGAAGGGACCACTAGTGGCTGTAGGGTTTGTCAGGGCCCCCAGGGATAGCCATCGTGAGCGGGGGCGCCACAACGTTCCCCCCTTAGGGTGCCAACCTCCGCAGCCAGGCAGGGTACAGCTCAGTGAACAATTAGGGATTCACAGGGGTTACCCTAGTGTGGGCTATTTTTGAACACTTCTTTGTTTTTTCATTTTCTGTCACATTTTTTCTGGTGTGTACCACATTTGTGGTTTTTAAACAATAAAGTATCGGTTTAGGGATTTAATATATGAGTTTGATTTGAGAACCCTTTAAGGATTATATTTCAGATTGAGCACTTTGAACCCCCAAGTGTTTCACTAAAGTTTATAATGTAGAGCCGTGAAAATAAAAAAAAAATCATTTTTTTTCCACAAAAATGATCTTTTAGCCCCCAATTTTTATTTTCACAAGGGTAACAGGAGAAATTGGACCCTAAGAGTTGTTGTCCAATTTGTCCTGAGTACGCTGGTACGCCATATGTTGGAGAAAACTACTGTTTGGGCACACGGTGGGGCTCGGAAGGGAAGTAGTGACGTTCTGAAATGCAGACTTTGATGGAATGGTCTGTGGGTGTCATGTCGCGTTTGCAGAGCCCCTGATGTACCTAAACAGTGGAAACCCCACACAAGTGACCCCATTTTGGAAACTAGACCCCCCCAAGGAACTTATCTAGATGTGTGGTGAGCACTTTGAACCCCCAAGTGTTTCAGTAAAGTTTATAATGTAGAGGCGTGAAAATAAAAAAATCATTTTTTTTTCCACAAAAATGATCTTTTAGCCCCCAATTTTTATTTTCACAAGGGTAACGGGAGAAATTGGACCCTAAGAGTTGTTGTCCAATTTGTCCTGAGTCCTGAGTACGCTGGTACCCCATATGTGGGAGAAAACTACTGTTTGGGCACACGGTGGGGCTCGGAAGGGAAGTAGTGACGTTCTGAAATGCAGACTTTGATGGAATGGTCTGCGGGCGTCATATTGCATTTACAGAGCCCCTGATGTACCTAAACAGTGGAAACCCCCAATTCTAATTCTAACCCTAACCCCAACACACCCCTAACCCTAATCTCAGCCCTAACCATAACCCTAACCACAAACCTAACACCAACACACCCATAACCTTAACCCTAACCCTAGCATTTTTTTTTTTTACATTTTTTTTTATTTTTGTCACAAGATCGCTGCCCTGCGATCTGACTCATAGTAACGCCACTTCACCTCTGATCATCTGTCAGTGTGAGATCAGAGGAGAAGCAGCGTTACTATGTGACAAGATCGCTGCCTGGCACATAATAACGCGACTTCTCCTCTGATCTCACAATGACAGATGATCAGAGGTGAAGCAGCGTTACTGTGTGACAAGATCGCTGCCTGGCACAGCTGTGCCAGGCAGCGATCAGCTGTGCCAGGCAGCGATCTAGTCACACAATAACGCTGCTTCACCTCTGATCAGCTGTCAGTGTTAGATCAGAGGGAGAAGCCACGTTACAATGAGGGAGATCGCCGGGAAACAAGCAGCTTTCCCAGCGATCGCTCCCATTGGCTGCTGTGACGCTGACGTCATCGGGACCTGAACCAATCAGGTCTCGATGACGTCGGGGGTCCCAGCATGCATTGCGCACCGGGATCCCCGCGTTGGAAGGTATGTGGGGGTCCCGGGGGGCACAAAACCGCCGACAGTAGATAAACGTCGGCGCTGCACAAAGCCCAGCAAGCGCCAACGTTTATCTACTGTGGGCGGTCGTGAAGAGGTTAAATTGTACTAATCCTAACTGCCATTCTCAGACCAAGATGTTATGGTTTAAACTTTGGAACATCACAAAAATAAATGGGTTTCACATACTGCTGTACCTGAGTTTTGTTTTTGCAACTTTTTTTCTGCTTTTTTGCACTTAACTATTACTTTCTAGAAAAACGCTGCAAAAATGCTGAAAGAAGTGGCATGCTGAAGTTTTCAAAAAAGAAGCAGTTTTCCTATTCAGTCAATAAGAAAACCCAATGTGTGTCCACGAGATTTCTGAAATCTCATAGCTTTTGCTGGTACTGTAAAAAAAAAAAAAAAAAAAGAAAGCTTTTAATTTGCATAAAAAATGCAGCATGTGAACATAGCCAGTTTGGTGACGTTGCAGCGATGTCGAAACGACATTGTTGCGTGTAACATGTAGCAACGATCAGTTGGCTGATCGTTAATCGTTGCCTAATGGTCTGGGCCATAAATCTTTCGTTGGTCTCACGCTGGGCAGCACACATCGCTGCTTGTGACAGCGAGAGACCAACGATTAGCGTGCTCCCAGCGCCATACAGCAGATGCTGGGAGCTGGTATCCAGAGTAAACAGAGGTAACTAAGCCGCGCGGCGCTTAGATACCTGCTGTTTACCCTGGATACCAGTTTGCTCACTGGTCCTGATCGGGTATCCAGGGTAAACAGCGGGTAACTAAGCGCCGCACGGCACTTGGTTACCCGCTGTTTTCCCCTGGATACCAGCGTGTTTGCTGGTCCTGATCGCTGGTGAGTCTGCCTATGTGACAGCTCACCAGCGATCAGCTAACTATGTCCCAGCGATCCCATCCACGTCGGATCGTTGGTGGGATCGCTGGGACATTGAAGCGTGTAACGGGGCCCTTACACTCTAACTTCCTGCTGTTTCAGGAAACAAACATGTACATTAGCCACAATTAACAGATCCAGACTGTCATGTGTAGTGAAGCATCTACGGTATTGAGCGTGTGCAAAGGTCATAAAGGAAAGGGGAGCAGGGTAAAGGGGGTTTTACACTAAGCGATATCGCTAGCAATATCGCTAAAACGTCACTGGTTTTGTGACGTTATAGCGATATTGCTAGCGATATCGCTATGTGTGATACTTACCAACGACCGGCTCCACCGCTGTCCATCGCTGATCGCGCGAGAATGTCCAGCTCCATTTCTCGTCGGGCGCTTCCTGCTGAGACTTCCTGCTGTGACGACGAGCGACGCGTGGACGCGGGCGGGAGGACGTCAGGATCGCTGTGTGTGAAAGGTGAGTATCATGCGCTGCATCGCTGCTGCATCGCTGTGAGATCTTTCTGTATGAAAGCTCACTAGCGATCATTTAGCGATGCACCAGCGATCCTGGCCGGGTCGGATCGCTGGTCGGATCGCTGGTGCATCGCTAAATGTAAAAGGGCCTTAAGTTGTGATATTGCTGGATCACATATAATCAGCTGTGTATAGAGGTGTTAAGTGTCATGTAATCCTACCTCTACTGATAAGAAGCCATGCTGAAAATTCTAACCCAAAGGCCAGGAGCTACGAGTTTAAAAAAAGGCTCCAGGGACCAGTAATTAAATTGCAAGATTAGTTGTTTTTTTTTAAGAAAAGTCACGAATATGAAAAAATATTGTAAATAAAATCCATTTAAATAAAAGATCACAGGTTCTATTTATTAAATAAGGCAAGATTAGATATCTTCTAATTAAAAGGTGGCCAACAGCTATTCCTCCTGACCACCCCATACGCATGCAAGTTCAGCTCCACCAAAGGTGCAGACGAGGGGGCGCATACATGGCTTATGTACAAAATGGTCGGGCCTATTGAAATTGCATGGGTGGAACCAAAAAAGCAAACATAGAATCATAGAATTGTAGAGTTGGAAGGGACCTCCTGGGCCATCTGGTCCAACCCCCTGCTCAAAGCAGGATTCCCTAAATCATCCCAGTCAGATGTCTGTCCAGCCTATGCTTGAAGACTTCCATTGAAGGAGAACTCACCACTTCTCGTGGCAGCCTGTTCCACTCATTGATCACTCTAACTGTCAAAAAGTTTTTTCTAATATCTAATCTGTGTCTCCTCCCATTCAGTTTCATCCCATTGCTTCTAGTCTTTCCTTGTGCAAATGAGAATAAAGTTGATCCTTCTACAATGTGACAGCCCTTTAGATATTTGTAGACAGCTATTAAAAATATGAAATTGTTTACTGATATGACCAAGTAAATAACAGATTGATAAAGTAGGCAAGATATCAAAAATATTAATGACACTCATAAGCTTCTCGTGCTGGTCCCTATATTGTTAAAGGCTTCCATACACATTAGATAAAAATCAACATCTGACGTGTATGGGGGTCTCATGACTCTCACTTGACAGATGGCTTGGAAAAAGAAGGTTCAGGTGGTGGAATTTCATTGCCCGATCCTTTTGGTTTCAGGCTAGATGAACTCCAACCACTGCAATTCCTGACTATGGTCCATCATACAAATGCTGCCATCTTCTAATGCAAATTGCAATCTTTCCACAATGCACTGGATACATCTGGCACTTTTACCAATTTAACAAGCAAAGATTTTATATACATGACTAGTATTTAAGGGATTATCCAGGACTTACTATTTTTGCACATGGGGCTAAGAATTAACAGGCAGGCAGTTGCCAACTATCCATCTGTCCTGCCTGGCATCGATCTCTGCCGGCTCAGGGCTTTCATTGTCCGCACATGACGGCGATTCTGTTGACGTCACAGGCAGAGCCACCTGTCAATCAGAATGATGTCTGCAGTGACGCCTCATTGTCAGGGCAGAGCAGAAGAGCTGCTTGGTTTAGGAGAGGTGAAATGAAGAAGGAATCATCAGCTGAGGCGGCAGAGATCATCCTCTGATAGTGCTTAGCCTATACACAAAAATAAGAAAAGTCCTGGATAACCCCTTTAACCCCGTCATGACCCAGCCTATTTTGACCTTAATAACCTGGCCATTTTTTGCAATTCTGACCAGTGTCCCTTTATGAGGTAATAACTCAGGAACGCTTCAAGGCATCCTAGCGATTCTGAGACTGTTTTTTCGTGACATATTGGGCTTCATGTTAGTGGTAAATTTAGGTCGATAATTTTTGCGTTTATTTGTGAAAAAAACAGAAATTTGGCGAAAATTTTGAAAATTTTGCAATTTTCAAATTTTGAATTTTTATTCTGTTAAACCAGAGAGTTATCTGACACAAAATAGTTAATAAATAACATTTCCCACATGTCTACTTTATATCAGCACAATTTTGGAAACAATTTTTTTTTTTTGTTAGGAAGTTATAAGGGTTAAAAGTTGACCAGCGATTTCTCATTTTTACAACAAAATTTACTAAACCATTTTTTTTAGGGACCACCTCACATTTGAAGTCACTTTGAGGGGTCTATATGGCAGAAAATACCCAAAAGTGACACCATTCTAAAAACTGCACCCCTCAAGCTACTCAAAACTACATTCAAGAAGATTATTAACCCTTCAGGTGCTTCACAGGAACTAAAGCAACATGGAACGAAAAAATGGACATTTTAATTTTTCCAACATAAATTTTCTTTTAGCATCAATTTTATCATTTTCGCATGGGCAACAGGATAAAGTAGATCCTAAATTTTGTTGGGCAATTTCTCCTGAGTACACCGATACCTCATATGTGGTCATAAACCACTGTTCGGGCGCACGGCAGGGCTCAGAAGGGAAGGCGCGCCATTTGACTTTTTGAATGGAAAAAGGAGATTTTTGTGTACTCACCGTAAAATCTCTTTCTCGTAGCCTTTAATTGGGGGACACAGAACCGTGGGTGTTATGCTCCTGTCCACTAGGAGGCGACACTATGCATAATCTGAAAAAGATTAACTTTGGCTCCTCCTCTGCAGTATACACCCCTGGACGGCGTCAGCCTTCTCCAGTTTTGTGCAAAAGCATTAGGAGGAATATACCAGAAACATAACCATGCCTGTAAAAAAGGCTACTATAAACAGGCTCAAACAACAATATGAGAACCCAACCGTAACAACGGCCCGCAAGGGCAACAGGGTGGGAGCTGTGTCCCCCAATTAAAGGCTAAGAGAAAGATTTTACGGTGAGTACACAAAAATCTCCTTTACTCTGTCGCCTTATTGGGGGACACAGAACCGTGGGACGTCCCAAAGCAGTCCCTGGGTGGGAAGCAGTGGATGAATATTGTGCTGACAGTCCCCTAGACTTGGGGCACTGCCGCCTGCAGGACCCGTCTACCCAGGCTTGCATCCGCTGAGGACTGGGTATGCACTCTGTAGTGTTTTGTAAATGTGTGCAGGTTAGTCCAAGTGGCTGCCTTACACACTTGAAGTGCCGAGGCTTGATGCCGAATGGCCCAAGAGGCCCCTACCGCCCGCGTAGAGTGTGCAGTGATACCGGCCGGAAGGGGAGAATTGTTGAGGCGGTAAGCCTCTTGAGTGGTGGACTTGATCCACCTAGCAAGGGTGGCTTTGGAAGCCGGTAGGCCCTTGCGAACGCCTTTTGGAAGAAGGAAAAGTGAATCAGACTTGCGGAAGGGAGCAGTCCTAGACACGTAAATACGCAATTCCCTGACAAGGTCAAGCGTATGCAGAGCCTTCTCTACCCTATGAACGGGAGCTGGGCAAAGAGACGGTAGTGATATTTCCTCATTGAGGTGGAAGCTGAACATGACCTTCGGAAGGAAGGATGGTACTGTACGGAGAACCACCTTGTCCTGATGAAAAACCAGGAAGGGTTGTCTGCAGGAAAGAGCTGAAAGTTCAGACACCCTGCGTAGCGAGGTGATTGCCACCAGGAAAACCACTTTCTGTGATAGAAAGCGGAGTGAGACCACCCTAAGGGGTTCAAAAGGAGGGGACTGTAGTGCTGTCAAGACCAGGTTGAGGTCCCACGTCTCCCAACGGACGTCTGTAGGGGGGAACCAATCGGGAAACCCCTTGGAGAAGTCTTCACTTGCGACTTGTTAGCAATACGCCTCTGGAAGAGCACTGAAAGCGCTGACACCTGGCTCTTCAGCGAGCCCAGGGATAGCCCGGCGTCCAGGCCTGACTGAAGGAAACCGAGGACCTTTGGAAGAGAATAGGGAAGTGGGATCTGCCCACGAGATTCGCACCATGTGAAGAAAATCTTCCACGTACGATAGTAAATCCTGGCTGAAGTTGGCTTTCGAGCCCTGATCATGGTTTTAACAACGTCCGGTGAAAAACCTGCTTGGGTCAAAACCCAGGTCTCAATGGCCATGCCATCAAATTGAGAGCCCCTGAGTTCTGGTGGAAGAACGGGCCTTGTGACAGGAGGTCGGGACGTGTGGGGAGACGTCAGGGAGCATCTTCTGTGAGTTGCACGTCGTCGGGGTACTATGTACGCCTGGGCCAATCTGGAGCGATCAGAATGGTGGGAACACGCTCTTGTTTGATCTTCCTCAGGACTCTGGAGATCAGGGGGAGGGGTGGAGAAATGTACAGAAGCTGGAACTGGGTCCAGTCCTGAACCAGGGAATCTGCTCCGAGCGACCGCGGATCGCGGGTCCTGGCCATGAAATTGAGAACCTTGGCATTGAGATGGGATGCCATCAGATCCAAGTCCTGGGTCCCCCAACGATGACAGATCTGACAGAAAACTTCGGGATGGAGAGACTACTCCCCCGAGTCCATTCCTTGTCGACTGAGTCGGCTTCCCAGTTGTCCACACCCGGAATGTGGACCGCGGAGAGTACCGACCTTGCAGCCTCCGCCCATTGTAGGATACGTGTTACTTCGGTCATCGCCTGGATGCTGCGGGTGCCGCCTTGATGGTTCACGTATGCCACTGCCGTGGCATTGTCCGACTGTACTCTGATATGAGAGTCTGCTAGCAAGTGATGGAAGGCTTTCAACACCAGGAAGATGGCCCGAATTTCCAGGATGTTGATGGGCATGGTCGATTCCCTTGGTGACCACCTGCCTTGCGCTCTGTGATGTAGGTGCACCGCACCCCAACCCATAAGGCTTGCGTCGGTGGTCAAAACTTTCCATTGACCGGAGAGAGAGGATTTTCCCCTTGCAAGCGAGGTTGGCTCGAGCCACCAGTGCAGGGACCTCCTGGTGTTTGCTGATAACCGGAACTCCCTGTCGAGGTAGAACGGATTCCTATCCCAGGACTTGAGGATGGCCAGTTGAAGGGGTCTGAGGTGAAACTGGGCAAATGGTACCGCCTCCATTGCTGCTGCCATCCTGCCAAGTACTCTCATGGCATACCGGAGAGATCTGGGGGACTTGCGGAGGAGTGTGTGAACTCCCAGACGGAGAGCCAGTGCCTTGTCCCTGGGGAGGATCACCAGACCCTTGGAGGTGTCGAATAGCATCCCCAGGAAGGTCAGAGACTGACTCCGGGTAGTCGGGGACTTCTGTAAATTGACTAACCATCCCAGGCGCCTCAGAGTGTCGATCGTGATCGAGACGTTGACCTCGCAGTCCTTGAGGGTGGGGGCCTTGATGAGAAGGTCGTCCAGGTATGGAACGACTACTATGCCTCTGGAGTGCAGAACGTCCATGGTAGCTGCCATGACCTTTGTAAATGTTCTGGGAGCCGTGGCGAGACAGAACGGGAGGGCCACAAACTGGTAATGGTCTTGGTTGATTGCGAATCTGAGAAACCTCTGATGGGCGGGAGCAATCGGTATATGCAGGTATGCGTCCTGTATGTCTATGGAGGCGAGATATTCTCCTTTTTCCATAGACGCAACGATTGACCGGAGGGATTCCATGCGGAAGTGACAAACTCGAACATACTTGTTGAGTTGCTTGAGGTCTAGTATGGGTCGGACGCTGCCTCCCTTCTTGGGCACCACAAACAGGTTGGAGTAGAACCCTCGGAAGCGCTCTTCTGCTGGGACTGGCACTATGACTCCTGCTTGCAGGAGGGAAGAAACCGCTTGACGGAAGGCCTGAGCTTTGAGCGGGGATTTTGGATGGTCAGAGGGAAAAAACCTGTGCGGTGGGCTGGTAGTAAACTCGATTTTGTATCCTGAAGACACTATTTCCTTGACCCACTTGTCTTCTGTAATAGGCAGCCAGACAAACTGAAAGAGTAGCAGTCGTCCACCTACCAGTGGGGTGTCTTCCAGAGGGCATGAGTCAGGATGAGGGAAAAGTCTGAGATTTTCCTCCTTTAGGTTTTGCCTGGCTTGCCTTTGACTGTCAGTTCCTGTCTGGCCTCTGTGCCGCACGTGTGTTGTCCCTGCAGGGGGAACGATTACGGTTTTGTGCTGGGCGTGAGACGGACCAGCCTGAAGAATTCCGAAAGGATCGGAAACGAGATTGATTACTTCTTTTAAACGTGCGTTTTGGTCTTAGTTGAGGGAGGGAAGTACTTTTGCCCCCGGTAGCATTGGATATCATTGTATCCAGCTTTTCACCGAAAAGACGGCCACTGAAGTACGGGAGATTTGTTAGGGACTTTTTTGAGGCCGCATCCGCTTTCCATTCTCTTAGCCAAAGAATACGCCGGATTGTGATGGCGTTTGATGCTATTCCCGCTATCCCTCTTGCAGAATCCAACGCTGCATGGACCATGTAATCTGCCACTACTGCAATTTGCACTGCCTGGTCCGCCAGCTGAGGATTTGAAGCTTGAAGGCCCTTTTGCAATAGATCAGCCCAGGCCATGATGGCCTTGGCTGCCCAAACTGAAGCAAATGCGGGAGCCAGAGAGGCACCTGCCGCTTCAAAGATTGAACGAGCCATGCGTTCTACTTGTCTGTCTGCTGTGTCCTTGAGGGTTGAACTGTCCGGCAGCGAGAGAAGCGTTTGTGCTGCTAGTCTAGAGACTGGAGGGTCCACTTCAGGCGGATCTGTCCAATCCTTGGTGTCTTTCTGTGGAAAGGGGTACTTTGCTTCCAAATATTTGCGATTGGCGAATTTTTTCTCAGGCTGCGAAAAATGCTTAGAAAGGATTTTTTGAAATTCCGGGTGATTAGGGAAGACCTTCGATGGTTTCTTAACACTTTCAAAGGAAATCTTGTGTTCTGGTGCTTCCGGGGTTGGATCTGAAATGTCCAGCACTCGAATCATGGAAGAGACAATATCCTCAACTATCGCAGTATTGCTAGGGGGACAAGGGAGCAAAGCGTTCTCTGTTTCGTTATCTGAATTGGAGTCACATATGCCCTCTGAGTCTTGCGCATCGCTAAGGAGCTCCCTAGCGGGTGAACTAGAGCGGAGGTTTCCCGTGGTCTGGGATCGTTGTGGAGATCCGCATTGTCCTTCTCTATCAGGGGATGGCCTCGGTGACCTGAGGCCACTGTGTCTTTCCCTGGAGGGGGAAGACCTATTGCTATGTGAGGACGCAGATGAACGCGACCTGTGGGTCCGCTTACGCCTCGAACTGTCGGAAGCGTCCTGATCATGAGACCGGACGTCCCTTTGCTGGGTAACGTTCATAGCCGAGACATGACCCTGCAGTAATGTGGAGGCGACATCTGAGTCGCCCATTCCGGCGCAGTAGCGGTCGCAGAAGCGTTGGTAGGGACTTCTTGGGGTTCTGATCCTGTTTTTTGGGTACAATCCCGGCAGTGCGGGTACGTGCTGCCGCTGGGGAGAGTGGCCTTGCAGGCTGTGCAGACTGTATAAAAACAGTCTTGCCTGGTTCTTTTCCTTGAGCCCGACATAGTACCTAGGCTGATTAGTGGAGGCCCTACAGGGGTATCTACGCAGAGGAAAGGAGTAGGAGAGCGCTATAGGTTATAGGAATTCACAGCTGAGTACAAAGAACCCAGCTGTGATCTTACCCCACCGGTGCTCCCCCTTAGGTCCAGCGCTGATAAGTCCCACGTCCTGTGCCCCCCAGAGACTGCTGTGCTGCCTTCCTCCAGGTGCAGCAAGATGGCCACCGGATTCTGAGGTGGAGAGGGAAGGGGGCAGAGAGCTGGAAAAGGGAGCGCTGAGCCATGTAAAAGCGCGCCCTTCCTGCCTCGATCCGCCCCTTCTATGACACTGCAGTGTCATTTTCGTCATCCGGGGGGCGGGGACTTCGGCTAGGCCGAAGCCGCGGCCTAAATTTGAGGTCTCCTGCCCAGCAGGGCTCCAGGATGGCGCGGTCGTCCGGGGGGGGGGGGGGTGGTGGTGGTCAGATTTAAACCAGACCCCCCCAGAATGAAAGGAAGGCTGGCAGTGGGGCCATGCGCGTGACTGGGGCCCTGTGGAGGGTCCCTTGGGGCGCCATGTAGCTACTGCTGCTGCAGAGACCGGGGCGCAGGGAGCCCGTTCTCTGATAAGTGCCGTGCCTCCCTGCACCTCCCCGGTCCCAAAAGGAGCCCACAGGTGGACTGGGGTCCCTGGTACAGGCCCTACCCTGCGGTGTCTCAACCTAATACCCCCAGAGGGGGATTAGGGAGGGTGCTGCTGTCACCGTCACGGGGCTTCATCGTCGCCTCGACCTCGACCCAGAGCCGAACGGAACTGAGGAAGGAGGGGGGTCTCGACCTCGAACCAGTACCCGAGGTACTGGTGAGGGAGCGACACGGGGAATAGCCACCTCGACCTCAACCGGGTACCCCTAATGGGGGACCGAGGAGGGAGCCATGCCGGGAGTCTCGCTGGAGACCCGCTTTTCTTCATCTGTAGTCCTTTGGAAAAAAATCCAGGAAAAAGACGGAGTAAAAAAAAATCTTAGGTGTGCCTCCTGCGACACTAAGCAAAAACTGGAGAAGGCTGAGGCCGTCCAGGGGTGTATACTGCAGAGGAGGAGCCAAAGTTAATCTTTTGCAGATTATGCATAGTGTCGCCTCCTAGTGGACAGCAGCATAACACCCACGGTTCTGTGTCCCCCAATAAGGCGACAGAGTAATATGCTTGAATATTTAGCGGTTGCCATGTCGCGATTGGAGAGCCACTGTGCGCCTAAACATTGGAGCTTCCCCACAAGTGACCCCATTTTGGAAACTAGACCCCCCAAGGACCTTATCTAGATGCATAGTGAGCACTTTGAACCCCCAGGTGCTTCACAAATTGATCCGTAAAAAAAAAAAAGTACTTTTTTTCACATAAATTTTATTTAGCCTCAGTTTTTTCATTTTCACATGGGCAACAGGATAAAATGGATTCTAAAATTTGTTGAGCAATTTCTCCTGAGCACACCAATACCTCATATGTGGTCATAAACCACTGTTTGGCCGCACGGCAGGGCCCGGAAGGGAAGGAGCGCCATTTGACTTTTTGATTGGAAAATTAGCGCCAATCGTTAGCGGACACCATGTCGCGTTTGGAGAGCCCCTGTGTGCCTAAACATTGGAACTCCCCCACAAGTGACCCCATTTTGGAAACTAGACCCCCCAAGGAGCTTATCAAAAGTTGTTGTCCAGTTTGTCCTGAGTACGCTGGTACCCCATATGTGGGGGGGGGGAACACTGTTTGGGCACACTTTGGGGCTCGGAAGGGAAGTAGTGACGTTTTGAAATGCCGACTTGATGGAATGGTCTGCGGGTGTCATGTTACATTTGCTGAGCCCCTGATGTACCTAAACAGTGGAAACCCCCAATAAGTGACCCCATTTTGGAAACTAGACCACCCAAGGAACTAATCTAGATGTGTGGTAAGCACTTTGAACCCCCATCGGCGCCGTCAGTCAGTTGGGGGGGGGGGGGTCGGTTCAGTGTCTCCAGCCATGCCTGATGCTATTTCAGCATCGGCCATGGTTGGATTTGTAATATTTCATCAAAGTCACGCCCCCTAGGGTTAACTCTAAGGTGTCCTCTGTGTGCGGGTCGGGTGACCTTTCAGTGACCCCGGTCACCCGACCCGCAGGGGGGCTTTAAAGTCATGACGCCACATAGGCGTCATGGGTCGTTTTGACACGACTTTTCATGACGCCTATGTGGCGTCAAAAGTCGTGAAGGGGTTAATAAGTGACATGTATAACCCTTATATTACTACTATGGAAATGCCCCACAGTCAGCATACCTCTGTTATAGACTGGGAGCCATCAGGGTTTATCCTAAAAGATCCTTTCCGAGTTGTCTTCTTAGGATCCACTTGTGAGATCTCCCACTCCATTTCATCAACAAGAGCCCGACAAGCTGGCAGAAGACAGAAGTCATTATTCTGAATGAGTTTATGAAAGCAACAGATCAAAAAAAGTAATAGAGATGGCAAGAATACGGATATGGCGCATACATAAGGATCAATGTATGAACAGCATCCAGACAGACTGATTTGTACAGGCCTCCTGCCTGCTACCGTGACCATCAGATACCACATCATAGGGTCAAATTATGACATAAAGAAGGTTGGAACACATTGATAATTAAGTGAACAATACTTCATTAAAATGATGAGAAACTGAAGTCTGTTTTAGTCAATTACGCCACCTGCTTGTTCTACCTTCCTAGACATGACACTCCAGGCTTGCTGTTTGTACACTGTATAAAGTCACACCTACAATTCTCCCAACCTGTAGTTTCTGTGGTTTCACATTTTTCTCTCCTTATTCCATAAGCCATATCTTTATTTTTCCGTCCACATAGCTGTACAATGGAGTGTTTTGGTGGAATGAGTTGTAGTTCTGAATGACACTCATCATTTTACTTTATTATGTGCTGAAAAACAGGGGTGGAGATCCAAATGGGGTGAAATTGCGAAAAAACGATTCTTCCATTGCTTTTTTTTTTTAGCTTTTGTTTTTACGGTGTTCACTGTGCAGTAATAATAACCATGCAACGCGATTTTCCAGGTAAATACGATTATGCGTTACCAACCTTGTGTAGTTTTTTTTTTTAGATTTTTATTTTTCAGTCATTGGAGTTGTGTGAGGGCTGACTTTTTATTGATACCATTTTGGGTTCATACAACATAATGTTCTTTTTTATTTCTTTTTTTGGTGAAACTGCAGTGAAAACACAAATATACAAATATTGTGGTTTGATTTCTTTTCTTCGTTTATTTTAAATAATTTTACATTTTAATAGACCATAGTTTTATGGATGTGTTGATACCAATTAAGATTTTTAAACTTTTATACTTTATTTTTAAACTTTTTTTTAGCCTCTATTGGTGTCTTGAACCTGTGACTGTTTGATCTCATACTATATACTGCAATAATATAGTGTAAACTACAATCTCTAATGAAACTCTGGCCGAGTGAGCTTCTGATGGGTACCAAAATGGTAGGGATGGGGGCCTTCAGCAGGTCCCTGGCTGCCATAGTAACCATTCTGCACCCCATGATCGAGTCACATGGAGCAATGGAAGCCACATACTGGTTGATCACGTCATTTAATTATCGCTGGCAGTGATCGATAAGCGAGCTCTGATCGCTGCTGTTACTGGTAGATGCTGGCAGTTTTTTACAGTTGGCATCTACCAGATATGGAGGGAGCTCAGATCCTGCGCCGGCTCCAAAGGCCCCAGGTTGTTCATATAGTTATGTCAGGGTGCGTGAAGGGGGTTAAAGGGTAATTAGTAATGTTAGCCAAGGACCCTTTATGGTTCCCATTTACCATTTTATGCACCTTGAATTTACACGTTTGCTGTCACTGTGTCCATTTCATTAAAGGGAATATGTATATATTATATGTATGTAGTGAAAATAAGACTTTGTTTAAATCAAGTTTTTGAGTTACATTTCTTTTTGTTTAAACATTTTTACAATTTTTTTTTTTGCCAACTTAAAATGTCATTCTGTGTATTAACCCCCTAATGACAGCCAATACGTCTTTTGACTGACCTGAGATATAAGAGACTAGCATCCCCATACAGGTGACAATCCAGCAGCTGTCGGCTGTCCACTATAGCTGACAACTTGCTGCATCAGCCACAGTCAGTGTTGGCACCGTCCATATCTGTTTAACCCCTTAGATGCTGCTGTCAATAGTGACATCATATAAATGGTTAATAAAGTGTGGGGGCTTCATCTTTAACCCTATCGGCACCCTGAGATCATGATTCTGTGGGCCTGATGTTTGTCATGGCAATTCACAGACATATAGCGGCCTTAGAGTCTGCCGGCTACAGTGGCCTGTTCAGAAGTCAGCAACATTTAAGTGGTAAAAATACATTTTTTCATTCTTCATTCCTTAACATCACCTGAAGGGTTAATAAAATACCTGACATCAGTTTTCAATATGTCAAGGGGTGCCGTTTTTAAAATGGCATCACTTTTGGAGATTTTCCAATATCTAGGACCCCAAAAGTCATTTAAAACCTGAATACATCCTTCAAAATAATAAGTTTTGTAAATTTCCTTGAAAAAATGAAAAATAACTGCTACAATTTTAAAGGGAATCTGTCACCCATATTTAGTGATGATATGTAAAGATATCACTAAATTGTGTGTCCCATAAGGATTCTATTCGGGCTTTTGACTCCCCCCGACCCCGCACCTTTGAGGCATAAATACCCTTTTTAGCTTGTTGGTGATGCATGTAAATTGCCGTGGTCCGGTCCGATGGGCGTGACTTAGTGGTCTTCTCCCCCCCACCTCCTCGGCTTGCTTCACGTAATCTTCGTCTGTGAATACCACAGACGCCGTTGGTTTCCGCGCTTGCGCAATGTAAAGGCCCCCGGCGCCTGCGCAGTATGCTTTGCCCAACTGTGGGCGAAGCATAAAATCACTACTGTGCAAGCGCCGGTATTTTCCAGCGCGGTGTATGCCCCAGAAGTGTGTCCTGCATGTGAAGACTTCCGGGGCATAGACCGCGCTGGAAAATACCGGTGCTTGCACAGTAGCGATTTTATGCTTCGCCCACAGTTGGGCAAAGCATACTGCGCAGGCGCCAGGGGCCTTTACATTGCGCAAGCGCGGAAACCAACGGCGTCTGTGGTATTCACAGACGAAGATTACGTGAAGCAAGCCGAGGAGGTGGGGGGGAGAAGACCACTAAGTCACGCCCATCGGACCGGACCACGGCAATTTACATGCATCACCAATAAGCTAAAAAAGGTATTTGTGCCTCAAAGGTGCGGGGTCGGGGGGAGTCAAAAGCCCGAATAGAATCCTTATGGGACGCACAATTTAGTGATATCTTTACATGATATCACTAAATATGGGTGACAGATTCCCTTTAAACCTCCTAAAAGGCTAACAAATTAAAGTAACATTTTACAAATGGTGCTGATGTAAAGCAGACGTGTAGGAAATGTTATTTATGCATGTTTTTTTTTAATCAGATAAATTTTTATTAAATGATAACAAGTATATCATATGACATCAAGCAGTTGTTCACATATAATCATAAATTTTTATTAACAAAACTCCCCCCCCTTCCCCCCCCCTCCGAGAGCCCTTCAGTATCTTCCTCATTTCTATTCCGATACTCTTTCCCACCTCCATATATACTTGTTTATTATGAACATCATCTATAATTTATGCATGTTTTAGTGTGGTATGACTATCTGGATTAGGCCAGAATCACATTAGAGAGAAATACTCACAAGTAAGAAAAGAGGGAAGAATAGGAAGCAGTTAAGGAAACCAGGATGGATGAACACAGAACTTAAGCACATGCTAAAAAGGAAGAAAAAAATGTTTATAAAATGGAAAGAGGGAGGCATATCTAAAGAAGAATATAATGCTGTCTGCAGAACCTGCAGGGCACAAATCAGATTATCTAAAGCTGAAAATGAATTGAGGCTTGCAAGAGATGTCAAAAGCAATAATAAAGGATTTTGGGGATATGTCAAAAGTAAAAGAAAAGTCAAAGATGCTATAGGATTTTTACAGGATGAAAATGATGAAATGGTAAGACAGGATGTTGAGAAGGCTGAACTTTTAAATTCCTATTTTGCATCTGTTTTCTCTCAGAAAGGAAATGTAACATCAACTGTTATTCACTGTCCTATTAAGGGAATAGAAGAATCCAGGATATCTATAAACAGAAAGATAGTGAGGAAACACTTAGCTAGCCTAAATGAATTCAAGTCTCCAGGTCCAGATGAATTACACCCCAGAGTACTGAAGGAGATAGCAGAAGAAATTTTTGAACCCCTCTCTATAATCTTTGAAAATTCTTGGAGAACAGGAGAAGTGCCAGAAGACTGGAGAAGAGCAAATGTTGTTCCTATCTTCAAAAAGGGGAAGAAGGTGGACCCAGGTAACTATAGGCCGGTGAGTCTGACTTCTATACCAGGAAAGATCTTTGAACAAATTATTAAACAACATGTATGTCAATACCTGGATAAGAATGAAGTGATTAAACAGAGTCAGCATGGGTTTGTAACTAATAAGTCATGTCAGACTAACTTAATTTCCTTCTATGACGGTATCACTGATTGGGTGGATCAAGGAAATGCTGTAGATATAGTATATCTTGACTTCAGCAAAGCATTTGACAAAGTCTCTCATACAATCCTTATTGAAAAAATGATTAAGTATGGAATGGACAAGGCAACTGTTAGGTGGATTCATAACTGGCTTAGAGATCGGACCCAAAGAGTGGTCGTAAATGGCTGCACATCCAGTTGGAAGAATGTCTCAAGTGGGGTACCACAGGGCTCTGTCCTGGGCCCTGTATTGTTCAACATCTTTATCAACGATTTAGATGAAGGCATTGAGGGTAAACTGATTAAATTTGCTGATGACACAAAGCTAGGAGGGATAGCTAATACTAGAGAAGAGAGAGAGAGGATTCAAAAAGATTTAAATAAACTGGAGAAGTGGGCAGCAACAAACAGAATGGTTTTTAACAGGGAGAAATGCAAAGTACTACATCTGGGCAATAAAAATGGAAAAAGCATATATAGAATGGGAGGAATAGGGCTAAGTGACAGCACATGTGAAAAAGACTTGGGTATACTAATAGATCACAGACTGAATATGAGTCAACAGTGTGATGCAGCAGCAAAAAAGGCAAATGCAGTTCTAGGATGTATTAACAGAAGCATACAGTCTAGATCACGTGAAGTCATTATTTCCCTCTACTCCTCTTTGGTCAGACCTCATCTGGAATATTGTGTCCAGTTTTGGGCACCACATTTTAAAAAAGACATCAACAAACTGGAGCAAGTTCAGAAAAGAGCGACCAGAATGGTGACCGGTCTGCAAACCCTGTCTTATGAGGAAAGGTTGCAGGATTTGGGAATGTTTAGTTTGCAAAAGAGAAGACTGAGAGGAGACTTAATAGCTGTCTACAAATATCTAAAGGGCTGTCACATTGCAGAAGGATCAACTTTATTCTCATTTGCACAAGGAAAGACTAGAAGCAATGGGATGAAACTGAATGGGAGGAGACACAGATTAGATATTAGAAAAAACTTTTTGACAGTTAGAGTGATCAATGAGTGGAACAGGCTGCCACGAGAAGTGGCGAGTTCTCCTTCAATGGAAGTCTTCAAACAGAGGCTGGACAGACATCTGACTGGGATGATTTAGCGAATCCTGCTTTGAGCAGGGGGTTGGACCAGATGGCCCAGGAGGTCCCTTCCAACTCTACGATTCTATGATTCTATGATTCTTAAGTGCTATTCGAGAAAAAAATTGCATAGCACTCGGACCAATGTTAACCTATGGGGCAGCTCCATCATCCGTTTTTTTCTCGCCCGTATTATATGTGCGGAGGAAATCGCTGCATGCTGCGATTTGCACTGTATTATGCCCGAGACTCGCCAATGCAAGTCTATGGGTGCAAGAAAAAACGGATTACACACGGACCATGCGTGTGACTTGCGAGAAATACGCACCGGTGTCCTTTAGAAAAGCCGGCAATTCAGTGCGCTATCACCTACATCACCTGACCCTTCCGAAACGATGATAGTGAACAAGTCATAACCCTAACGGGCTAATTAAGGTCTAAAATCTTTTCGTAATTGTTAAAATGTAAAAAATGACAATATATTTTTTTTTCCCTAAAATACAAAGGAAATGTGTCATCTTTAACTTTAGGCCTTTTAGAGATCATTTCACCTTCAACTTGCTTAACTGTTCACAATAACAATAAATATATATTTATTACACACACACACCAGGATGGGACTACAGTTAAGCCACTGAGTGTGTGTATGTGTATGCAATACATATACACACACACATATACATACCGTACACTTGTCTGGTCCATAAATCAGATCACACAAGCACCTGTTGCAATTTCTTCTGTACGGACCTCTGTGCACTAGTACATGGGCTAACATTGGTCTGTGTGCAAGCCACTGAGCACACAACTGAAAATATGTTCTTGTGAACATACCCTAATTGGCAGAATAATGTACTTGGGTGTGTAATTCATTAGCGATATCTGCAGCAAATACCTTGGCTAGATGTGAAAATTCTCACAAATTACTTTCACAGCAGATTTATGGTAAAATCTGTAGTGCAAAGTTTCTGTGGTGTGTGAACTTCTAGAGGTGCAAAGTTCTCCTGAGTTATCTGCTAGAGTCATTTTGGTATACAAAGTATGTTAGTGGATTATGTCTGGATACCCATTTTCTACTTTTCATAACAAAATAAATAAATTCATGTAACCCTTCAAAAGGTATTACGGTAATTACCCTAAGGAAGTAATAAACCATGGTAATACACAAATATTTCCCCTTAGAAATGATAGAGGGTTCTATATAATTCATTACACGGGTATTATAAAAGCCAGTGTGAAGCACACAATGCCAGCCGTCAGGTCTCACCTCCGCAGTGCACATCCTGCCCTCTTCTGGCCAGCGTACAAGTGAATAATGGAACCAAAGTAACAGCAAGCAGAAGCCAGTGGGATTTAGGGACCACCATCTTTATATAGTGTCCACCCCAAAACCTGCAGATTGATCAAACACATAGAAAATGACTTAATGCTCATAACCAGACAGCAATATTTTCTCAGTTTTTGCAAAAAAAAAAAAAAAAACAAGAAAAAAAAAACCCCACACCTTTCCCGTTAATTTTGAAAGACAATAAATACAAATCTTATAATAATTGCATAATAGAAATGCACTCTACATTAGGCCAAATTCATGTCATTTTTTTCCTGTATGGAAAAAAAAAAAAAAAGACTGATTTTCATCAACGTATCACCAGTTTTTCCTCATATGGGGAACAAACGAAACAAATAACTAAAGATCTGTCAAGCTTTTCTGATTATCAGCTCAGAAGAAAATGTACAGCGAGCGGATGCAACATGAATGATAATCGCATCATACTTTTTTTTTATTATTTTTGATGACCCGTTAACTTACAGGGAATCTGTCACCTACCCTTTGGCGGGCGAAGAAAACGAGATTGGTCCGGTCCAATGGGCGGTATTCCCGATGTGTGCTGCCTCCCCATCCTTGCCCGCCATCAGCAGGTTATTGCTGAATTGGAGTAGGTGTACGCTAGTGCACGCGCAGTATGCTTTGCCCAACAGCGTGCAACGCCGAAAAGCCGGACTGCGCATGCGCCGGTTAACTAAGCCCCAGAACACAGCAAAATACTTCCGGGGCTTAGTTAACCGGCGCATGCGCTTTCCGGCTTTGCCCGCAGTTGGGCAAAGCATACTGCGCGTGCGCTAGCTATGAATGCTTAGCGCACGCGCAAAAAATGGCGCACACCTACTCCAATTCAGCAATAATCTGCGGACGGCGGGCAAGGATGGGGAGGCGGCACACATCGGGAACACCACCCATCGGACCGGACCGACCTCGTTTTCATCGCCCGCCAAAGGGTAGGTGACAGATTCCCTTTAAACGGGCAAGCATGGTCTGCAAATCAGACCAAACTTGGACATGTCTCCCCTTTTTGGGGTCTGCAGAAAAAATAAAGAAAGAAAACATGAAAAAGACTTTAGACTCAAATTGTTAAAAAAGAAAAAAGTTAGAATATGTACGTTAAACTCTGATGTGGAGATGTGCGTAGTGACATACTTAAAATGCTATGAAAAATAATGCCTAGGTTGTGCTTTTTATTTCATCACATTTCTCTTAAAAAAATGCAATAAGCCTAAAAATTAGCATCAATAAAACAAGCACTTACACATTTTATTAGAAACTAAAATTCTAAAAAAAAATTTATACACACAGTCCAGGACACAAGTTTTAGGCAAGTGTAGAAAAAAAATGCTGAAATTAAGAATGTTTAGAAGTGAAAATTGTTTATTTTTAACAATTCCTAAAATGCAAAGTGAATGACAAATGGAAAATCTGAATCATAATTTGACTACAAATTACAAACGAGCAAAGTATCAACTCTTCTCATATACATCTTGGACAATAAAATGCAGATCTCCTGTGGATGTCGAGTTGTGAAAATCCTTCTGTCTCTTCATGTAATCAAAGATGTTGAGATCAGGGCTTTGTGGGGGCCATATCATCACTTCCACAACTTCTCATTCTTTACACTTACGACAGTTCTTCATGACATTGGCTGTATGTTTTGGGTCCTGCCGCAAAATAAATTTGGAACCCGACGCCTCCCTGATGGTTTACATGATAAATATCTGATTGCATTTCTTAGCATTGAGGACACCAATAAATGGGCAACACTGACGACTGTAGAAACAGTGGTTAGCCAAGGAAACTTAGTTCAGCAGGTGAAAGATACATCATGCTTACTTTCCCTCGACATCAGAAGATGTCCAGCAGCGCCATATCATCAGAATTGGCAGCAACCCATGAGACTCAGCTAGACCAATCTACTATTTGGAGAAGTCCAGACAGAAGGGTCTTCATGCTTTTAGCCTTACCGTTGTCATGGAAAAAATTAAGAGACACAGCTATGCTCAAAACACTGTGTAAGGATTCTGGATGTTACTTGGAGCCTCTTTGCCCTTGTCTAAGATGGAGTCTGTTACTTCGCCCTGTCCTGGAACTTCCTCTCTGTCCTGCTTTTTAAGGCCGGGTCGGGAGATTCTCCTTACCTGAGTATTTTGTTGCTGTTGAGCTCCCTCCTGGCTTGCCTCTGGAGTCCCTGCTGCTGCTCGTTACTCGGTGCTCTGCCTAACTGCTACCAGTTGCCTTCAGTCCTCTGAGCTGCTTCCGGATCCTGCTGGGGTTACCTATTGTCCTGACTTCTAAGACTGTGTCTGTGCGAGACTTGAGCAGGACTTTTCAGCCCAAAAAGGTACTCTTAAGGATCTTCTCTTTGTTATACTCCACCCGTGTTTTTCTGGCTTTCCATGAAAGGTGTCGTCTCCTCTGTCTGCATAGTTCTGGACTTCCACGTATAATTGCTGGTCGCACTCTTGCCTCTTATTACTGCTGGATTTCCACGTATAAGTGCTGCTGCACTATTGCTTCTTATTATTGCTGGACTTCCACCTATAAGTGCTGTTCGCACTACTGATTGACTTCCACGTATCAGTGCAGTTCACACCCTCGCGTTATATTACAGCTGGACTTGTTTGCTTTAGCGAACACGCACCGCTATTACATTTGCTAGACATTTCTGTTTTGTGCTGTGCATTTCGCCGTAATTGCAGGACAGCCTCTGTTAGTTTTTGCTGCGTTTATTACTTTGTTAACCCCTTCATGACCGGAGCTTCTTTCAATTTTTCGTTTTAATTTTTCGCTCCCCTCCTTCCCAGAGCCATAACTTTTATTTTTCCCGTCAATATGGCCATGTGATGGCTTATTTTTTGCAGGACATCATTGGTTTTAGCATGTCATGTACTTGAAAACGGGAAAAAAATTCCAAGTGCGGTGAAATTGCAAAAAAAAGTGCAATCCCACACTTGTTTCTTGCTTGGCTTTTTTTGCGCTAGGTTCAATAAATGCAAAAACTGACCGGCCGTTATGATTCTCTAGGTCATTACGAGTTCACAGACACAAAACATGTCTATGTTCTCTTTTATCTAAATGGTGAAAAAAAAAAAAATCCTAAGTTTGCTGCTAAAAAACAAAAAAAAACAACGCAATTTTCCGAGACCCGTAGCGTCTTCATTTTTTGTGACCTGGGGTCGGGTTAGGGCTTATGTTTTGCGGGCCGAAGTGACGTTTTTAATGATACCACGCTTGCGCAGATAGATTCTTTTGATCGCCCGTTAGTGCATTTTAATTCAATGTCACGGCGACCAAAAAAACGTAATTCTGGCGTTTTGAATTTTTTTCTCGCTACGCTGTTTAGCGATCAGGCTAATTTTTTTTTTATTGATAGATCGGGCGACTCTGAACGCAGTGATAACTAATATGTGTATGTGGGATTTTTTTTTTTTTTTTAAAAGTTTTATTTTGATTTGGTGCGAAAGGGGGGCGTTTTGAACTTTTAGGTTTAATTTTTTTATTTTTTAAAGATTATTTATTTATTTTTTTTACTTTTGGCATGCTTCAATAGCCTTCAAAGGAGGCTTGAAGCATGCACAATACGATCGGCTCTGCTACATATGGGCGATGAGCAGATCGCCCATATGTAGCAGATTTGCTGCAGTGCTTTGAGCGCCGGCCACTGGGCTGCGCTCAAAGCGATCTGCCTGCAACAACCATAGAGGTCTCTATGAAACCTCTGGTCCAGGCAACGAGTCGCCGACCCCTGATCACGTGACGGGGGTCGGCGATGAGCTCACTTCCGGCCTGGCGGCCAGAAGCTCTAGTTAAATGCCCGCTGTCAGCGGGATTTAACTAGTTAATAGGTGCGGGCGGATGTCAGCTGTTCATAACAGCTGACATGTCGCGGCTTTGAGGTGGGCTCACTGCCAGAGCCCACCTCAAAGCAGGAGAGTCTGACTGCTGACGTACTATCCCGTCAGCAGTCAGAAAGGGGTTAAAATACAGTTTACTTGTCTCAACTTTGGTCTCAGATCCATTTTATTCCATAGTACCTACATAATTGTTAAACACTGAAACTGTGGTGTAGCAAAACGTCAGCAGGTGCTCTGGAACAATAATTCAAAATATTAAATACATGGCTGTAATAGAAGACCGTTTGTAGACGAAGCACTGAAGAGAAGTAAAATAATGAGTGCAGGCAGAAGTGGAGCATGGTGGAGGTTCTGTGCAAGTTTGGGGCTTCATTTCTGCAAATGAGTTGGGGATTTAGCAAGGATTATTGCTGTCCTCAATGCTGAGAAATACAGATACTGATCCATCATGTAATACCATCAGAGAGGTGTCTATTTGGCTCCAATTATATTCTGCAGCAGGACAATGACCCGAATATACCGCCATGCCATTAAGAACAATTATGCATAAAGACATAATGCCATCGTCCCCACAGAGCCTTGATCTCATCATTAAAGGGGTTGTCCAATACTAGGACACATCCTTCTTAAGCTAAATGTTCGGCCTCGATAAAATAAAACCTCACCTCCCGCGCCGGCCCCGCAATGTTGGCACTCGCTCTCCCAGGGCTGTGATGCCCAGCGCTGGTGTTCCCGTCACCACCTTCTTATGAACTGAAGAGGAAGCCAGGGCAGCAGCTGATTCCGGACATCCTCTTCATGTTCAGTTTGTCCAAAGGTGGAGGCAGTGACGCCAGCGCCAATTGGGCACCAGGCATTACGCGTCATTCCACCGCATCACAGCCCCAGGACCATGAGTACCGACACAGCTGGGAGGCGAGTATAGGCTTTATTATTTTATTGGGGGCCAAACATTTCATTTACGAAGGGGTTGTCCTCATAGTGGACAACCCTTTTAAGTCTGCCTGAGATTTCAAGAAAGGATGGAAGGATTTGTAGAAGCATACATACATCCACATAGCTGTGGTTAGTTCTCCAAAGTGTTAGAAACAACCTCCCTGCCGCATTCCTTCAAAAACGGTGTACAAGTGTACAGAATTGATAAATTCTGAAGGCAAAGGTTGGCCACTCCAATATAAACATATTTTTTTCTTTTGGGCGCAGGGGAAGGAGAAGAATTGCATCTTTTCCACAAGTGTGTCCCATTTTTTCCCAGTCTTCAGTACACTATATGGTGAAATGAATGGTGTCACTCACACCTACAAGTTTTACTGCAAAACACAGGATCGTATGTAAGTAGAGAGATTAAGAAAAAGTTACAACTCTTGGAAGAAAGGGAGGAAAATATTCACATAAAGACGAATATTGACTGCGGAGGCGAGTGGGATGAACGGTTCCACTGTGAAGCCAGGATTTTCTGCCCTTTAAAAATGTACAGTAATCATTATTAAACCAAGTTAAAATCTCTCCTGCCACTGGCGTATGTGAAGTCAGTTATAATATATTTGTCATCTCACATAAGCAGTATATCACATTATCAAGGTTTTTGGTTTGAGTGAGATTTTATACAGTGGTATACTTCACTTGTAAGCTGCTGATTAACCCTAACCAGATAATTCCAAACAGTGAGTGCAGGAACATCTGGTGTCACAGCGCTGGGGGAAGTGCTTCCCGCCGAGCACCGCTACGCCGCTGGGGACGGCGCTTCCCGCCGAGCACCGCTAAGCCGCTGGGGCCGGCGCATCCAGCCGAGCACCGCTACGCCACTGGGGCCGGCGCTTCCAGCCGAGCACCGCTACGCCGCTGGGGCCGGCGCTTCCAGCCGAGCACCGCTACGCCGCTGGGGCCGGCGCTTCCAGCCGAGCACCGCTACGCCGCTGGGGCCGGCGCTTCCCGCCGAGCACCGCTACGCCGCTGGGGCCGGCGCTTCCCGCCGAGCACCGCTACGCCGCTGGGGCCGGCGCTTCCAGCCGAGCACCGCTACGCCGCTGGGGCCGGCGCTTCCAGCCGAGCACCGCTACGCCGCTGGGGCCGGCGCTTCCAGCCGAGCACCGCTACGCCGCTGGGGCCGGCGCTTCCAGCCGAGCACCGCTACGCCGCTGGGGACGGCGCTTCCCGCCGAGCACCGCTACGCCGCTGGGGACGGCGCTTCCCGCCGAGCACCGCTACGCCGCTGGGGACGGCGCTTCCAGCCGAGCGCCGCTGGGGCCGGCGCTTCCAGCCGAGCACCGCTAAGCCGCTGGGGACGGCGCTTCCAGCCGAGCACCGCTAAGCCGCTGGGGACGGCGCTTCCAGCCGAGCACCGCTACGCCGCTGGGGACGGCGCTTCCCGCCGAGCACCGCTACGCCGCTGGGGACGGCGCTTCCCGCCGAGCACCGCTACGCCGCTGGGGATGATGCTTGCAGCCGAGCACCGCTACGCCGCTGGGGATGGGGCTTCCAGCCGAGCACCGCTACGCCGCTGGGGATGGGGCTTCCAGCCGAGCACCGCTACGCCGCTGGGGATGGGGCTTCCAGCCGAGCACCGCTACGCCGCTGGGGATGATGCTTGCAGCCGAGCACCGCTACGCCGCTGGGGATGATGCTTGCAGCCGAGCACCGCTACGCCGCTGGGGATGGCGCTTGCAGCCGAGCACCGCTACAATACTGCAGCAGATTATTTTATGGAACTCCTTGTAAGTATGATGGAGTATCATGCCCTCCATTCTCCTCACACTGCACTGCATGAAAGCTTTGCCCCCCAGTACCGAACTTCCCCAGCATCCTCCAAAGGTCCCGCGTCCCTCCCCCGACCACCCAGCTGGTTACCGGCTCCTGTCCACATCGGCAGCTTCAGCAGCACTAACAGAGAAGCCCCCCTGTGAGTATGCCCGGCAGCCCGCCTTATGATAATGGGGAGGAGTGGTAGCCGCCATCACCTGTCCTGCCGCTGGACTCCGCAGTACAGTGAGTACACGGCATACAACTGACCCCGACAATCGGCTCATTCATTAGTTGTGATCAGGCAGAGCACAGACAGCTACATCTCCCTGAGTAGGCCCCCAGAGAATATGCGTGCGCTGCGTGGCGAAGTAGAGCCGCTACTTTCTAGAAAGACTTGGGAATGGATTTCCATGGTCACGTTGCCGTGACGTCAGTATCATGTGACACGTGTCTAAACGCCATCCTGTGCCCACACCTGTAGAAAGGTGTATGCGCAAGCGCAGTAAGAGTAATGTACATAATGGGATGTATAGACTGACATATTAACCAGTTTATATTAGGAGGTAGTGACTGAGGGACGATGGCCAGAAGGCTGCTCACACCAGGGGCTCAAGGAGCAACTTCCATCTTTCCTGGCTGTGAGGAGTCAGGGTATGTGCACACATAGTTTTTTGTCTCTGCGGATTTTGTAGAGAAAACCGCAGGAAATCCGCAGGACAAAGTGCTGCGGTTTATCTGCGTTTTTTCTGCGGTTTTGCCCTGCGGTTTTACACCTCATAATGGATGAGGTGTAAAACTGCAGCGTTTCTGCACCAAACAATTTACATGCTGCGTTTTGAAAACCGCAGCAAAACCGCGCGGAAAAAAACGCAGCATGTGCACAGCTTTTTTTTATTTCCATAGGAAATAAAGGTAATGTACAACGCAGCAAAATCTGCTGCGTTTCTGCAGAACCAAAAACGCTGCGGAAACGCAGCAGAAACCGCAAAGTGTGCACATACCCTGAGGATGATGTTTTACTGGCTGTGAGGATGATGTTTTACTGGCTGTGAGGATGATGCTGCCGCACTGGCTGTGAGGATGATGTTTTACTGGCTGTGAGGATGAGGCCGCACTGGCTGTGAGGATGATGCCACCACACTGGCTGTGAGGATGATGTTTTACTGGCTGTGAGGATGATGCTGCTGCACTGGCTGTGAGGATGATGCTGCTGCACTGGCTGTGAGGATGATGCTGCTGCACTGGCTGTGAGGATGATGCCGCACTGGCTGTGAGGATGATGCCACCACACTGGCTGTGAGGATGATGTTTTACTGGCTATGAGGATGATGCTGCCGCACTGGCTGTGAGGATGATGCTGCCGCACTGGCTGTGAGGATGATGATGCCGCACTGGCTGTGAGGAGGATGATGCCGCACTGGCTGCGAGGATGATGCCGCACTGGCTGTGAGGATGATGCCACCACACTGGCTGTGAGGATGATGTTTTACTGGCTGTGAGGATGATGCTGCTGCACTGGCTGTGAGGATGATGCTGCCGCACTGGCTGTGAGGATGATGCCACCACACTGGCTGTGAGGATGATGTTTTACTGGCTGTGAGGATGATGCTGCTGCACTGGCTGTGAGGATGATGCTGCCGCACTGGCTGTGAGGATGATGATGCCGCACTGGCTGTGAGGAGGATGATGCCGCACTGGCTGCGAGGATGATGCTGCCGCACTGGCTGTGAGGATGATGCTGCACTGGCTGTGAGGATAATGCCGCACTGGCTGGGAGGATGAGGCTGCCGCACTGGCTGTGAGGATGATGATGCCGCACTGGCTGTGAGGATGATGATGCCACACTGGCTGTGAGGATGAGGCTGCACTGGCTGTGAGGATGATATTTTACTGGCTGTGAGGATGATAATGCCGCACTAGCTGTGAGAATGATGTTTTACCGGCTGTGATGATGATGCCGCACTGGCTGTGAGGATGATGATGCCGCACTGGCTGTGAGGATGATGTTTTACTGGCTGTGAGGATGAGGCCGCACTGGCTGTGAGGATGATGCCACCACACTGGCTGTGAGGATGATGTTTTACTGGCTGTGAGGATGATGCTGCTGCACTGGCTGTGAGGATGATGCTGCTGCACTGGCTGTGAGGATGATGCCACCACACTGGCTGTGAGGATGATGTTTTACTGGCTATGAGGATGATGCTGCCGCACTGGCTGTGAGGATGATGCTGCTGCACTGGCTGTGAGGATGATGCTGCCGCACTGGCTGTGAGGATGGTGCTGCCGCACTGGCTGTGAGGATGATGCTGCACTGGCTGTGAGGATAATGCCGCACTGGCTGGGAGGATGATATTTTACTGGCTGTGAGGATGATGCTGCCGCACTGGCTGTGAGGATGATGCTGCCGCACTGGCTGTGAGGATGATGCTGCCGCACTGGCTGTGAGGATGATGCTGCCGCACTGGCTGTGAGGATGATGATGCCGCACTGGCTGTGAGGATGATGATGCCGCACTGGCTGTGAGGATGAGGCTGCACTGGCTGTGAGGATAATGCCGCACTGGCTGTGAGGATGATATTTTACTGGCTGTGAGGATGATGCTGCCGCACTGGCTGTGAGGATGATGCTGCCGCACTGGCTGTGAGGATGATGCTGCCGCACTGGCTGTGAGGATGATGCTGCCGCACTGGCTGTGAGGATGATGCTGCCGCACTGGCTGTGAGGATGATGCTGCCGCACTGGCTGTGAGGATGATGCTGCCGCACTGGCTGTGAGGATGATGATGCCGCACTGGCTATGAGGATGATGATGCCGCACTGGCTGTGAGGATGATATTTTACTGGCTGTGAGGATGATAATGCCGCACTAGCTGTGAGAATGATGTTTTACCGGCTGTGAGGATGATGCTGCCGCACTGGCTGTGAGGATGATGCTGCCGCACTGGCTGTGAGGATGATGCTGCCGCACTGGCTGTGAGGATGATGCTGCCGCACTGGCTGTGAGGATGATGCTGCCGCACTGGCTGTGAGGATGATGCTGCCGCACTGGCTGTGAGGATGATGCTGTCGCACTGGCTGTGAGGATGATGCTGCCGGACTGGCTGTGAGGATGATGCTGCACTGGCTGTGAGGATGATGCTGCACTGGCTGTGAGGATGATGCTGCCGGACTGGCTGTGAGGATGATGCTGCCGGACTGGCTGTGAGGATGATGCTGCCGGACTGGCTGTGAGGATGATGCTGCCGGACTGGCTGTGAGGATGATGCTGCCGGACTGGCTGTGAGGATGATGCTGCCGCACTGGCTGTGAGGATGATGCCGCACTGGCTGTGAGGTTGATGCCGCACTGGCTGTGAGGTTGATGCTGCACTGGCTATGAGGATAATGCCGCACTGGCTGTGAGGATGATGTTTTACTGGCTGTGAGGATGATGCTGCCGCGCTGGCTGTGAGGATGATGCTGCCGCACTGGCTGTGAGGATGATGCTGCCGCACTGGCTGTGAGGATGATGCTGCCGCACTGGCTGTGAGGATGATGTTTTACCGGCCGTGAGGATGATGAGGCTGCACTGGCTGTGAGGATGATGAGGCTGCACTGGCTGTGAGGATGATGCTGCCGGACTGGCTGTGAGGATGATGCTGCCGGACTGGCTGTGAGGATGATGCTGCCGGACTGGCTGTGAGGATGATGCTGCCGGACTGGCTGTGAGGATGATGCTGCCGGACTGGCTGTGAGGATGATGTTTTACCGGCCGTGAGGATGATGAGGCTGCACTGGCTGTGAGGATGATGAGGCTGCACTGGCTGTGAGGATGAGGCTGCACTGGCTGTGAGGATGATGCTGCCGGACTGGCTGTGAGGATGATGCTGCCGGACTGGCTGTGAGGATGATGCTGCCGGACTGGCTGTGAGGATGATGCTGCCGGACTGGCTGTGAGGATGATGCTGCCGGACTGGCTGTGAGGATGATGTTTTACCGGCCGTGAGGATGATGAGGCTGCACTGGCTGTGAGGATGATGAGGCTGCACTGGCTGTGAGGATGAGGCTGCACTGGCTGTGAGGATGATGCTGCCGGACTGGCTGTGAGGATGATGCTGCCGGACTGGCTGTGAGGATGATGCTGCCGGACTGGCTGTGAGGATGATGCTGCCGGACTGGCTGTGAGGATGATGCTGCCGGACTGGCTGTGAGGATGATGCTGCCGGACTGGCTGTGAGGATGATGCTGCCGGACTGGCTGTGAGGATGATAATGCCGCACTGGCTGTGAGGATGATGCTGCACTGGCTGTGAGGTTGATGCCGCACTGGCTGTGAGGATGATGTTTTACTGGCTGTGAGGATGATAATGCCGCACTGGCTGTGAGGATGATGCCACCACACTGGCTGTGAGGATGATGCCGCACTGGCTGTGAGGATGATGCCACCACACCGGCTGTGAGGATGATGCTGCCGCACTGGCTGTGAGGATGATGCTGCCGCACTGGCTGTGAGGATGATGCTGCCGCACTGGCTGTGAGGATGATGATGCCGCACTGGCTGTGAGGAGGATGATGCCGCACTGGCTGTGAGGAGGATGATGCCGCACTGGCTGTGAGGAGGATGATGCCGCACTGGCTGCGAGGATGATGCTGCCGCACTGGCTGGGAGGATGATATTTTACTGGCTGTGAGGATGATGCTGCCGCACTGGCTGTGAGGATGATGCTGCCGCACTGGCTGTGAGGATGATGCTGCCGCACTGGCTGTGAGGATGATGCTGCCACACTGGCTGTGAGGATGATGCTGCCGCACTGGCTGTGAGGATGATGTTTTACCGGCCGTGAGGATGCTGCCGGACTGGCTGTGAGGATGATGCTGCCGGACTGGCTGTGAGGATGATGCTGCCGGACTGGCTGTGAGGATGATGCTGCCGCACTGGCTGTGAGGTTGATGCTGCACTGGCTGTGAGGATAATTCCGCACTGGCTGTGAGGATGATGTTTTACTGGCTGTGAGGATGATGCTGCCGCGCTGGCTGTGAGGATGATGCTGCCGCACTGGCTGTGAGGATGATGCTGCCGCACTGGCTGTGAGGATGATGCTGCCGCACTGGCTGTGAGGATGATGCTGCCGCACTGGCTGTGAGGATGATGCTGCCGCACTGGCTGTGAGGATGATGCTGCCGGACTGGCTGTGAGGATGATGCTGCCGGACTGGCTGTGAGGATGATGCTGCCGGACTGGCTGTGAGGTTGATGCCGCACTGGCTGTGAGGTTGATGCCGCACTGGCTGTGAGGATAATGCCGCACTGGCTGTGAGGATGATGTTTTACTGGCTGTGAGGATGATGCTGCCGCGCTGGCTGTGAGGACGATGCCGCACTGGCTGTGAGGATGATGCTGCCGCACTGGCTGTGAGGATGATGCTGCCGCACTGGCTGTGAGGATGATGATGCCGCACTGGCTGTGAGGATGATGCTGCCGCACTGGCTGTGAGGATGATGCTGCCGCACTGGCTGTGAGGATGATAATGCCGCACTGGCTGTGAGGATGATGTTTTACCGGCCGTGAGGATGATGAGGCTGCACTGGCTGTGAGGATGATGAGGCTGCACTGGCTGTGAGGATGAGGCTGCACTGGCTGTGAGGATGATGCTGCCGGACTGGCTGTGAGGATGATGCTGCCGCACTGGCTGTGAGGATAATGCCGCACTGGCTGTGAGGATGATGCTGCACTGGCTGTGAGGTTGATGCTGCACTGGCTGTGAGGATAATGCCGCACTGGCTGTGAGGATGATGTTTTACTGGCTGTGAGGATAATGCCGCGCTGGCTGTGAGGACGATGCTGCCGCGCTGGCTGTGAGGACGATGCTGCCGCGCTGGCTGTGAGGACGATGCTGCCGCACTGGCTGTGAGGACGATGCTGCCGCACTGGCTGTGAGGACGATGCTGCCGCACTGGCTGTGAGGACGATGCTGCCGCACTGGCTGTGAGGATGATGCTGCCGCACTGGCTGTGAGGATGATGCTGCCGCACTGGCTGTGAGGATGATGTTTTACCGGCCGTGAGGATGATGAGGCTGCACTGGCTGTGAGGATGATGCTGCCGGACTGGCTGTGAGGATGATGCTGCCGGACTGGCTGTGAGGATGATGATGCCGCACTGGCTGTGAGGATGATGATGCCGCACTGGCTGTGAGGTTGATGCTGCACTGGCTGTGAGGATAATGCCGCACTGGCTGTGAGGATGATGTTTTACTGGCTGTGAGGATGATAATGCCGCACTGGCTGTGAGGACGATGCTGCCGCGCTGGCTGTGAGGATGATGCTGCCGCACTGGCTGTGAGGATGATGCTGCCGCACTGGCTGTGAGGATGATGCTGCCGCACTGGCTGTGAGGATGATGCTGCCGCACTGGCTGTGAGGATGATGCTGCCGCACTGGCTGTGAGGATGATGATGCCGCACTGGCTATGAGGATGATGATGCCGCACTGGCTGTGAGGATGATATTTTACTGGCTGTGAGGATGATAATGCCGCACTAGCTGTGAGAATGATGTTTTACCGGCTGTGAGGATGATGCTGCCGCACTGGCTGTGAGGATGATGCTGCCGCACTGGCTGTGAGGATGATGCTGCCGCACTGGCTGTGAGGATGATGCTGCCGCACTGGCTGTGAGGATGATGCTGCCGCACTGGCTGTGAGGATGATGCTGTCGCACTGGCTGTGAGGATGATGCTGCCGGACTGGCTGTGAGGATGATGCTGCACTGGCTGTGAGGATGATGCTGCACTGGCTGTGAGGATGATGCTGCCGGACTGGCTGTGAGGATGATGCTGCCGGACTGGCTGTGAGGATGATGCTGCCGGACTGGCTGTGAGGATGATGCTGCCGGACTGGCTGTGAGGATGATGCTGCCGGACTGGCTGTGAGGATGATGCTGCCGCACTGGCTGTGAGGATGATGCCGCACTGGCTGTGAGGTTGATGCCGCACTGGCTGTGAGGTTGATGCTGCACTGGCTATGAGGATAATGCCGCACTGGCTGTGAGGATGATGTTTTACTGGCTGTGAGGATGATGCTGCCGCGCTGGCTGTGAGGATGATGCTGCCGCACTGGCTGTGAGGATGATGCTGCCGCACTGGCTGTGAGGATGATGCTGCCGCACTGGCTGTGAGGATGATGTTTTACCGGCCGTGAGGATGATGAGGCTGCACTGGCTGTGAGGATGATGAGGCTGCACTGGCTGTGAGGATGATGCTGCCGGACTGGCTGTGAGGATGATGCTGCCGGACTGGCTGTGAGGATGATGCTGCCGGACTGGCTGTGAGGATGATGCTGCCGGACTGGCTGTGAGGATGATGCTGCCGGACTGGCTGTGAGGATGATGTTTTACCGGCCGTGAGGATGATGAGGCTGCACTGGCTGTGAGGATGATGAGGCTGCACTGGCTGTGAGGATGAGGCTGCACTGGCTGTGAGGATGATGCTGCCGGACTGGCTGTGAGGATGATGCTGCCGGACTGGCTGTGAGGATGATGCTGCCGGACTGGCTGTGAGGATGATGCTGCCGGACTGGCTGTGAGGATGATGCTGCCGGACTGGCTGTGAGGATGATGCTGCCGGACTGGCTGTGAGGATGATGTTTTACCGGCCGTGAGGATGATGAGGCTGCACTGGCTGTGAGGATGATGAGGCTGCACTGGCTGTGAGGATGAGGCTGCACTGGCTGTGAGGATGATGCTGCCGGACTGGCTGTGAGGATGATGCTGCCGGACTGGCTGTGAGGATGATGCTGCCGGACTGGCTGTGAGGATGATGCTGCCGGACTGGCTGTGAGGATGATGCTGCCGGACTGGCTGTGAGGATGATGCTGCCGGACTGGCTGTGAGGATGATGCTGCCGGACTGGCTGTGAGGATGATAATGCCGCACTGGCTGTGAGGATGATGCTGCACTGGCTGTGAGGTTGATGCCGCACTGGCTGTGAGGATGATGTTTTACTGGCTGTGAGGATGATAATGCCGCACTGGCTGTGAGGATGATGCCACCACACTGGCTGTGAGGATGATGCCGCACTGGCTGTGAGGATGATGCCACCACACCGGCTGTGAGGATGATGCCGCCGCACTGGCTGTGAGGATGATGCTGCCGCACTGGCTGTGAGGATGATGCTGCCGCACTGGCTGTGAGGATGATGATGCCGCACTGGCTGTGAGGAGGATGATGCCGCACTGGCTGTGAGGAGGATGATGCCGCACTGGCTGTGAGGAGGATGATGCCGCACTGGCTGCGAGGATGATGCTGCCGCACTGGCTGGGAGGATGATATTTTACTGGCTGTGAGGATGATGCTGCCGCACTGGCTGTGAGGATGATGCTGCCGCACTGGCTGTGAGGATGATGCTGCCGCACTGGCTGTGAGGATGATGCTGCCACACTGGCTGTGAGGATGATGCTGCCGCACTGGCTGTGAGGATGATGTTTTACCGGCCGTGAGGATGCTGCCGGACTGGCTGTGAGGATGATGCTGCCGGACTGGCTGTGAGGATGATGCTGCCGGACTGGCTGTGAGGATGATGCTGCCGGACTGGCTGTGAGGATGATGCTGCCGCACTGGCTGTGAGGTTGATGCTGCACTGGCTGTGAGGATAATTCCGCACTGGCTGTGAGGATGATGTTTTACTGGCTGTGAGGATGATGCTGCCGCGCTGGCTGTGAGGATGATGCTGCCGCACTGGCTGTGAGGATGATGCTGCCGCACTGGCTGTGAGGATGATGCTGCCGCACTGGCTGTGAGGATGATGCTGCCGCACTGGCTGTGAGGATGATGCTGCCGCACTGGCTGTGAGGATGATGCTGCCGGACTGGCTGTGAGGATGATGCTGCCGGACTGGCTGTGAGGATGATGCTGCCGGACTGGCTGTGAGGTTGATGCCGCACTGGCTGTGAGGTTGATGCCGCACTGGCTGTGAGGATAATGCCGCACTGGCTGTGAGGATGATGTTTTACTGGCTGTGAGGATGATGCTGCCGCGCTGGCTGTGAGGACGATGCCGCACTGGCTGTGAGGATGATGCTGCCGCACTGGCTGTGAGGATGATGCTGCCGCACTGGCTGTGAGGATGATGATGCCGCACTGGCTGTGAGGATGATGCTGCCGCACTGGCTGTGAGGATGATGCTGCCGCACTGGCTGTGAGGATGATGCTGCCGCACTGGCTGTGAGGATGATAATGCCGCACTGGCTGTGAGGATGATGTTTTACCGGCCGTGAGGATGATGAGGCTGCACTGGCTGTGAGGATGATGAGGCTGCACTGGCTGTGAGGATGAGGCTGCACTGGCTGTGAGGATGATGCTGCCGGACTGGCTGTGAGGATGATGCTGCCGCACTGGCTGTGAGGATAATGCCGCACTGGCTGTGAGGATGATGCTGCACTGGCTGTGAGGTTGATGCTGCACTGGCTGTGAGGATAATGCCGCACTGGCTGTGAGGATGATGTTTTACTGGCTGTGAGGATAATGCCGCGCTGGCTGTGAGGACGATGCTGCCGCGCTGGCTGTGAGGACGATGCTGCCGCGCTGGCTGTGAGGACGATGCTGCCGCACTGGCTGTGAGGACGATGCTGCCGCACTGGCTGTGAGGACGATGCTGCCGCACTGGCTGTGAGGACGATGCTGCCGCACTGGCTGTGAGGATGATGCTGCCGCACTGGCTGTGAGGATGATGCTGCCGCACTGGCTGTGAGGATGATGTTTTACCGGCCGTGAGGATGATGAGGCTGCACTGGCTGTGAGGATGATGCTGCCGGACTGGCTGTGAGGATGATGCTGCCGGACTGGCTGTGAGGATGATGATGCCGCACTGGCTGTGAGGATGATGATGCCGCACTGGCTGTGAGGTTGATGCTGCACTGGCTGTGAGGATAATGCCGCACTGGCTGTGAGGATGATGTTTTACTGGCTGTGAGGATGATAATGCCGCACTGGCTGTGAGGACGATGCTGCCGCGCTGGCTGTGAGGACGATGCTGCCGCGCTGGCTGTGAGGACGATGCTGCCGCACTGGCTGTGAGGACGATGCTGCCGCACTGGCTGTGAGGACGATGCTGCCGCACTGGCTGTGAGGATGATGCTGCCGCACTGGCTGTGAGGATGATGTTTTACCGGCTGTGAGGATGAGGCTGAACTGGCTGAGGATGATGTTTTACCGGCTGTGAGGATGATGATGCCGCACTGGCTGTGAGGATGAGGAGGCCGCACTGGTTGTGAGGATGAGGCTGCACTGGGTGTGAAGATGATTCCGCACTGGCTGTGAGGATGATGTTTTACTGGCTGTGAGGATGATGCTGCCGCACTGGCTGTGAGGATGATGCTGCACTGGCTGTGAGGATGATAATGCCGCACTGGCTGTGAGGATGATGTTTTACCGGCTGTGAGGATGATGTTTTACCGGCTGTGAGGATGATGCTGCCGCACTGGCTGTGAGGATGATGCTGCCGCACTGGCTGTGAGGATGATGCTGCCGCACTGGCTGTGTTGATGATGCTGCACCGGCTGTGAGGATGATGTTTTACCGGCTGTGAGGATGATGAGGCTGCACTGGCAGTGAGGATGATGAGGCAGAACTGGCTGTGAGGATGATGTTTTACCGGCTGTGAGGATGATGATGCCGCACTGGCTGTGAGGATGATGAGGCCGCACTGGTTGTGAGGATGAGGCTGCACTGGGTGTGAAGATGATTCCGCACTGGCTGTGAGGATGATGTTTTACTGGCTGTGAGGATAATGCCGCACTGGCTGTGAGGAGGATGATGCTGCCGCACTGGCTGTGAGGAGGATGATGCTGCCGCACTGGCTGTGAGAAGGATGCTGTCGCACTGGCTGTGAGGAGGATGATGCGGCCGCACTGGCTGTGAGGAGGATGATGCGGCCGCACTGGCTGTGAGGAGGATGATGCCGCACTGGCTGTGAGGAAGATGAGGCCGCACTGGCTGTGAGGAGGATGATGCCGCCGCACTGGCTGTGAGGATGATGATGCCGCACTGGCTGTGAGGAGGATGATGATGCCGCACTGGCTGTGAGGAGGATGATGATGCCGCACTGGCTGTGAGGATGATGTTTTACTGGCTGTGAGGATGATAATGCCGCACTGGCTGTGAGGATGATGTTTTACCGGCTGTGAGGATGATGCTGCCGCACTGGCTGTGAGGAGGATGATGATGCCGCACTGGCTGAGGATGATGCCGCACTGCCTGTGAGGAGGATGCTGCACTGGCTGTGAGGATGATGTGGCCGCACTGGCTGTGAGGATGATGATGCCGCACTGGCTGTGAGGAAGATGATGATGCCACACTGGCTGTGAGGAGGAGGATGCACTGGCTGTGAGGATAATGCCGCACTGGCTGTGAGGAGGAGGATGATGCTGCCGCACTGGCTGTGAGGAGGATGATGCTGCCGCACTGGCTGTGAGGATGATGAGGCCGCACTGGCTGTGAGGATGATGCTGCCGCACTGGCTGTGAGGAAGATGAGGCCGCACTGGCTGTGAGGAGGATGATGCCGCACTGGCTGTGAGGATGATGATGATGCCGCACTGGCTGTGAGGAGGATGATGATGCCGCACTGGCTGTGAGGAGGATGATGATGCCGCACTGGCTGTGAGGATGATGTTTTACTGGCTGTGAGGATGATAATGCCACACTGGCTGTGAGGATGATGTTTTACCGGCTGTGAGGATGATGCTGCCGCACTGGCTGTGAGGAGGATGATGATGCCGCACTGGCTGAGGATGATGATGCCGCACTGGCTGTGAGGATGCTGCACTGGCTGTGAGGAAGATGATGATGCCACACTGGCTGTGAGGAGGAGGATGCACTGGCTGTGAGGATGATGTTTTACCGGCTGTGAGGAGGAGGATGATGATGCCGCACTGGCTGTGAGGAGGATGATGATGCCGCACTGGCTGTGAGGATGATGCCGCACTGGCTGTGAGGATAATGCCGCACTGGCTGTGAGGCTGATGTTTTACTGGCTGGTCCATACAATCAGGGCAACTGTTACCACCCACCTTTCGTGTCTACCTCTTTCCTCATAGACTAAGCTTGCGAGCAGGGCCCTCTTTCCTCTTGGTATTTGTTATAACCTACTGTATGTGATTATTGTTATGCTGTAATGTCTATTGTCTGTACAAATCCCCTCTGAAATGTAAAGTGCTGCGGAATATGTCGGCGCTATAAAAATAAAATGTATTATTATTACTGGCAGTGAGGATGATAATGCCGCACTGGCTGTGAAGATGATGTTTTACTGGCTGTGAGGATGATGCTGCCGCACTGGCTGTGAGGATAATGCTGCACTGGCTGTGAGGATGATGCTACACTGGCTGTGAGGATGATAATGCCGCACTGGCTGTGAGGATGATGCTGCACTGGCTATGAGGATGATGTTTTACCGGCTGTGAGGATGATGCTGCACTGGCTATGAGGATGATGGTTTACCGGCTGTGAGGATGATGAGGCCGCACTGGCTGGGAGGATGATGAGGCCGCACTGGCTGGGAGGATGATGCTGCACTGGCTATGAGGATGATGGTTTACCGGCTGTGAGGATGATGAGGCCGCACTGGCTGGGAGGATGATGTTTTACTGGCTGTGAGGATGAGGATACCGCACTGGCTGCGAGGATGATGTTTTACTGGCTGTGAGGATGATGATGCCGCACTGGCTGTGCAGCTGGGTACGTCACTTCGAGCCCTCATTCCCCTGCATTTACCACACCTTAGGATTGCTGTCCACCTGTGAGGTTAGGGTCACATAGATGCAGATTTCTCAACCGAAATCTGCAGCATTTCTTCATTAAAAATTTGTTTATTTTCCACACTGATTGTGTTTTATGTTATAGAAATTGAGGTTTAAGTTGAAATGAATGGGTAAAGTCTGCACCAAGGCACATTTCTGCAACTGATGGACATACTGGAAATTTAAGGGCAATGCCTTCACCACAGTTGTTTCTGTGACAATTGGTCCCATTGAACTTAATGGGACTGTTTCAGATGAATCAGGCAGTTGCTGAACTTTCTGCAGCATGTGAATTCACGCTAATAGCCCAACAAAAGCGTGTTCCTGCACTGAATATGCACATCAGCCAAGCAGAAAGAATCGATGCGGACACCAATGATGCATGCATGTGATGATAAGTCCTCAGTTCCAGATTAGGGCTGTGCTATCTATAGGGTTTGCAGCGTTCCGACCAACCACACTTGCTAAAACACTGAATGAAAAAAAAAACCTGCGGCTCCGAGCATGAGTGACATCACTAAAATTATCCTATGCCTTTCAGAGGGAATGTCCTTGATTTCATCATCTTATGCAGTTTCTGGGTAGATTAGCACTTACTTATTTGCAATTTTTAATAAGCAGTATATTGCATAGTACATTGTTTTAAATGGGTTTTCTTTACATCATAAATAGAAAACATATTTTCAATCATTTTCTTATTTAGACGAGCGGAAAATCGGACGTGTGTTGACAGATTTTTAATCAGATAGCACAGAGAGCATTAACCCACGTTATTCTCTCGGTCCGATCAGAAATGAGAGAGGGGAAAAAAAAAAAAAAATCGCAGCAGTCAATACTTTCTTCTGATTCTCAAATGAGACTTGCCCATTCAAGCATATGGGTATGCTAAGAAAAAACTAAACACATAACATCCGAGTAATATCCAATTATTACGGATAAATATCTATTACAAAATTAGGAAACTAATCATGTACTTTTTTTTATGTAGTTGTATTAAAACTGACAGCACATGATGTTACACCACTGTAAAAAAAACCAGACACATGGATGGTACACGCATGTTGTTAGAAAAAAAAAAAAACCCCATCGTTCGAGTTATCTAGATGAAACTTGGGACGTCTTCTCATAATCTTGGCTGCAAGGGCCCTTAGGGTGCTTTCACACTGCGATCAGGCACCCATTCAGTGTGTCCATCAGGAATTAAGTCCGAACCCCCTCCCCCGCAAAATGGGATTCGGGCATATGCGCTAATGGGGCCATAAACTATAATGATGCAGACAGAGTGAAAATGCATTTTGTTAGGTATATACGCCAGAAAATGACACATACTAGAGGCGGACACCCAGACTACTACATCTGACTGTCCACCTCCAGTAGGAATATAATCCAGAAAATGATGCATGGAAGAGTGCACGTTCACTCTGCATTATTAAAGTCTACGGCCCCATCGGTGGAAACGTCTAAATCCCGTTTTTCTGGGTGCTCAGACGTAAGCACCGATGAAGCCACTGAATGGGTGCATAAACGCAGTGTGAATGCACCTTTAATCTGCAGCAGGTCTACTTGCAATGCACAATGGGTTTTTTTCCACACAATGTGAATGGGGTTTGTTATAAAACCCACTTATAATATACTGTACTTTGCTGTGACATTTCGGTGCAGATTTAATAAGTACATAATCACTTTGTAACTGTCTGATTTTAGCACCAGGCACAATGTACAGAACTGTTATTTTCTCAGATAACACATTATGTGTGTTGTGTGTGGGTTAAGGGACAAAGTGAAATCACAGCATCAAGAACATACAATGTCACAACAATAGGGGTTGTGATGTTATCACAAAGGGATAATAATTCATATACCATTGTGCTCACACATAGTTAGGTCCATATATATTTGGACAGAGACAACATTTTTCTAATTTTGGTTCTAGACATTACCACAATGAATTTTAAACAAAACAATTCAGATGCAGTTGAAGTTCAGACTTTCAGCTTTCATTTGAGGGTATCCACATTAAAATTGAATGAAGGGTTTAGGAGTTTCAGCTCCTTAACATGTGCCACTGTTTTTAAAGGGACCAAAAGTAATTGGACAATTGACTCCAAGGCTATTTCATGGACAGGTGTGGGCAATCCCTTCATTATGTCACTCAATTAAGCAGATAAAAGGCCTGGAGTTGATTTGAGGTGTGGTGCTTGCATTTGGAAGGTTTTGCTGTCAAGGAAACATGCCGGTGAAACAAGCCATCCTTAAGCTGCAAAAACAGAAAAAACCCATCCGAGAAATTGCTACAACATTAGGAGTGGCAAAATCTACAGTTTGGTACATCCTGAGAAAGAAAGAAAGCAATGGTGAACTCATCAATGCAAAAAGACCTGGGCACCCAAGGAAGACAACAGTGGTGGATGATCGCAGAATAATCTCCATGGTGAAGAGAAACCCCTTCACAACAGCCAACCAAGTGAACAACACTCTCCAGGAGGTAGGCGTATCAATATCCAAATCTACCATAAAGAGAAGACTGCATGAAAGTAAATAGAGGGTTCACTGCACGGTGCAAGCCACTCATAAGCATGAAGAATCAAAAGGCTAGACTGGACTTTGCTAAAAAACATCTAAAAAAGCCAGGACAGTTGTGGATGAACATTCTTTGGACAGATGAAACCAAGATCAACCTCTACCAGGATGATGGAAAGAGAAGTATGGCGAAGGCGTGGTACAGCTCCTGATCCAAAGCATACCACACCATCTGTAAAACACGGCGGAGGCAGTGTGATGGCTTGGGCATGCATGGCTGCCAGTGGCACTGGGTCACTAGTGTTTATTGATTATGTGACACAGGACAGAAGCAGCCGAATGAATTCTGAGGTATTCAGAGCCTTACTGTGTGCTCAGGTCCAGTCAAATGCAGCCAAACTGATTGGTCGTCGTTTCATACTACAGATGGACAATGACCCAAAGCATAAAGCCAAAGCAACCCAGGAGTTTATTAAAGCAAAGAAGTGGAATATTCTTGAATGGCCAAGTCAGTCACCTGATCTCAACCCAATTGAGCATGCATTTCACTTGTTAAAGAATAAACTTCAGACGGAAAGGCCCACAAACAAACAGCAACTGAAAACCACCGCAGTGAAGGCCTGGCAGAGCATCAAAAAGGAGGAAACACAGCGTCTGGTGATGTCCATGAGTTCACGACTTCAGGCAGGCATTGCCAACAAAGGATTTTCAACCAAGTACTAGAAATGAACATTTTATTTACAATTATTTAATCTGTCCAATTACTTTTGGTCCCTTTAAAAACAGGGTGGAACATGATAAGGAGCTGAAACGCCTAAACCCTTCATCCAATTTTAATGTGGATACCCTCAAATGAAAGCTGAAAGTCTGAACTTCAACTGCATCTGAATTGTTTTGTTTAAAATTCATTGTGATAATGTCTAGAACCAAAATTAGAAAAATGTTGTCTCTGTCCAAATATATATATATGGACCTAACTGTAGCAGGATATATCGGAGATGTAGTCTACAAATCTGCATGACATCTATATTGTGCTATAAGGGTATGTTCACACTGGACATTTTTCCTGCTTTTTTTATACTAATTTTCAGCTGCTTTTTACAGTACCAGCAAAGCCTATGAGATTTCAGAAATCTCATGCACACACATTGTTTTTTTGTGTCATCAGGATATTGTGCTTTGCTGCTTTTTTGGACATAGAGCATATCACTTCTTTCAGCGTTTTTGCTGTGTTTTTCATCCACTGGCTTGAATGGGTGTTGAAAAAATGCAGCAAAAATGCAGGTATCATTATTTGCAGCATTTTTGCTGCTAAAAAGTCATGGACAATAGCATGGACAAAGACACAAGGTTAACCCAAAAAATGCACCAAAAAACACAACCAAACCTGCGTTTGCGCGGCAGCTTCTTTCCTGCCAAGAAATCAGATTCTGCTGCAGCAAAAACGCCCAGTGTGAACTTACCCTTAAAGAATATATTACTCCACGTTATTAATTGCACAATCCAATAACAATATGCTGTAGAAAGAAATGACAATAGTGTGTGTATCCTGCACCTTTCTGACATACAACAGAGTTATCCTAAATTAGTTCATGATTGCACTTGCAGTAAAAATGAAAAAGAAATAGTCATTAGTAAACTGTAGATCGCAAGAAGTGCACACTATTAAAAAAAAAAAAAAAAGGTGACACATTAAAAATTTAATCACATTTGCACTGCCAAAAAAGGGAAAAATAACCTAAAAATAAAACAGCCAGTTATTTCCAAAAGCCATTTCTGTTTTAGATGGGTTCACGCAATGCAGTGCCATATTTCCACAATATAAATATGCTTCCTCATTTATAGTACCACATACAGGTCCGGGATAATGATGGTCAGATAACAGTTTATATTAGAATCAGACAAGTTGGAATGACAGATCGCTGCCAGATCATCGCCCCACGAGAGAAAGATCAGACGTCTTAAATAGGACAGTCATAAATATGAATTTCCTGGTCGTCTCCTGCAGAGACAATTTTCGATCCATTTCTATTGTACTGTACACCCCAAACCTAAGAGGAAAACACAGGAGTCATGTTTGGTAAATTACTACTATGCACTGAAAGAATTACATTTTTTTTTCTTTGCAAAACATTCATCCATAGTAAAAGATTTCATTTTATTTTGGGACTAAAAAGACTAAGTGATTGTTAGGCCTGTTTCACACTTCCGTTTTTAGATGTCAGTCAAAATCCGCCAATTTTGAAAAAAAAAAAACCGGATCCGCAAAAAAAAAGGGACGGGTCCGTTTTTTCCCCCCAGACTTACATTATTGGCGGATCTTGACTGACGGTCGTCAGTCCCCCCGGTTTTTTGATGGATCCGCCAAGATTTTAGCGTCTCCCGTGCGGATGAGACGGACCCTGCAACCAGGGCTGTGGAGTCGGAGTCGTAGCTCATTTTGGTGGAGTCGGAATAAAATGGTCCGACTCAGACTCCTAAAATATATAATAAATTGGGTACAGTAGTTCAATGCAGAATGTGCTGAATATTTTTTCATAGGAATTTGGGAAAGTTATGAAATGTCCTATAAATGGCTGATCTATTCCTGATCTAAGGATACATTCACACACAGCGTGTTTGCTGCGTTTTTTGAGGATACGTTTTTCAGCTGCAAAAGCAGATCAGCTTTTTAAAAAACCGCATCACCTGAAAGATTTTTGAGCTCATAGATAATGGTTTCAATAGCAAAAGCAGGTTAGAAATCTGTTCTATCCATTTATCCATATCTGTCTATCCACATCTTATCTGTACCAAAAGAATGAAAGCCGGGTAGCATAGAGACTAACACTCCTTTTTTTTTTTTTAAGCACTAGTCAGGTACACATCATAGCTGCCCAAAAGGACGCTCAGGACAGGCATTGCTCGTCTTCAGTAACACATCAACATCAATTGATAGTTGGAATAAATAGACTGCATTCACCACATCTTAAGGTGCAGGCTTTATTTTCAAGTGTAGGGGTGTGCAGTACAAGGTTCTGCAGCAGCTGAGGTGTGCAGTATGAGATTCTGCCCACCCCTAGTTTTGATCCTGGCTAAAACAGTTTCTTATAGATATGGCAAACCCTCAGGTAACCCTAAATGAAGGTCAATGGACACAGGTGGCTGAATTGAAGGAATTGCTTAGTCACCTATTTACCGTGACTAAAAAATTACAAGCTGAGGATTTAACTCCTGGCATTTTCATAAGGGAGTGGAAGAACTTGCTATTTTGCCTGTCCCAAAGAGATTTAATCACAGATGGCATTTCTGCTTCAATGAAACGGAGAGACACAGCTATTGGAAAATAAAAATTTTCTGGCAGCTGTTTATGTGGACCCAAGTCATCGTATATTGCTTGATGATCAACAGCTTACTAAAGGAAAAGAAGCTCTGACTGAGGTAGCAGTTAGGATGAGTGGCCTACAGGAGGACTGCCAGGCGCAAGAGGACTTGGGTCCTGACAGTGCTACTGCTGCCATATCTTCATCCTCATCAGATGAGGAGTTTGACTTTGACAAGTATTTGGATGATATGGAGCAGGCAAAGCGTTGCTGCAAGAAAAAAGATTTCACTCTGTCTCCTATAGCAAGCAGATTGACCATATTTCAGCAAAATGTTTCACTTGCTCTCAAAGAAAAAGAAAAATTCAACCGTTCATCAAAACTGACTGTGCATGAGGCAATTCCTTTACACTTGGAAATTGTTAGAGATGTTGCCCATGTGGTTACCGGCTTTGCCTCCAACTCAAGTTAGTGTAGAGAGGTTGCTTTCTGGCCTTAAAATTATTAGGTCAGATTTTAGGTCATCTATGAAGGAGGATCTGATGGAGGCAATTCTATTTCTTAGAACAAATTCATAGACTTCACAAGTGTTATTTAGTATGTTGCTGTTGAAAACTTTTTTGCCACTTACATAGTTTATTATAGAGTGTGTGTGTGTGTGTGTGTGTGTGTGTGTGTGTGTGTGTGTGTGTATATATATGTATATATATATATAAAAGATATTATAGTGTATTACATATTTACAATTTATTACAGTTTTTTTTATCTAAAGTTGTATTCCAATAAATATATATTATGTTCTATCTAAATGTCTTGATTATTGTATCATAAAAATGATTAAATGTCTGATGTTCACATTGTACTACAATAAATTTTTCACTTAAATATAAGCAATATATGTGGGAGTCGGAGTCAGTGTAAGGGAAATTGAGGAGTCAGAGTCGCATGTTTGGCTTACCGACTCCACAGCCCTGCCTGCAACGCTTTTTTTCCTTGACGGTCCGGTATTTTGAAGTGCGCATGCCCGGAAGCTTTACACCGGGAAGCGCATTTTAACCATGAAATGCGTCTCTCTCTCTCTCCTTTTCCAGGCAGCGGTTCCTTTAAAAACCCGACTTCAGCGGATCCGTCAAAACAACGGTCCGGTGCCACACGGTGTCTCAACGGAAACGGATCCGTTGTTAGCACTTTTCACAGATTGCAACTGACGTCAAAAAGCGGAGGTGTGAAACAGGCCTTAGAGGCTACTGTTCCAGTCCTACAGACACATCTATAATTATCAGTATCTGCTCACACATGTTAACAGCATCTCTTATCGTACCCTTTCCCATAAATGGATGAGGATGGATAAGTAATCTTCAGAATAGACACCCCCTTATAATGTGTATAGCTGGGTTATTTTTAGCACAAATAATTGCTTCTAGTTTGTAATTTACTCTGTAAAAAATGTAGCCCCCCCCCCCAAGAGCAGTGTGGCCACCAACAATGTGCACATAATAAAGATTTCAGTGACTGAGTTTCTGAATATAGCCTAAGGCTGGAGTCACACTAGTGATTTTAAAATCAGTCTGATTTTGTTCCTGCAAAGTCGGACGAATGTAATGCAAGTGTCATGTGTTTTTCATGCGAGTACAATCCGACTTTTCACACCTAGCATCCGATTTCCATCTGAATACAATGTGATTGCTTTCAGACTGCAATGCGATTTTAAAGTGAGCTTTTACATAGAGAATTGCTGTATGTCATTTACACATCATTTTCAAAGGAAATATTCTTCAAAACAAAAAATTCTCACACGGCCCTCCCACTGACGTCAGATAGGTGAAGTGAGTTCATTGGCTGTGAACTCCCAGGACCTGTCTGGCAGCCCCACGAGCAGGAGAACTTTCCTACACTCACAGTGCCATCAGATAGGTAATAGGAGTTCACAGAGAGAGACTGAACACACGTGCTCAGTGTCTTTGCCTGATGACAGACTGTATGGTCGCATCATGCAACCTGTCATCTACATGTACCACAGCTAGACCCTTCATGGGACAAATGGATTATCATCTTCTCTGGGGAAAGGCGAGGATATTGTTGTTTTTTATATTAACTCTTTTGCAGAAGACAATGGTGTCGGGGGAATGGGCGAGGTCATAAGTATGGTTTAATAAAGATTTATTAAAAGGTCAATCTTTCAAATAAAGGACTTTATTCTGGCTGTTTGTGTTGTTATACAATATGACTATGGGGCTAGTAATGGGGGAGTCTTATTGATGCCTCTCCATTACTAATCTCGGGACTTGATGTCACCTGACAATGCAAAGGTGATATCAACCCCCCCCCCAACTATCACCCCACTTGCCACCGCTACAGGGCAAGTGGGAAGAGTGAGGCTAAATGCCAGAAATATATATATATCTCCTATATGTATATATCTATTCTGTTGGGTCACGCTGTGATATTACTGTATGCGGCAAGTGAATTGCCAGCGTTTCAAGGGCGAATGGTGTGTAAAAATCGGACAGCACTCGCATGGTCTGAGTGTTGTGCAATTTTTTTTTCTCGCACCCACTGACTTCTATTGCGGAATGCTATCCGATTTACAATTACAATCACAGCATGCTGCAAGTTTTTTCTAGTCCGATCGTGATCTGATCTGGGAAAAAAAACGCAGATGAACACACAAATGATAGAATATAATTGGTCCGAATGCAATCCGATTTTTTTATCGGATTGCATTCGTCCGATTTCATCGCAAGTGGGAATGAGCCCTAACCCTGTTCATTCCAAGTAAAATATTAACGTGGCCATACACCTCAGACAGCTGTGAGACACAAAATAAAATACATTTTGAAGTATTATGAAAATAAAAAGATCTACTTTGTGTTACCTGTTCTTGGTGGTCAAAGAAAGTATGTACACATGTTCTGCTGGCAACATCCCAGACCTTTACACTTTTATCAGATGAGCTAAAAAGAGATGATAGATGTATAATATTTCCCATCAGCCACAGATCTCTTACAGATATGTACTGTATACAGAAAGACACATGTCACCAATGTGTCCTACCTAGAGACAAAGTGAGCGTCATCAGGAGAGAAGGCCACATTCAGCACCCAGGAGCCATGTCCACTCAGTGTTCCGGCCAAACTAGCATGTTGCCTAACAAAATAAATACAGATATAATGCATTGGCTTACATTCATTTATTCTGTCTTACCCGCCATTCCAACCTATTAAAGGGAATGTGTCAGCAGGTTTATACTAGTTAATCTGCAGCAGCATAATGTAGGGGCATAGAGACTGATTACTCAGCAGCTTAAGGGTACTTCACACATAGCGAGATTATTAGCGAGATCACTGAAACGTCACAGGTTTTGTGATGCGCCAGCGATCTCGCTACGTGTGACACATAGCGACGACCGGCCCCCCGCTGCGATATCGCTGATCGTGCTCGAATGTCCTAGGACATTTTTTGATCGTTGGTGTCCTGCTGGCCAGCAAGCATTGCTGTGTTTGACGCCATAACGACGAGCGACCTCGTTGGCGACTCAGAACTCAGGGACGTAGGCGTGATTTTGCTTTGTTTTTTTAATGCCCCCTCAGCTCTGATTGGTGGTCTCAAATTAGGATCTTTGTAGCGTTTCCTTTTATAGGATCAATTATATGCAATCATAACATTTAACATGTACAGTTATAATAATCGCGTGTCCTCGTGTCAGTGACTGTGGATCCACGAATAAATAGCGCACTAGCGACTCAAACAGGGACACTGAAGCAAACCGCGTAGTGATAGCGCAGTAGTGGCCACCAATCGGAGCAGAGGGGCGTGGAAAAGGCAACGCTGAAGCACGCCTATCGAGGTCTGAGTCGTCAGAATAGCTGCTGTGTGACAAGGTCCCAACGACCGCCGAGGTCGTTATACGGATCGCCGTATCGTTGCTGCGTCGTTGAGTAGATCTGCCTGTTTGACAGCTTACTAGCGACCATGTAGAGATGTACCAGAGATTCTTACCAGGTCATATCGTTGTCGGGAATCGCTGGAGCGTCGCTATGTGTAACGGGACCCTGACTCTAGTTTCCATACAACCAATGTTTTATCAGCAGAAAATTATCACTACAGGACTAGGTGTTGCGTGTAAGACACTCCAGCTAATCTATGCAACCACACCCCCCACCACTGATTGACAGTTTGCTGACAATGTACAGTGCATGCAGGAAGCTGTCAATCAAAACTGTGGGTGGAGTTATACACAGCTCAGCATTCTGGCTACTGATACAGCTACAGGTCCAGCAGATATAAAACGGGGACTCTATTAAAGCTGCACCAAGCAGTCCAGTAAGTGATACATCGCTGGAATCAGGTCATCTGCCCCTACATCATGCTATGCTTGGATTGCATGCCAAAAACCTCCCTTTAAGTTGTTTAGATTACATGTATGCAGCCTAGATTATTAAATTAGATGAAAAATGTACTTTGCTCTCAAATAAGCAGCACAGCAAATATTAAAGCTAATTAATAAGGAAATTGTTAGTTATGCAGTTTCATCATCGATTCTTTAAAGAATCTTCAAACATGTAGCTACAAAGAGACTGTAACAACTATAATGACTGTGGACAACAATATGCTACAAATGGAATAGCAATAAATTATAAAAGAAAACATTGCAGCTATAAGAGGCAGCAACTCACACATCGTAGATCTTGATATATCCATCATCTGATCCTGTAACTAGCAGCTGGGAATCCGGAGAGAAAGTTAGTGATCTAATAGGCATAGCATGACCTGATGGGGGGGAAATTAAAATAAAGAGGTAATCCTAAGTTGTACATTTTTTTTTTTTTTTAAGCGAAAACTATAAAAACACAGATTATCATAATTTTGATTAACCTTTTAAAGACCAGGGCCATTGAAGCCTCTGTATTCATTGTGAAACGTCGTCTTTTGGAACGATGAGATAGGTTTTAATTTGTCTCTATCAGTCCATTTGGTAGTTTGCATATACTAAACCAGGGTTCCCCAACTCCAGTCTTCAAGGCCCACCAACAGATCATGTTTTCAGATTTCCTTAGTATTGCTCAGGTGATAATTGCAGTACCTGTGCAATACAAAGAGAATCCTGAAAACATGATCAGTTGGTGGGTCTTGAAGACTGGAGTTGGGGAACCCTGTACTAAACTACTGCCAAAAATACAAATTCACTACTGTGACTATTAATGGGCTGTTATGGCATATTAACAATATTTGCTTTTAGTTACCTTAATTCCCTGAGGGAGTAAAGAGCAAATGGAAAATTTGAGCCTTAGATCTGACTCGCACATCTGTGTTTCAGGGTCTGCTTTGCATGGACTAGACAGCCATAGAGATGCACAAATGATGCAGATGATCTCGGGAGACACACAGTCGGTGTGTGTATTGCAGTCCATCATTGGATCACGAACCACAGATGTGTGAATCCTGCCTTACATTAGCTGCAGTGGGGGGAAATAAAAGGTCATGTTGCAATAGTTGTGAAAAAGGAATGAAGCTGTCAAACAGGTTTACATTTTGCCTGATCTACCTAATAAAAGGGCTAATATGGGGGAGGGGGGCTGCCTTTTTACAGTTTTCCTGCAATTTCCTCAGAGGATGAGAGAATGGGCACTAGGAGAGAGTAATATAAAGTTTGATAAAAGGGTAGGAGAGCTATAAATGAGCGGGGTGATAACAGGTCAATCTCAATCTGGACCTTTAGGGACTATTGAGTCAGACAGCCAACCTCTGTCAAATGTGGCATTATTGAAAGGGGTGTTCCGAAGGCAAAAATTATTTTCCTCCTAACTCCTTATCCATTTGATACCATAATCTAAGCTATTTTCTAATATACTTGGTTTTAAAAATTCCCTAACTACACTATTTAGTTTGTCTATTTTATTTTGTTTTCACTTCCTGTCTGAGGACGATTAGTTTTAGAGTCCACAGTGCATGCTGATACTGAAATGAAGCATCATCAGAGCAGGGGGAAGAGGCAGCGATCACTGTCACAGCCTCTTTCTCTTCCCTGAAAAGAAATGTCATCAGTGACGCTCATTTCAGGGGCTGTGCTCGTCCCTGCGCTGTCCCTTGCTAGGCTTTCTAAACACTTATAGTATTTTCCTTTAGTTATTTTAGTTATATGGCATCTGTACACAGGTTAAGAAAAAAACTACATTTTGTAGCGGTAACTGTAGATCGGAACTAATCTAATCAGGTAAGTTGAGTTGGAGAAAAGAATACTAAACCTAAAAATGACAGTAAACAGGAGATAAACTAGTCAATACTGCTTGTCAAGTCGGCAGCAAGATCCTGAAACAAACAAATGATTTGCAAACATTCTTTAGAGAATGCAAGGGTTATTTTCCTGCTGGCAAAAGGCCATGGGGAGGCAGCTTCCAAATATCACTGTCCTGCTACAGACAAAGAAGAGGGGGGGGAGAGGCTCCTGCTGCAGACAGTTGTCTTAAGGCCAAACACAAGATCATGGAAAAGTGGCTCATAAATCTCCTGTGACAGATTTTTTATTTTTCTTATTTTTAATAGCAGTGTGAGACAAAATAGGTTTGACAAGGAGATTCGGCAAGCTGTTATCGTAATAATTATGGGAGGGCTTTTTTTTTTTCTTTGTTTAATGTTTCCTTCATATAAATTTCAGAGAGACCATCTTACCTTCCAACGTGTGGAGAAGTTTCCCTGTGGCAATATCAAAGATATTGATAATGCCATCTATGGCACCGCTAGCCAAATACTTTCCGTCTGGGCTCTGTTAAAAAAAAAAAAAAAAAAGGGCGGGAGGGGAGTGTGACTAGTATAAAACAGGCAAACAACACTAGTCCGACAGACTAAAGAAAGCAACGTACATAAGCAATACTAAGGATAAATTTGCCTCTGGTGTCCAGAGAGTATTCCTTTTTTCCAGTCTCTACGCCAAAGATATTCACTTTTCCTACATGACTTCCAGTAGCCAAATGCTGTGAGTCCGGTGAAAAGGCAACAGACCAGGCATCCACTGGGGACATAAAGAGGTTAGACAATACATCTGGGCATGGATTAGAAGCTAATCATCTTACATAGACTAAAACACTCATAAATAAAGGTCAGTGAACTAAAGGTCTCGTTCTTACCTGGCCCAGCATCTATGGACCGGATCTGCTTGCCAAACTCCAAGTCCCAAAGTCGAATGTGAGCATCTAATGAACTAGAGGCTGCAATGTTTCCATTAGGACTCACATTTACAGAAACCACCCCTAGCTGGTGGCCTTCAAGTGTCCATTGTAGTTCTAGGTGTTCATCAGACCTGCAGAAGGAGAATCAACATATAAACTAATATTCCTGTGACCAAAAGTCATCCATGGGGTTTTTGATTTACACTACCAAGCCTCACATCATTAACTGGTATATAGGACCACTTTACCAATAAAATGAGGGTCTATAGTCAAGTCTCTATTGCAAATAATGCATGCATTGCTCTATATAAGACTAAATAACCCATTGCTGGGACAGTGTGTCACTGGGCTCCTTTAACACATGCCACAATTCATGATCCTCTGATACGCCAGAGAAATAGCGGTATAGTACAATGAAAAATACTTCACTTCTTACATCACATGACCGATATCCATTTTAAATTCTTCAATAGCTCCAAAAACGGACAGTATATTACTCCATACAGTATTATGGCCACCGCATAGTGCGCCATACAGAGTATTGAGGCCCATATATTTCTCCATACAGAATCATTGGTCCCATATAATGTTCAATATAGTATATGATGAGCTCCACATAATGCTACAGTATATGTTGGTCCCCATGGATGAAGCTCCACTGTCTTATGGGCCCAAATAATGCTCCATATATAATGGGCCCCATTTCTAATGCTCCAGTGTATAATGGGCCCTGTAAATGCTGCTCCAGTGTCTGATGTCCCCCATTTGGATAGCTCCAGCATATGATGGGCCTCACGGATGATGCTCTAGTGTACGATTGGTCCAAATAATGCTCCATATATAATCTGCCCCATTTACAATGCTCCAGTATTTGATGGGCCCCATGGATGATGCTCCAGTGTCTTATGGGCCCAAATAATGCTCCATATATAATGGGCCCCATTTCTAATGCTCCAGTGTATAACGGGCCCTGTAAATGCTGCTCCAGTGTCTGATGTCCACCTTTGGAATGCTCCAGTGTATGGTGGGCCCCATATATCATTCTCCCGAGTATAGTGCTCCCCAAAAATTGCTCCCAACCTTTAAAACAATTAAATAAATCTCCTCGCTAGGGAATCCCTGTACTCTGGACTCCTCGTCTCCTGTTTAGGCAGAGGGCGTACAGACATGATGTCATCGCGCTCTCTGACCAGAATGTCACTGTCAGGAAACGCGGAAGACATCACGGCGGTGGAGCAGGGAGAGGTAAGTATTTCAACTTTGCAACTGCTATGATCCTGAGCAAAGAGGGGGGGCCCACTCGTTGGCGACAGCACTGGCACAGAGTCCCTCATAGTATGGCGGTGTGTCTGACGGTGGGTGTGCACTCCCACCGTCCGAGACACTTGATTGTACTATGAGGGACCCAGTGCCATCGCCCAAGAGTGGGCCCACCCACCTGTCCAGGGCAACGGCACTCGCACGGGTGCGTGCGCCAGGTGGTGACCCCGGCCCTGGGGGGGGGGGGGGCAGCCCAGTTAGGGAGGTTGAAAAAATGGCATATGTTGATGTTGGACATTCAGCAGCTGCAAATGGAGGAAGTGGAGGACAAAAGCGAGCCATTTTTCTGGCAACCTATGCGTCATCAGGGGAAGGTGGGACAAAATCCTTTGAAACCCATGTATGGCTCATTTTAATGAAGGTTAGATCATCAACATTTTGGGTCGACAGACGGGTCCTTTTTTCTGTCAGGATTGATCCAGCAGCACTGAAGACTCTTTCAGATAGCACACTTGCAGCTGGGCAAGCGAGCTCCTGTAAGGCATATTGTGCCAATTCAGGCCAGGTGTCCAGTTTACAGGCCCAATAGTCAAAGGGGAATGACCTGTGAGGGAGAACATCGATATGGGAGGAGAAGTAGTTTGTAACCATAGTTGACAACTGCTGTCTCCTGTCACTTTCAATCGATGCAGTATTACCAGTCGTGTGAGCGGTACTTGAAAAATCAGTCCACAACATGGTCATGAAACCCCTGTCTCCAACGCCACTTTGGATGTGTGCACCACGAACACCTCTTCCATGTTGCCCCCTACGGCTCGTGTGAGAACCATCACCGCTGCTGTGTGCTGGGAATGCCTCAAACAAACGGTTTACCAGAGTTGCTTGTTTGTTAGTCAATATTAGCTCTAGGTTCTCCTGTGGCATGATGTTTTGGAATTTGCCTTTATAGCGTGGATCCAGGATGCTGGCCAACCAGTAGTCGTCATCGTTCATCCTTTTGGCAACGCGGGGGTCCCTTTTTAGGATCTGCAAGGCATAATCTGACATGTGGGCCAATGTTCCAGGTGTCAGTGATGCACTGCGAGTGCTGGGTGGAGGAGCACTTTCTGGCAAATCCACATCCCTCCAGTCACACACAAACCCTGTACCTGACCTTGCCACGCCAACATTTTCTCTTGCCCCCTGAGAAGCATCCTCCTCCCCTAAATAATCATCCCCATCATCCTTCTCCTCCTCCACCTCGTCCAGGAGAGTTCCCTGAGCAGACAATGGCTGACTGTCATCAAGGCTTCCCTCCTCCTCGGCTGCAGACGCCTGCTCCTTAATGTGCGTCAAAGTTTGCATAAGCAGACGCATAAGTGGGATGCTTATGATGGCGTCGTCTGCGCTTACCAGCCGTGTGCATTCCTCAAAACACTGAAGGACTTTACAGAGGTCTTTCAGCTTCGACCACTGCACACCCGACAACTGCATGTCTGCACTCAAACTGCCTGCCCGTGTATCCTCCCACAAACGCATTACAGCCTGCCTCTGTTCGCACAGCCTCTCAACCATGTGCAGGGTGGAGTTCCACCTTGTTGCAATGTCGATAATTAGGCGCTGCTTGGGAAGGTGGAGCAATCGCTGCAGCTTCTGCATACGACTAGAGTGTACGGGCGACCGGCAGATGTGCGAGCACAGTGTTCGCACCTTATGGAGCAGGGCTGTTAACTCCAGATAATTATTGAGGAAGCACTGCACCACCAGGTTCAAAGTGTGAGCAAGGCAAGGTATGTGTCTGAGTTTCCCTGAGTTTTGAAAGAGCTATGTCTGCCACAAAATTCCGTCCGTTATCACTAACTACCTTGCCTGCCTCAAGATGTAGACTGCCCAGCCATGACTCAGTTTGTCACTGCAAGTAGTTGGCCAGTACCTCCGCGATGTGTCTGTTGTCGCCCAAACACAATCTTCAACACAGCCTGCTGACGCTTACCACTAGCTGTTCGATAGTGGGACAGCTCGTGTGCAACACTGGCAGCTGCGGATTGAGTGCTCGTGCGACTGCGCTCTGTGGACTAGCTTTCGCTTCTGGAGGAGGAGGGTGGCCTACAGCCAACTGTTTCCTATACCGTGAATTAGGCAGCACTGTCCCACCGCCGCTGTCCCCTGTGGACCCTGCATCCACCACATGAACACAGTGCGCAGTGATGGACACGTAACGGCTCTGGCCATGCCTACTGGACCATGCATCTGTTGTGAGGTGCACCTTTCCACTCACTGATTGCTTGAGTGCATGGACAATGCGGTCTTTCACATGCAGGTGGAGGGCTGGGACGGCTTTTCGAGAAAAGTGCCGACCGGGTAGGTCATAGCGTGGTACTTCGTAGGCCATGAGCTTGTGGAAAGCTTCGCTTTCAACCAACCGGTAGGGCATCATCTCTAACGAGATTAGTTTGGCAATGTGGGCGTTCAAACACAGTGTACGCAGATGAGAGGATGAGTACTTTCTTGTCCTACTCAGAGTCTCTGGTAGGGTGAGCTGGACTTGAGAGCTGCAAATGGTGGAACTAGCGGTGGACATGGCGGACAGAGAGGGTTGGGGATGGTGTTGGTGGTCTTGCTGATGGCCTAGATTCAGTCTTTCGTAGCAATAACATTGTGATTCCCTGACTGCTTTGGCTTTGCGACGACACCTCAACATTCGGAGCAGGTGCACATGTGGTTAAACGTCTAAGCATGCAACTGGTATTCAAATTTCTCAGATTTTTCCCTCGGCTAAAGTTCTTTGCACACTTCTTACCGATAACCTTTGCCTGATCATTAGGATTTTGTTCAAAAAAGTGCCACACTGCACTCTTCCTACTATGGAAGACATTTTGAGACCTTGCACGCTGTGCTAATTTGACCATCTGGCCAAGCTGTCCTGCAACTCTTTTGGGTTTTGTAACACGTTTTTGGACTGCTACGGTCCTGCCAGATAACAGCTGTTGCGATGTCGTTGCCTGCTGCGGATCCTCCTCTTCTGAGCTATTGGCAGCGGCACCCTCTTCCCCCAATGGATGCCAATCTGGGTCAACAACTGGGTCATCCATTACCTCCTCTTCAATTTCATGTGCACCTTCCTCTGTGTCACCGTGAAAGGTGGTATAGTATGCGGGAAGGGGCACCTGAGTTTCATCAGGGTCTGAATCTGCCTCAGTACACTGCGAGGACAATGTGGCTGTGCATCAGTGCACTCCATGTCAGATTCATCTTGGACTGGGGAATTCACGATTTGATTTGATAACCCAGGCATGGTATGTGAAAAGAGTTCCATGGAGTAATCTGTAGTGTGGCCTGCCGCATCCTTCACTTTTGGTAGGGGTGAAGGACTCAAGGTGTTGTTCCTGACCAGGAGCCTCCACTGACGACTCAGAGCTTTTATTTTTTGAAACTTCTGAAGAGGTAGCGATAGAGCTGGAAGCTGTGTCAGCAATGTAAGCCAAAACTTGTTCCTGAAGCTCCGGCTTTGAAAGCGTTTACCTACTCCCAGAAAAGGGAGCCTTCGAGGCCTTGTGGAGCCAGACGATGACGCAGGCTCAACACCTCCTGCCTTAGATGCTATTGTGCTTTTGCCACTACCAGCAGATGCACCACCATCATCAGTACCAGCTGGCATCCCCCGCTCACTTCCACGGCCTCTTCCACCATACTTCCTCATTTTTGGGAAAATGTACCCAAAATACCACCAGCTATATGGTACTGTAAAACAAGGTACAAGGTGTATATAGTATTGTGGAGAATTTTAATCTCCCTAGAGATTTTAGGAGGCTGAACTATTATCTCAGGCCCACTATAGATTACACCTTAATTTAACAGGCTGAAATTGGCTGGTGTATGACAAGGTACAAAGTGTATATAGTATTGGGGAGAATTTAGGAGGCTGAACTATTATCTCAGGCCCACTATAGATTATACCTCAATATAACAGGCTGAAATAGGCTGGTGTGTTGTGAAGTCATTTTCTGGTTTACCTCTGGCTTCTGGTGAGGGTGGTGGAGCTGGCTGTGTTGACAGAGGAGTCGTGAGTTCTCTATCCGGGCTCCCTCTAGTGGTGACAGTATGTAATGAAGCTGATCTAAATGGCAGAGACCTGCCACCTGAGGAGGAGGACTGTGAGTGGACATCAGGAGTCTCTGACTGGATTTAAGACAGCCGACTCCCTAATTTTGTGCTGGTGATTATTCCTGCCCTGAGGTTCTGGTTTCCAGTTCTGTTCCTGCCTTCTCAAGCTAAGTGTGCTCTGCTATTTTTTCACATGAGATTTGGTCTGGTTTACTCAGGTTTTGTGGTCAGCCATCCCCTGCTGGGGCTGCGCTGAATTTCCATTCTTATGTCTCTGTTTATGCCATTTTTCTTTTTGTCCCTGATCAGATTGGTCTCTTTTTGCTCTGTCTTCAGAATATACCAGAGTGCTGATATAGGGAATTGAAGTCTAGTGACTTCAGGGTTTTTGTTATCAGAAAGTGTTGGACATTTTTTGGCAGGGTTTTGTGCGTGATTGCTGACAGCATCTTTCCTTTCCTGTCCTTTCTAGTTAGTGTGGGCCTCATCGTTTGCTCAGCCTATTTTTCTATCTGTGTTTGTGTTTTCATCTTGTCTCACCGACAATACATGTTTGGGGGCTGTCTATTGCTTTGGGGTCTGCTCTGGGGCAGTTTAGATTTCCTCTTTTCTTGCTTTAGGTTTATTTAGTTCTCTGGCTGTGACGAGGCATCTAGGATCATCGTAGGTACGCTCCACGGCTACTGCTAGTTGTGTGGATAGAATCAGGGGTCTGCAATCCGCTTAGTTACCAACCTCTCTGGTTTTCTGTGGCTTAGCTTGTTTTTGTTTTTCCTCCTCGGTGACTTATTCATAACACTGGTGTATGACAAGGTACAAGGTGTATATAGTACTGGGGAAAATTTGAACCTCCCTAGAGATTTTAGGAGGCTGAACTATTATCTCAGGCCCACTATAGATTACACCTCAATTTAACAGGCTGAAATCGGCTGGTGTATGATAAGGTACAAGGTGTATATAGTATTGGGGAGAATTTGAATCTCCCTAGAGATTTTAGGAGGCTGACAATGATGCTATCAGTCCAAGTATGGCAGCAGGCAGCCTAATAAGCAGGACTGCTGCACACAAAAGTGTGGAAAAATGAACGCTTGGTAACTGTGCAGAAAAGAGGAAGAAAAGTATTTTTGCTTTTAAAAAAGCAGTTTGCACAGAAGTGTGCAAACAGCAATGCAGCTATCAGGGAGCCTTATAAGGCAGCCTAATAACCAACAGAGCTGATGCACAAAAATATATCCTCCCCTGCCACTGCACACAAACTGTTGTGTTGTACAGTGAAAATCGCTACCAGCAGAAGCGGGTTTTCTTTTCTTCTTCCCTGCCTAACGCTCTCACTTATTCAGAATCAGCAACCTCTCCCTATGCTAAGATTGGCAGAAGTAAGATGGCGGTCGGCGTGCACGCCCTTTTATAGCCCCTGTGACGCCACACAAAACAAGCCAATCACTTGCATGCCCATTTCAAAGATGGCGGTGACCACTGCCCATTTCATCGCGTTGCCCACAGTGTGCGTCCTCCATCATTGGCTGAAAAAGGCCGCTGGAAGCATCATTTGAAACGCGACTTTGGCGCTCTGGTCGCCGACCTCATGCTATGGTCGGGTTTCGTTTCATGAAACCCGACTTTAGCGGAAGTCGGAGACTTATGAATTTGACCGACCCGTTTCGCTCAACTCTACTCCTTGGTAAAAGTAAGACAGTTCACAAACAAAACAAAAAAAAAAGCTTAACGTGTAATGCACTGGCACTGAAACTTTAAGGTGACTTTTCAGAGTGAGCTGTCAAATGTGTGTATGTGAGGAACAACACTATTTCTGGCCTTTAATGACTTGTGTCCTTTATTATTAGCAGTATTTTCTCTTCATGTGCTCTGCCTTTTTTGTCCTGTTTACAGATGTTGGCAATTTTTGAGTTTCCTAAATTCACTTGTACAACTGATTTACAAAAGGAGTATAGTTATTATTTAAAGTCACAAGTGCCCCAGTATACTCGGGTACAAAATGTGAGGCATCCAAACCTACACTTTTTAACTATGCAGATATGGATCCTATCAACTTACCATTTCCAAACTTTCACCAAATCATCCAGGGAACCACTAATTACAGTTTCTGCTCCATCATTTGTATTCTTCCCCCATGCTACAGACCATATAGCATCATTATGGGCTGGAAAAAATATATAAAACATACAAATGTTACAAGTTGTAATAATAGCTGATGTTTGAAAGACTGTGTCCCATTAGGGTAATATGGAGGTCACAGATGAAGACAAACTTTGGGGAAATTATAAGTTGCAGAGGCCACTGGACCGGCCTGTCTAATGTTGCATCTTTTTATGTCAATTGCAGATACAAGTAGAAATACTCAGAAGGAGAGGCACAAGTCACAGATTTATACGCTAAAAAAGTAGGAATCTCTGACCCATACAGCCCTATCCCAGGCCATGTATGTACTAGACAGAACATTGTAATGCAATTTGAGAAGAGATTATTACAGACGCATATTCTGTCCTAACCATGGTTCTAACAACCCAGACTGTCAGGTTCATACATCAAGCTGTTGGGACACTAGACCTGCGGTCAGGACTTGTGTGTGAACTCTGGAGCAGTTATCTTATTAAATCTTCCCCAATGTCCAGATTGCCCCTCCACCATGAGCTTACCTTGCTCTTGCTTGTAGAGGATACTATACTGTAGGAAGACAAAATACAACACCAAAATTAGTAACCCAAGATGTACTGCAACTATTGTGGTGTTATTAGTCTTTGCACACCACACTTCCATTGGACACAGCGAGAACCACATCAGAAAAATGCTCATGGTTTTACAGTGAATTGTCGTGTAGTTAAGATGTGTTTTCAGGCCACACTTATTTTTATACAGGCGAGTCACATTTGACATTTCACCAGTAAAAACCGCTGCCAATAAGCATATTTCAACAATGTGGATACAACCAATAAAACTGCGATTTTGACTGTGCAGTGAAAAGATAGCCTATCTGTACTAAGAGAAGAATGGACAGAGCTCACTCACACTGCAGCAGTATTTTCTGCCACTGGATGCTCACACATGTGCATTAGTTATTTCCGATGTACTAGTCCATCTCAGACTTGCCAGACCCTATTGGCAATAATGACATCCATCGGGTTTGGGGTTTGTGCCATGGAGCCAATCACTTTACCAGAGGACCACACTTATCAAAAATGGAGTTAGTTTCACCAAACCTTTAATGTACTCATTCAACTCTGAAACTCCATATTTAATCATATGTCAAAACTTAGGCCTCATTCAGATTTCCGATTTTTGCTGGTATGTGAAAAAAAAGGAACAATTTTCATCATATTCCAAAAAATGTAAAACATTACAATGTTTAAAATTGACATGGCATCTGTGTGCGGTCAGCGATTGTAATTGACCCATAGACTCATTTGGTTGACTTTGGTCTGTGACCTTCGATCAATAAGGACATTTCTCCGATTTTTTTTTTTTTTTTTGCAGTCACATGGTCCACAAAAAAATAGAATACGCGAATATATCCATAGACTATAATGGGTATATATTCTGGCCATGAAAAACACAAACAAATGTATAAACACATATCTGAACAAGCTCTTATGAGGCTGGGGGGTCACACAAGCTTATGTTCTCTCGTGTGAGAGAATCAGGGACGATTATGTAAATGACACTCTGATAGCGTTTGATCCGACTTTAGGTGCACTGTGCTCCTAGTTTCTCTAATAATTGCAGATCTGTACTGCCCCATAGAATGTCACGGGTCCGAGTACTTTCCGATAAAACGTCAAATAGCATTTGGTCATGTTACACACTCGTGTGAGCAAGCCCTAAATGCGGTGCAAATTTCACCAGCTCATCTTTTTGGCATGGTAGTAAACTTCACAATGTTAGAAAAGGTTTATACTAACGTACTAAATGCTGCTTGTTAAAGATGATAATTTGTAAGACTTTTCAATATCTTAAGGAGGACCTTTCAATAATTTTTGCTTATAAAATGTACATTCCTGCACACTGTAGCAGAAATGTACATACATATTTCATTTTTAACTCCACTACGTTGTGGAGATACAGGGCAGCGAAATTACTAGTACCTAGTGTGTTAAGTTTTTATCATTCATCTAGGCATTTCTTTCGCTTCAGCTCTATGGCTGTGTACTTTCATCTCACTATGAAGCTGTTTAATCATCATAAAAAGGCAGCATCCATAGGTATGAGAAAATAGAGGCCCACAGTTTGACCTAAATGAAATACCCTTCTAGGTCAGGAACTGAGTCAGTGTGATATTCACCCATCCTCGATACTCAGCTGCTCCATTGCACTATGGGGTGTGTATTATACTATAGATAGATGCTACTATGCAGGTGCGGCCGGCGTCATTTTTTTTTTTAGAATAAATGTATATCACTAAATAAAATTTAATGCATATTACAAATGCAATCATGCTGCAGAGTAGGAGCAGTCGTTAGCGCCTGTCTGCTGAGTGTGATTTTTTTTTTCAATAAATATTATATTCAGTATATAAAATAGGAGGCAGGTCACCGAGGGATCAGTCACCTGTCATAAGCTCATACAGATGCATATGTAATCAGAGCACCACATAAAGACCCTCCCACAGGCCGCCCCGGAGCACGAAAGTCTCATTAACTGAAAATAAAAATTAAACAACAACCATAAGGCTATGTGCACACGTTGCGGAATTCCAGCGATAACTTCCACAATTCCATTCCACGGGAAAATCGCATTTTAAATTCCCGCGGAAAAACTAGCGATTTGCAAGCGTAATTAGCTTGCAGAATGCTAGCGTTTTCCAAGCGATCTGCAGCATCGCTTGGAAGACTGATTGACAGATTGGTCACACTCGTCAAACATAGTGTTTGACGAGTGTGACCAACTTTTTACTATTGAGGCTGCCTATGCAGTATCAGTAGTAAAAAGATCTAATGTTAAAAGTAATTTTAAAAAATCGGGTTATATTCACCTTCCGGCGTCCCGCACAGCCTTCCCGGGCCTCAGCGATGCTCCCGTTCCCAGTAATGCCTTGCGAGACCTTTGATGACGTCGCGGTCTCGCGATACTGTAGCCATCTCGCGAGGAATAGGGACCGCTACAGTAATCGCGAGACCGCAACGTCATCAAAGGTCTCGCAAGGCATTACTGGGAACGGGAGCATCGCTGAGGCCCGGGAAGGCTGTGTGGGACACCGGAAGGTGAATATAACCCAATTTTTATTTATTTATTTATTTTTACAGGGATATAGTACCCAGAGCCCGGAGAACAGTCTCCTCTCCTCCGGACCGTGGGTACCAACCACAAATGTTCTGCGTACTTTTCGCATGGTGGTCACAGCCACATGCGGAAAGTAAGGAGAACAATGCATTCCTATGTGGGTGGAATCCCCGCGATTCCGTAAAATTAATGAGCATGCTGCGTATTTTTCCACGATGAGGTTCCGCCGCGGAAAAAAAACGCATCATTAGCACAGCATTGCGCAATCCCATAGGAATGCATGGGATGCTGTTTTTTTGCATTTTCGCAGCAAAAACGCGGGTTGAAAACCGCAACGTGTGAACGCGGCTTAAGACAGATTTCATCACCAGGTATAATTGTAATCAGTATAACAGCGCTGACCTGACACTGTGTTTAGGTTACTGTGCACAACCTGCTGACAGATTCCATTTAAAAATGCCACAGACAGCAATATTTTTTTACAGACACATTGGATAACCATAATAAATCATTATAATATTAAGTGATCCATGTCTCCAGCCCATAACTCTGATATGTAGACATCAGCTGCAATCACTAAAAACTGCTGATAAGTAATAATTTAAAAAAAAGTCAATTTTTTTTTTTAGTGACGGTAAAAACAAGGAATCCTAATATTACGGACTCTCCTGGAAATTGTGGACGGTTGGCGACCCTGATCCCACCGATCTCATATTGCTAACGTCCTACATAGGAGAGGCAATAATTGCACAGTAACTGGACAAGATGTGCAGCAATTTTCTTAGTTCAATACAAACTTTCACTCAACATTTGGGGACAAAAACAAAATCAAAACATAAAAAGTTACAAAAAAGGGGAATTTTTCACAATGTTCTGCCCTCACTCAGTTTTAGGTGATTATTAGGTAAATGTTCTAGGTTCCCTGCACAGCTGTCACCAGAGATGGTCAGTGGTCTCCGTGTGATGCCCAGGGAGCAGCAGAGGAGGAGAGCAGCTTTATAACGGGGGAAGGCAGCCTTATAACACCATTTCTATGTCGTATAGAGCCAGCGGGTCAGGAGTCCGGCTGAGCCCACTATAGCGGATGTGTGCGGTGAGTTACCTGCGTGCTCATGTCCAGGCGTCACAATAACGGATCTGAAAGACACAAGGAGTCCGGTTATTACCCGCCACACCCGCTCTCCCGCGCCCTCAGCGCCGCTTTCCTTCTACCTGTGGTTTTCTAGTTGTCGTTGCTACTAGCAGCTCACGAGCGCCGACACAGACATAAAAGTCGCTGTTTGATGACGTCACCACCACAGAACTTACCGGGCGCTAGAGGAAAGACTGCGCTATCACGTGTCCCCTCACTAGAGATCACGACTACGAAGGGGCGTGGCTCGGGGCGGGGAAGGTTGGGCTCTGGCTGCGTTTTCTCTTCTCCGCCGTCTGCAGACTGACTGACGCTGTGTGTGAATATGACGGCAGGAGGCAGTGCTGTCCTGCACAAGTAGAATTAACCCCTTAATGACCAGGGGTATTTTTGGTTTTACATTTTCATTTTTCCCTCCCCTTCTTTCCAGAGCCATAACTTTTTTATTTTTCCGTTTATATGGCCATGTGAGGGCTTATTTTTTGCGGGACGAGTTGTACTTTTAAATGACACCATTGGTTTTAGCATGTCGTATACTCGAAAACGGGAAAAAAATTCCAAGTGTGGTGAAATTGCAAAAAAAGTGCAATCCCACACTTGTTTTTTGCTTGGCTTTTTTGTTAGGTTCACTAGATGCTAAATCTCACCTGCAATTATGATTCTCCAGGTCATTACGAGTTCATAGACACCAAACATGTCTATGTCCTCTTTTATCTAAGTGGTGAAAAAAAATTCCAAAGTTTGCTAAAAAAAAAAAAAAAATGCGCAATTTTCAGAGACCCGTAGCGTCTCCATTTTTCATGATCTGGGGTCGGGTGAGGGCTTATTTTTTCCGTGCCGGACTGACGTTTTTAATGATACCACTTTTGTGCAGATACGTTCTTTTGATCGCCCGTTATTGCATTTTAATGCAATGTCTTGGTGACCAAAAAAACGTAATTCTGGCGTTTTTAATTTTTTTCTCGCTACGCCATTTAGCGATTGGGTTAATGCTTTTTTTTTATTGATAGATCGGGCGATTCTGAACGTGGCGATACCTAATATGTGTATGTGGGATTTTTTTTTTACTGTTTTATTTTGATTGGGGCGAAAGGGGGGTGATTTGAACTTTTAGGTTTTTTTAAAAATTTTTTATTTTTAAACATTTTTTTTTTTTTACTTTTGGCATGCTTCAATAGCCTCCATAGGAGGCTAGAAGCTTGCGCAACCCGATCGGCTCTGCTACATATGGGCGATGAGCAGATCGCCCATATGTGGCAGATTTACTGCTGTGCTTTCAGCGCCGACCACCGGGTGGCGCTGAAAGCCATATGCCTGGAACAACCATAGAGGTCTCATAGAGACCTCTGGTTGTCCAGGCAACATGACGCCGACCCCCGATCACGTGACAGGGGTCGGCGGTGACGTCATTTCCGGCCCGGCGGCCGGAAATGCTATTTAAATGCACGCTGTCAGCTTTGACAGCGGCATTTAACTAGTTAATAGGCGCGGGCGGACGGCGATTCCGCTCGCGCCTATTGCGGGCACATGTCAGCTGTTCATAACAGCTGACATGTCCCGGCTTTGATGCGGCCTCACCGCCGGAGCCCTCATCAAAGCAGGGGAGTTGTCTGATGACGGACTGTGTCCGTCATTGGACATTAAGGGGTTAAGTTAGATTGTGTCTGCATTGTTTGTTTGTTTTAACCTCTTCATAACTGGGAAATTATGTTTTTTTCCATTTTAGTCCTTTTTATCAAAATCCATAACTTTTCTATTTTTCTGTCAACGCAGCCGTGAAAATGCAGTTGCTGTTTTGGGTTTAGAGGGCGTTCATTGTGCGGTGAATATTAGCTGACGACATTCTCCGGGTTGCTGTGATTACGGTAGAATGGAAGTTGCGGTAACAATTTTTTTTATTTTTGGTTCGATAGAGCCGGGTGAGGGCTTGTTTTTTTGGATGGTGAACTGATGTTTCTTTATGGATAAAACTTTGGGGTACAAAAGACATATTGATCGCTTTTTACTGTATTAAAAGAGGTGCGGAGATCAAACGGCAACGCTGGGACTTCACTTTTTTTTATAATGTTTACCACATAAGAAAATAAATGTGATATTTTCATAGCTGGGACTTTTACTAATGCAGTGATACCCAAAAGATTTGTTTTGGAGAAAAACTCAGAAAATATTCCAGATTCACATATCTGTCAACAAAACTCTTGGCCTATACACATAGCGGCTCAAAACTACATTCAAGACAGGAGAACCAAACATCTATACAGATTATATATATATACAGTTGTGGCCAAAAGTATTGACACCCCTGCAGTTTTGTGAGATAATACTCAGTTTCTTTCTGAAAATTATTGCAAACTCAAATTCTTTGTTATTATTATCTTCATTTAATTTGTCTTAAATGAAAAAACACAAAAAGAATTGTCCTAAAGCCAAATTGAATATAATTCCACACCAAACATAAAAAAGAGCGTGGACAAAAGTATTGGCACTGTTCGAAAAATCATGTGATGCTTCTCTAATTTGTGTAATTAACAGCACCTGTAACTTACCTGTGGCACCTAACAGCTGTTGGCAATAACTAAATCACACTTGCAGCCAGTTGACATGGATTAAAGTCGATTCAACCTCTGTTCTGTGTCCTTGTGTGTACCACATTGAGCATGGAGAAAAGAAAGAAGACCAAAGAACTGTCTGAGGACTTGAGAAACCAAATTGTGAGGAAGCATGAGCAATCTCAAGGCTACAAGTCCATCTCCAAAGACCTGAATGTTCCTGTGTCTACCGTGCGCAGTGTCATCAAGAAGTTTAAAGCCCATGGCACTGTGGCTAACCTCTCTAGATGTGGACGGAAAAGAAAAATTAACGAGATTTCAACGCAAGATTGTGCGGATGTTGGATAAAGAATCTTGACTAACATCCAAACAAGTTTAAGCTGCCCTGCAGTCCGAGGGTACAACAGTGTCAACCCGTACTATCAGTCGGCGTCTGAATGAAAAGGGACTGTATGGTAGGAGACCAAGGAAGACCCCACTTCTTACCCCCGAGACATAAAAAAGCCAGGCTGGAGTTTGCCAAAACTTACCTGAAAAAGCCTAAAACGTTTTGGAAGAATGTTCTCTGGTCAGATGAGACAAAAGTAGAGCTTTTTGGGCAAAGGCATCAACATAGAGTTTACAGGAGAAAAAAAGAGGCATTCAAAGAAAAAAACACGGTCCCTACAGTCAAACATGGCGGAGGTTCCCTGATGTTTTGGGGTTGCTTTGCTGCCTCTGGCACTGGACTGCTTGACCGTGTGCATGGCTTTATGAAGTCTGAAGACTACCAACAAATTTTGCAGCATAATGTAAGGCCCAGAGTGAGAAAGCTGGGTCTCCCTCAGAGGTCATGGGTCTTCCAGCAGGACAATGACCCAAAACACACTTCAAAAAGCACTAGAACATGGTTTGAGAGAAAGCACTGGAGACTTCTAAGGTGGCCTGCAATGAGTCCAGACCTGAATCCCATAGAACACCTGTGGAGAGATCTAAAAATGGCAGTTTGGAGAAGGCACCCTTCAAATATCAGGGACCTGGAGCAGTTTGCCAAAGAAGAATGGTCTAAAATTCCAGCAGAGCATTGTAAGAAACTCATTGATGGTTACCGGAAGCGGTTGGTTGCAGTTATTTTGGCTAAAGGTTGTGCAACCAAGTATTAGGCTGAGGGTGCCAATAATTTTATCTGGCCCATTTTTGGAGTTTTGTGTGAAATGATCAATGTTTTGCTTTTCGCTTCATTCTCTTTTGTGTTTTTTCATTTAAGACAAATTAAATGAAGATAATAATACCAAAGAATTTGTGTTTGCAATCATTTTCAGGAAGAAACTGAGTATTACCTGACAGAACTGCAGGGGTGTCAATACTTTTGGCCACAACTGTATATAAAATTAAATGGTGGCCCGATTCTAACGCATCGGGTATTCTAGAATATGTATGTAGTTTAAAGGAAATCTGTCACCGGAATTTGCAGGCCTATGTAAATGGCCTGGGTCCGGTCCGATGGGCAGTGTTTCTTCTTTTTTCTCCACCCCATTCCTGGTGCCCGTCTGCGCTCTTCTCCGGTATTCTTCTCCATCGTTCGCGCAAAGCAATCTTGGTTCGCGCACGCGCAGTATGCTTTGCCCAACTGCGGGCAAAGCCGAAAATCATTACTGCGCATGCGCTGGTACACTATGTCCCAGAAGTATTTTTCTGTGTTCCGGGACATAGTGTACCAGCGCATGTGCAGTAATGATTTTCGGCTTTGCCCGCAGTTGGGCAAAGCATACTGCGCGTGCGCGAACCAAGATTGCTTTGCACATGCGCAAACGATGGAGAAGAATACCGGAGAAGAGCGCTGACGGGGGCCACGGATGGGGTGGAGAAAAAAGAAGAAACTCCGCCCATTGGACTGGACCCAGGCCATTTACATAGGCCTGCAAGTTCCGGTGACAGATTCCACACTGAGCGACATCGCTAGCGCCAGTTGGGATACTTCCGCAGCTGACCTCCGTGCGGCAGGAGATGACCCGCGGCAACCGTCGGGAGATTTCTGGACGGTAGCGGTAGTGTGCGTCGTTCAAATCAAATTCCGCGCTAATACGCGGCCGGACTGCGCCTGTCGCTGATTGGTCACGGCCGGCCGGGTGCGACCAGTCAGCGACGCGGGATTTCCGTTACAAACAGAGAGACAGATAGAATTAGACGATTATATAGTAGATAGTACATTTTATCAACAATAACCATTACAAACACGTTACTATTTCAGTGAAAAAAATCCCAGTACTCTTGGCTTCGGAGTTACTTTAAGCGAGAATAAACATTATGGCTTCGTACAAGGAAAGAGACAAGAAACGATAAATAATTAAATTCTGTACATGCAAACAGTATGATGTCATGTCCATCAAGTAATCAGAGATTTTTCTGCTCTATAAGGCTGGAGTCACACTTAACGTATAAAAAATCGGTCCGATTTTGACGGCCAAGAATTGCACCAATATTCTGCATATGGTGATCCGTGTGTAATCCGTTTCAATGCAAGGATGCGATTTTCATGTGACATCCGTATGCTGTTATTTTCTCACAACCTTGCAAAATGGACATTTAACAGATCCATGGCCTGAAATTAATGTAAATCCTAATCATCAACCCTATTTATTGCCTCAACAACAGTATGCATTAGGGCTCCTACCCATTTGTGAGAAAAAAACGGTATGATTTCCAGACAGAAAAAACGGACGAGTGTCATGCGATTTCCGTGCGATTTTTCCCACGGTACATCCGTATAACATGCGTATTCAATCCGTATGCAATGCGATTTTAACATGAGGTTTTACATACAGCAGTTCTCTCTATGTAAAAACTCATGCTAAAATCGCATTGTAAAATACATCTGTACACATCATTTTAAAACCAAATAGTCTTCAAAACATATATCAATAGATAGATTAAAAGCCGGCAGATGCAGCGCTAGGGACGCTGTGGATCCTACATGCTTAAGACTCTACCAAGACACTTTTTATTGTATCACGATTCTGATCCCAGCGGCCTTAGGGTAAGGGGCATTGATAGGGTCCATGGCGGTGTCAGGGGTGGCAATTTGGTTTGCCTTTTTGCACAACGCGAATGTAGGTGGATTGTCACTCTTGACACCGTCACACCGAAAGGACTCAATGAAAAACCTTTGTTCCCTTCCTTTGATGGGTTCTTTTTTGTTATTTCCACCCATCTCTGTCTTAGTCTTTGTGGTAGCGTCCTTCTATATATGTATTTTTACATAAAAAATAAATTTGCTTCACCGTCCAACGTTTTTATGTATTAATTTTAATTTTGTCATTTCTCTTAGTTTTTCTTTTTAGTTTTTGCCTTGCCGGGTCTTGATTTTTGGAGCCTGCGTCTGACATGATATCTCATCAGTCAACATTGTGGAAAATATATTAGGATATCACTTAATATTTAAACAGAATCAAAGGATTTTTTCCAATTGGAGAAGAAGACTACTTTTGTCTGTTTTTTTCTTTGTTATTATTTTTTCTGCCCTTGCACTTTTATACATACTTTTTTTGTCACTTCTTTTTTCTTTATTACTATTTTTATTTATGTAATTTTTGTATATTATCACTGATCTGTGTAATATGTGTGCATTTATAATATTGTACTATATTGTGATATGAATACATGATTTTGCACTGTCACTTTTAATATGCACTTTTGCACTTTATATTGCTATTTGAGATATAATCAACGACTTGTTGTTTTTGTCATTATTATGTTTTTGTGTTTCATTTAGCACGTGATCACTGCAGCCCTTTTATAGTTCGGGCTATATTAACATTATATGCACTTTATATGGGCCGATATTTATCTTCTCCAAGATGGCTGCGCCGCTATGGTCTCCATTATAATGGCGGTTTAGGTAAGCACGCGCACTTTTACTCCACGCTCCTCCTACTTTCCTCCACAGCTATCTATACCAGCCTGGCGCGCATGTCTTTGACGTCAGCAGGTGGAGTTCCACCTACATGCGCGCCGCTCACTGACGGCCATGGAGGTGGGAGTAAATTCTCCTGGCGTGTGATGTCATCGGCGCGCGTGCCCAGTATACCGGCATTGATAGGCACCACTATATAATTACAAGGATATGGCGTCTTTTTGTACCCCTTTTGAAAAAGCACCCAACGTGAAACGCGCATCAGGGGGTTACAGGAGGACACATTGGCGTACTGGTGATAATGGGCAAGTGTTATTCACATTGATGTGGATGAGCGTATTGATTTGGTGATTGTTTTTGGACAATGTTGTACTGAATTGCTCACGCATCTATGGAAATTTTTGCTTGGGATTTATCCTACCATATTGTATCACTATCATGCATACTGTATGACCTTTGGTTGCAGTATTATTATGTGTACCCCTGTATTGGCCGTGGTATTCCTCCTTTCCTTTTTATTGCAAAAGCCTTAATGTTGGCATGTACATCTTTTATATATTCCTTGAATCAATAAAATTTCTATTGTTTTTTATTGGATGGTGTCTCTCTGCTCCATTTTTTCTGTGTGGAGTATAGAATAGAATAGGTTAGAATATATATATATATATATATACACAGCTCAAAAAATAAAGGGAACACTTAAACAACAGAATATAACTCCAAGTAAATCAAACTTCTGTGAAATCAAACTGTCCAGTTAGGAAGCAACACTGATTGACAATCAATTTCACATGCTGTTGTGCAAATGGAATGGACAACAGATGGAAATTATTGGCAATTATCAAGACACCCTCAATAAAGGAGTGGTTCTGCAGGTGGGGACCACAGACCACATCTCAGTACCAATGTTTTCTGGCTGATGTTTTGGTCACTTTTGAATGTTGGTTGTGCTTTCACACTCGTGGTAGCATGAGACGGACTCTACAACCCACACAAGTGGCTCAGGTAGTGCAGCTCATCCAGGATGGCACATCAATGCGAGCTGTGGCAAGAAGATTTACTGTGTCAGCGTAGTGTCCAGAGGCTGGAGGCGCTACCAAGAGAAAGGCCAGTACACCAGGAGATGTGGAGGGGGCCGTAGGAGGGCAACAACCCAGCAGCAGGATGGCTACCTCCGCCTTTGTGCAAGAAGGAACTGCCAGAAGGAGAAGGAGCAAGAAGGAGCACTGCCAGAGCCCTGTAAAATGACATCCAGCAGGCCCCAAATGCGCATGTGTCTGCACAAACGGTTAGAAACCAACTCCATGAGGATGGTCTGAGTGCACGACGTCCACAGATGTGGGATGTCACAGCCCAACACCGTGCAGGAATCTTGACATTTGCCACAGAACACCAGCATTGGCATATTCGCCAATGGCGCCCTGTGCTCTTCACAGATGAAAGCAGGTTCACACTGAGCATATGTGACAGACGTGACAGAGTCTGGAGACGCTGTGGAGAGCGATCTGCTGCCTGCAACATCTTTCAGCATGACTGGTTTGGCAGTGGGTCAGTAATGGTGTGGGGTGGTATTTCTTTGGAGGGCCGCACAGCTCTCCATGTGCTCACCAGAGGTAGCCTGACTGCCATTAGGTACCGAGATGAGATCCTCAGACCCCTTGTGAGACCATATGCTGGTGGAGATGGCCCTGAGTTCCTCTTAATGCAGGACAATGCCAGACCTCATGTGGCTGGACTGTGTCAGCAGTTCCTGCAAGATGAAGACATTGAAGCTATGGCCTGGACCGCCTGTTCCCCAGACCTGAATCCGATTGAACACATCTGGGACATCACGTCTTGCTCCATCCACCAACGTCACGTTGCCCAACAGACTGTCCAGAAGTTGGCGGATGCTTTAGTCCAGGTCCGGGAAGAGATCCGTCAGGAAACCATCCGCCGTCTCATCAGAAACATGCCCAGGCGATGTAGGGAGGTCATACAGGCACGTGAAGGCCACACACACTACATTTTCTTGTCTTGAGGCATTTCCACTGAAGTTGAATCAGCCTGCAATTTGATTTTCCACTTTGATTTTGAGTATCATTCCACATACAGATCTCCATGAGATATTAATTTTGACTTACATTGATCGTTTTTGTGTTTTATTGTTCTCAACGAATTCCACTATGTAATGAATAAAGATTTGCAATAGGAATATTTAATTCAGTGATATCTATGATGTGGTATTTTAGTGTTCCCTTTATTTTTTTTTGAGCAGTGTGTATATATATATATATATATATATATATATATATATATATTTATATACAGTATATATATAGTCCATCAAAAAAGAAAGCAGCACACCATATTGTCAAGGTGAAAATATATTTTCTTATATAACTTTTATACTTTTATACTGTGAAACAATAAGTTTTTCCTAATTGCTTGCTAATGCAAATGTAACTGTATTAAAGATGGCTGCCAGTGTTCACTTTCACTTAAATTCAGTGTCTAAAGAGTTAAGTTAAGTTTCATTTCTCCTAAAAAAAGATAACTCAGGAATGTGAAGAAGAAGTAACCATCGGGAGACTTTTTGACGAATCAGAGAGAGACTGGACACTAGATGTATACTGCATAAACCCCGCCTAATGCACGCCTTCCCCTAACACTCAATATAGTATTGTGTATTTGTAAATAAAGCCAGTTGTTGTACTGCTCCTGACAGGTGTGGATGCGGGACATTAGCTAAGACTGAATCAGCTGCGTGTCTGAGTCATTCTTAATTGGTACCAGATGTTTTGCGCTCGCACAATGATTTGGAATGACTGGTGAATGAGGATTTATTGTCGTTTACGACCCCGACAATTTGGCGCCCAACGTGGGGCGTGGACAGTGATCCGAGGCTCCTCTGGACCCATGCCTGGATGTCTGTGGATGATACCTGTAGTGGCTGACCTCGAGGACTGATCACCCTCCAAAACACGGTAAGTGAGATCATATACACTGTATGTGTCACACTTGCTAGTGTCTCAGCCGTTATTGGTTTGTCTGTGGTCTCCTTGGGTCTGAGGGGTGACCGGTCGAGTGGTGAGACTGAGTGCGATCCTGTGCCACGCTCTGAACCAGCAACTGAGAGACGTCGCATTCTGCGCGTCCTCGTGTACACCACACCTCCTCCACCGGTCATTGTACTCCATTTAACCACCCTACCCGTGACTATTGTCTAGTAGTGAAGTGGAGTGATAAATTGAGCTAGTTGCAGATTGTGGGGCAACTTAGAGGAAGGGATAGGAGACGCAGCCTCTGTGATATTGTACCAGCTAGGTAATTAAGACGTCCCGAGAAGGGACCACCTGTATTTCTGTGGAGGGCTCTCACTAGGAGACCGCCTCCCGACTGTTGGAATATCGTGGCAGGATAATCTGTTAATCACTGCTGTTCAAGGTTAGGGAAAGGAAATATTGAGCGCGAGGCTCTTTTCCTAGTACGTCGAACGTGAGGCTCCGTACTGTGGAACATCAGTGTTGATATCGCTACCAGTGGTTTTTCTGCAGAGAACCATAGTATTCTGTAAGAGTCATGCTGCGTATCTTAAAGCAGAAGAAGTCTGTGCCCCACAAGTTAGATGAGGATGCTGTGGAGGTCAAGGCAATAGTAGCGTCACGGGAAGGCAAGAAGGCAGTCAAGAATGTTGAGAGATTGTATAAGCATGTAGGATTGCCCTCGTCAGGGAGATTACAGCCGGCTATGTGGCATAATCTCATAGAGAACAAACGAGGCATGTTGAAAGATAAAGGATTGTTAGAACAAGCACAAGCTCATCTGCGAGTTGCGCGAGGCTTGAAGAATGAAGGATGGAAAGAGATTGATGGGGAAGGAGGATCAGACAATGCGGAACCTGTGTTTGGTTATAAAATGCCTTTGAACTGTGATCTTATAGATTGTAAAATGGCCGCCGTGCCACTGATGATGAAAATGCAGTCCCAACCACCGCCCTATAATGGCGACAAGACGAGCTCTCCAGAAGCGTGGGTGTGTCCTGTTTGTGGCGTGCAGAATCCAACCTGGGTGGAAACCTGCCGTGTGTGTGGGGCGGGCCGTCCTTGGGGTTCCGCCCAGACCATGGACGGAAGTGGGGCATGCCACGCCTCCACCGGCAGCCATCTTGGTGCACCCGGAATTCCTCCCCAGCCACTATGTCCGCTGGTAACACTTTCCGGCGAGTACTATCAGGGACCACCACTTCCTGAGAAACCTCCGGCACCGACCGATGCTGTTCCCACCTCTAATGTTCCTGTTTCTGTTCCGGCCTCTGGGCCTAGTCTCCCGGTGCAACCCACTGTGATATTTGTAAATACACCTGGTCAAGGTCCCTTCACTCTTGATGCCCTGACCGGCAGTACGGCTTTCCGGTCCGTAATGCGTATGAGGCGCCAAGCTATCGGAGATGATGAGGGATCAGAAGATTCTGACAATCAGGTTGCTACAATTCCCCCTGCCCCGCCACTGCTATTAGGTCCGTTCGAATCCCCCCGGCCCGGAAGGAGCCCACTACCTACCCCTCTCAACAAATCCTCTAGGTTGCCCCATGACCCTGAAATCTGGTTCCCCTGTCATTCACGCTATTACATCACACCTCAGGGCTCCCAGGTTCTTTTCTCAGTGGGGTATGGGGACATAGTTACCCACCAGGTAGGAGCCATAGTGAACCCAGCTAACTCTACCCTGTCGCATAGAGGTGGTTTGGCCCAACAGATAGCTAAAAAGGGAGGCCCAGCCATAACCCAAGAGTGTCAGGCCTACCTTACCAATTATGGCCCCTTGCATCCAGGAGACGCTATGTCCACCCAGGGAGGGAATTTGCCCTGTGATATAGTGTTACACACTGCAGGCCCTATATATGATTACAGGACACCCGAGCATTGCCGTACAATATTGCAGACCGCCTTACAGACAGTGCTTATCTTTGCAGGACGGCTAGGGAAAGATACACTTCCTCGTAGAACTTTGGCTATACCATTGATATCTTCAGGACTCTTTGGATACCCACTGGGCCCCTGTATGAAGGAACACGTTGAAGTCATCAAGAATTGTCTCCAATCAACCCCAGATCTCGATTTACAAGAAGTTAGGATCGTCTGTTACCATGAATCCGGATTAGAGGGCATCATGCCCTTGGTAGCTGAATACATGATACCACTGATGCACACAGGTATAAAGCCCCTGGATGAGGTAATACCCACAGCACCCCCAACTGCCCCGAAGGATGAGGCAGTGACACATGACGAAGAAGAAGAAGGGCTGAAGCTGAAATACAAACCCTTCACTCCGGTACAAATTGATGCTATTGTTAACAAGTTACCTGACCCGGACAAATTTCCCATGCAGTATGTAAGGAAACTGGAACAGACTAGGAGCATCTACGGGGCTACATGGTCTGATCTATCAGGCATCACCTCAATCAAAGCCTCCGAATATTTTCTCCCCACCATCATGAAGGAATTGGACCCCACTAAAGCAGGACCTCTCAACAAGTTCAAGTCTGGAAAGGAGTTTATCGCTCAACTCACAAAGTGGGCCCAGGATCGTCTCTGTGACGAAGCAGGATCAATACAGGATATACAACAAGAATCTGGTGAAGCTGTGGAGAAATACGCTGCCAGACTAACTATGCAGTTTGAAGACTTGGGTTATTCAACTCATGTGAAGACGCAGGCAGCCTTGTTGGTCCGTGCTTTTATTGATGGTCTGGAAGATCCACTGAAGGATAAGGTCATGAAGCTTCGTCCCGAATTACCTGATGGTCCCCTAAAACAGGCCCTCACTGTTGTGAAGAGTTATCAGAAAATGCTTCAAAGGGAAGAAAAAGAAGCAGAAAAGGAAGCAGAGAAGGAAGCACAGAAGGACAAAGGCAAGAAGAAACCAGCCATGTATATGGCAGAAGCCTCAGAAGTACCTGTTATGGTGTATCAGGCTCAGGATCGGTATGGATCACCACGCTTGAGGCCGAGAGGGTCCCAGGGCCAAAACTACAGGGACAGACCAGTTCGTGATGACCAAGGGAGACCTCTGTGTTGGGAGTGTGCCAGCCCTGGTCATATGAGAAGAAGTTGTCCTCGCAGGGGGCACCCTCAGAGACCTCTTCCTCCTCCACACTCATGAAGTTCAGGCCAACCGGTGCCCACTTTTCCCGCCACCTGTACTTCCTCGTCTTGTGGTACAGTGACCCTGGAAGTGGACAATCAACCTCTCAAGTTCTTAGTGGACACTGGGGCGGCCACCTCTGTTATCTCTTCATCTCAGCTGCCTCCTACAATCTCCCTGTCTTCAGATTTCCTCACATGTATTGGAGTTGAAGGTCAACAAACCTCATCACCACTCACTGTTCCCGTCCCAGCTGGCCCATTCTCTGGTGTCTTTGCCAAATCTCTGGTGTCTGAAACCTGCCCCGTCAACCTTCTAGGAGCTGACCTCCTTCAAAGGCTTCACGCTACCATCATCTTCGGTGATCAAGGGATGGAATTGCAATTACAAGATCCTGCCTCACAACAAGGCACTGAAGATCGTTGTGTCCTTAATAGAGTTGAGCGATACCGTCCGATACTTCAAAGTATCGTATCGGATGGTATCGGCCGATCTTTAAAAAAAGTATCGGTATCGCCGATTCCGATACCGGAAGTCCCATTCAAGTCTATGGGACTTCCGGTATCGGAATAAGAAAAACCCTTTCCTGCCCTTGTACAGCCTCTCTGGGGTCTGTACGGGCCTTTCGGGGGGCTGTGCCGGCCTGCCAGGGGGTCTGTGCAGGCTCCGGTGGTCTGTGCCGGCCTGCCGGTGGTCTGTGCAGGCTCCGGGGGGCTGTGCCGGCCTGCCGGGGGGCTGTGCCGGCCTGCCGGGGGGCTGTGCAGGCTCCGGGGGGCTGTGCCGGCCTGCCGGGGGGCTGTGCCGGCCTGCCGGGGGGCTGTGCAGGCTCCGGGGGGCTGTGCCGGCCTGCCGGGGGGCTGTGCCGGCCTGCCGGGGGGCTGTGCAGGCTCCGGGGGTCTGTGCAGGCATCGTCCGATGGGACTACAAGTCCCATCGGGCGATGCCTGCTACCATGACAGTGATTGACACATTAGCCAATGATGGGACAGTAGTAGTCCCATCATCCGGCTAATGTGTTAAATGTAAAAAAAAAAAAAAAAAAAAATTACATGCTACATACATACAACATGCATACTACATACATGCTACATTCATACTACATACTACATACATGCTACATTCATACTACATAAATACTACATGCAACATACATACTACATATATACTACATGCATGCTACATACATACTGCATGCTACATACATACCACATATATACTACATACATACTACATGCATGCTACATGCATGCTACATGCTACATACATAACACATATATACTACATGCATGCTACATACATACTACATGCTACATACATACCACATACATACTACATACATACTACATGCATGCTACATACATGCTACATACATACTGCATACATACTGCATGCTACATACATACTACATACATACTACATACATACTACATGCATGCTACATACATACTACATACATACTACATACATACTGCATGCTACATACATACTGCATACATACTGCATGCTACATACATACTACATACATACTACATACATACTACATACATACTACATGCATGCTACATACATACTACATACATACTACATACATACTGCATGCTACATACATACTACATACATACTACATGCATGCTACATACATACTACATATATACTACATGCATGCTACATACATACTACATGCTACATACATACTACATATATACTACATACATACTACATACATGCTACATACATACTGCATGCTACATACATACTACATACATACTACATACATACTACATGCATGCTACATACATACTACATGCATGCTACATACATACTACATGCATGCTACATGCATGCTACATACATACTACATGCTACATACATACCACATATATACTACATACATACAATACATTCATACAATACATACATAGACATACAGTACATATAACATAGAGTAACATACTTACCAATACTTGTCACATTGTTCCCCGAAGCCATTGTCTTTTCCGGGATAAATATTAACATAACAAACCACAAAAATACTCACCCACGATCCGAAGCAGTCCACGAGTGTGTCCCACGACGATCTTGGGTAGAGAACTGCAGCATCAGATGATGCTGCCGTTCTCTACGGGCTGCAGGAAACCAATGACGGAAGGTAGGTATCCTTCCGCACTGTATTCCTCCGCCACTTAAAAAAAAAAAGTCCCTAGTCTCACTTTATGCCATTGCTGTGTGGGAAATTCCCACACAGCAATGGCATAAAGTGAGACTAGGGACTTTTTTTTTTTAAGTGGCGGAGGAATACAGTGCGGAAGGATACCTACCTTCCGTCATTGGTTTCCTGCAGCCCGTAGAGAACGGCAGCATCATCTGATGCTGCAGTTCTCTACCCAAGATCGTCGTGGGACACACTCGTGGACTGCTTCGGATCGTGGGTGAGTATTTTTGTGGTTTGTTATGTTAATATTTATCCCGGAAAAGACAATGGCTTCGGGGAACAATGTGACAAGTATTGGTAAGTATGTTACTCTATGTTATATGTACTGTATGTCTATGTATGTATTGTATGAATGTATTGTATGTATGTAGTATATATGTGGTATGTATGTAGCATGTAGTATGTATGTAGCATGCATGTAGCATGCATGTAGTATGTATGTAGCATGCATGTAGTATGTATGTAGCATGCATGTAGTATGTATGTAGTATGTATGTAGTATGTATGTAGCATGCAGTATGTATGTAGCATGTATGTAGTATGTATGTAGTATATATGTAGTATGTATGTAGCATGCAGTATGTATGTAGCATGTATGTAGTATGTATGTAGTATGTATGTAGTATGTATGTAGTATATATGTAGTATGTATGTAGCATGTATGTATGTAGCATGCATGTAGTATATATGTAGTATGTATGTAGCATGCATGTAGTATGTATGTAGCATGTATGTAGTATGTATGTAGTATATATGTAGTATGTATGTAGCATGTAGTATGTATGTAGCATGCATGTAGTATATATGTAGTATGTATGTAGCATGCATGTAGTATGTATGTAGTATGTATGTAGTATGTATGTATGTAGTATGTATGTAGTATGTATGTAGCATGCATGTAGTATGTATGTAGCATGCATGTAGTATGTATGTAGTATGTATGTAGCATGCAGTATGTATGTAGCATGTATGTAGTATGTATGTAGTATATATGTAGTATGTATGTAGCATGCATGTAGTATGTATGTAGTATGTATGTAGCATGCAGTATGTATGTAGCATGTATGTAGTATGTATGTAGTATATATGTAGTATGTATGTAGCATGCATGTAGCATGTATGTAGCATGCATGTAGTATGTATGTAGTATTTTTTTTTTTTTTTTTTTTAACATTTAACACATTAGCCGGATGATGGGACTACTACTGTCCCATCATTGGCTAATGTGTCAATCACTGTCATGGTAGCAGGCATCGCCCGATGGGACTTGTAGTCCCATCGGACGATGCTTGCACAGACCCCCGGACATCAGCACAGCCCCCCGGCAGGCCGGCACAGCCCCCCGGCAGGCCGGTACAGACCCCCACAGGGTGCACAGACCACCGGCAGGCCGGCACAGCCCCCCGGCAGGCTGGTACAGACCCCGGGCAGTCCACACAGCCCCCCGGCAGGCCGGCACAGCCCCCCGGCAGGCCGGCAGAGACCCCCGGAAGGCCCGAAATGACGGCGCATCATGATGCGCACACACCGCGCATCATGATGACGTCAGGCCGTCAATCAACTGAACTTCCGATTCCGATGCCGAATTCCGATATTGAAAAAATATCGGAAGTCGGTATCGGAATTCCGATACAGCAAGTATCGGCCGATACCCGATACTTGCGGTATCGGAATGCTCAACACTAGTCCTTAAGGCTTTCCCTCTGATGATGATGACTCTGCAAACGACACCTTCCCCGGATTTGCCCAATCTACCTACCACTCTGTGGTCAACTGGACCTGAGGATGTGGGTCTGCTCAAAGTGCCTCCAGTAAAAGTCCACCTCAAACCTGGGCACCCATACCCCAGACTACCTCAGTATCCGCTTAAGGCTGCCCAAGAGCGGAGCCTTGGAGTTCAGATTACCTCCCTCTTACATTCTGGAGTGCTAATCAGATGTGTTTCACCCTGTAACACACCCCTGTTTCCAGTGAAGAAGAAGACAGCTCCTGGAGACCCTTCGAAGTACAGACTTGTACAGGACCTCAGAGCAGTCAATTCAGCCACCATCTTGGAAACTCCTGTGGTACCCAACCCAAACACCTTGCTTTCTCAAGTGCCTACTTCAGCAACACTCTTCACAGTTATTGACCTGGCTAATGCTTTCTTCAGTGTCCCGCTTCATGAAGACTCACAGTTTTTATTTGCCTTCACGTTTCAAGGATCTCAGCTGACCTGGACCAGGACACCACAGGGTGCCCAGAACTCCCCTAACCAGTTCACTCATGCTATGAAGATGACCCTGGATCCGTGGGTGTTACAGAATCTTCATGTCACGCTTCTCCAGTATGTTGATGACCTACTCCTCTGTGGAACTGAAGAGAATCTGTTTGCTGCTTCTGAGTCCTTGCTCCTTTTTCTTCATTCTGCCAACTGCAAAGTCTCAAAGGCCAAGGTCCAGTGGTGCAAAGAGAAAGTCGTCTTCCTCGGACACTGCATCTCTCAAGGCTCGAGACACCTCACCGAGGACAGAAAACATGCAATCGAGGATATCCCTTATCCAAAGACATACTCTGCTATGCAGTCTTTCTTAGGACTCATTACCTACTGCAGACAGTGGATTCCGGATGCTTCAAGACTCATGCAACCTTTGTATGATTGCCTCAAGACTGGAGGACCGGACTGGGATCATGCTGAAAATCCGTATATCTATGCTCAGCAAAAGGACTGTTTCCTGGCTCTCAAGGAAGCTGTTGTCAGCGCCCCTGCTCTGGGTCTCCCTGACTACACTCAGCCGTTTCATCTCTTTGTTTCAGAATCTGAAGGACATGCCTCTGGTGTGCTGGCACAGAAACATGCTGATCGTTTCCGTCCTCTGGCCTACTACTCAGCCAGGCTAGACCCTGTTGCCAGAACTGCTCCTTCCTGCCTCAAGGCTGTGCATGCAGCCCATGTTCTTCTGGATAAGTCTGCTGACATAGCACTTGGTCATGACTTGGTCATTCAAGCTGGACATGATCTCTCTGCTGTCCTCCAACAAACATCTCCTAAGCATCTAAGGAGCCAAAGACATCTCAGACTTCAGTGCTCTCTACTTCTGCCCTCCAACATCACCTTCCAGAAATGTACTACCATCAACCCAGCCACTTTGCTTCCACATTCTAGGGGGGAGTTCCCTGACGGGTATAAGGACTTACCAGACGGGAGGTCACCTGATGACCCGCATGTCTGTGTAAAAGCACTGGAACAAGAAGCCTCTGCACCACAAAATGTGGTAACTCAAGAACTTCTCAACCCTGATTTGCAACTATGGACTGATGGATCTCGATTTGCAGACTCTTATGGCAAGTTCCACACTGGATATGCGGTCACCACTGAAACAGAAGTCCTTCTGGCTGAAGCCTTGCCACCTCACCTTTCGGCTCAAGAAGCCGAACTTGTGGCCCTACAACAAGCATGTTATCTAGCGGAAGGGAAGACGGCCAATGTCTACACTGACTCAAGATACGGCTATGGAATCTGTCACGATTTTGGATTCCTGTGGAAGTCCCGAGGGTTCATTACGGCTACAGGAACCCCTGTTAAACATGCACTAAGGATTAAAGCCCTGATGAAGGCATTGGAGCTACCTGTACAAATTGCGGTGATCAAGGTCAAAGCTCACGGGAAAGTCAATTCGAAGGAGACTAGAGGAAACCATTTAGCAGATCAAGCTGCCAAAGCTGCTGCCATAAAGAATGTCTCAGCAAAGTGGGAAGAAGAAGAAACAGCACCAGAAAAACCCTGTTGGGAAGGCACTGATACACCTGTGATGCCTGTGCTTACCAGAGCACAAACAAGAGAACAGGCAACCAAAGAAGCTACCCAAGCCGAAGAAGAATGAGACTTTGAGAAGTCCGAAGCCCGAAGAAAGAAGAGGGAGTTGATAGAAGACATGGAAATGGAATACCCTGCCACCGGATCTGTCTGGAAGCCAGCCCGACCACCTGAAGAGAGATTGTGGGAAGAACAAAAGTTGACCTCTAAAGAAGAAAAGAAGCAGTGGGAAGCTGCAGGAGCCATTCATGGGAATCGTAGTTCTGCCGGACAATACCAATTTCCTAGACTCTATAAGGTGGATGGGAAACCCTGTCTACCCAAAAGAATGTATCCAGCCGTTGCAGCATGGGCTCATGGATCAACTCATCGAGGAAAGAACCAAGCTCTGGCCTGTATCAAGAAGCTCTACTGGGCCCCAGGAATCTCTACCACTGTCACAGCCTACTCAAGAGCCTGCCCAGTCTGTGCCATCTGTAACCCAACAGCCACCGCCAAGGTTCCACTTCAGCATCTTGCCAAACCAGACTACCCTTGGCAGAGAATCCAGGTTGATCATATTCAGATGCCCAAGTCAGGAAAGTATGAGTACGTCCTAGTGGCTGTGGATATGTTCTCAGGATGGCCCGAAGCCTACTCAGTGACCAACATGACTGCCTAAACTACAGCTAAGAAGCTCATCACTGAAATTTCGTGCAGATTTGGAATTCCCGAAGTTGTTGAATCAGATCAAGGCCCAGCCTTCACTGCCAATGTCTACGAGGAATTGTGGCACATGTTAGGGACAGATTTGGGTCTGCACACCCCCTATCACCCCTCCAGTTCAGCCAAAGTTGAGAGAATGAACTCCACAATTAAGACCCAGTTGCTTAAAATGAGCCAGGACCACCCACTCCCATGGCCAGATTTGCTCCCCGTGGTCCTATACCATATCAGACACACCCCACAGGGAAAACACGGCCTGACTCCCTTTGAGATTCTTTTTGGTGCTCCACCTAAAATAGGAGACATTAGGCCACAAGAGTTGTCTGAGACAAATGATAAAGTTGTACAATTTGTGATTGCATTGTCTAAGGAACTGTCTAACACCCACTCTACAGTTTCTGCTTCTCTTCCAGAATCCACAGGTGACGTGGTCCATGACTTTGTGCCAGGAGACCTGGTGTATGTGAAAAAGTTTGTGCGCAGAGATTGTCTCCAGCCGAGATTTGAAGGACCCCACACGGTGATCCTGGTCACCCCCACTGCAGTAAAACTTGAAGGAAAGAGCACCTGGATTCATGCTTCACACTGTAAAAGAGACCGAACCAGTGTTTAGTCACAGTAGTGACTGAAGGGAAATGTTGCTGTTGTTTTTGACCTTGGGACTGGGGGCCATCCTCGCCCCTACCTCTTCGGCCCCTATTGTAAATAAGAATTCTGGTCCCTTTATTCTCTGGGTAAACCTGACAGCCCCGGTGAATATCTGGCGATTTGATTTCTGTGATGTAGTCAAGTGCCTTGAGACTGAACGGGTGGTAGAGGGGATCATCCAGTTCTATATGTGTGTTACCAGACAAGACAACAATAATTGTCATTATTGGACAGATGCTGCCTGGAGTACGGGGAATGATTGGGGATATAAACCTAGCGAAGCCATGTTCCCCAAGGATGGGACGGGTAGGAGTCTTCGTTTATGAATGCATCTAACAGCCCTTCTGCAACCATTTAGGGGCTGTAAATGGGGTAGAAGCTGTCACCCCCTTCTCCTAAATCTTGAAAGCCCTCAATCTGCTGATCTGCAGACGTTCGTACTAGGAAGGCATTATAATTATGTATTTAGTGCTGGACCTTATGCGTATTTAGGCCATATACGGCTTCAGGATATTAGCTTCAGACCAACCAAGGCCCCCGTTACCAGTACACCTAAAATAGGCCCAGGTGAGCGTTTGCAAAATGTAGTTAATGAAGTGATCCCCATTCCAGGTCTCAGTTGGCAAGAGGTTTTCTCCATAGAAACACAAACAGCCCCAAGGAAAAATTTGTGGTTAGAATGGGTGAGGTACAATGTAAAAGTCCAGAATATCTCTGTAGGATGTATTGCTTGTGCTGCTGCGAATACACACCTATACACACATGCATTGCTTTTCCCTGATGACAACACCACTGCCTGTGTCATGAATTTGTTGAAAGGTTTGAAGCCCACTGATTGCCCAGATTACGTCCCACTAATTCATAAGGAACCCAAACTAAAGGTCCCAGGAGAAGTAACTGTATTAGCTGACAATTACACCTGCTATAATTCCCACGACACCACAGGTACACCAGTAGGGATCTTCGAGACAGGTTTCTGCAAAGAGAATAGTTCTCTAGATACTGACTTGTTAATCAAACATACACAATATATGTATGACATTTATTGGTTATGTGGAGATGGTAAGCTCCGTCCTAGGTTGCCAAATGCCTGGACAGGCCAATGCACCCTTGTTAAACTAGCTATGCAGTTCAAGATTCTACCCTGGGATCCAAAGATACCTGATGAACCTACCAGGAAAAGGAGAAGCCTCGATCAGCTCCATATGAGTTATGAAGAAGATCCACTAGTATATATTGATGCTATTGGAGTGCCAAGGGGGGTGCCTGACCAATTTAAAGCCCAGAACCAGATCTATGCTGGCTTTGCTTCTATAATCCCACAGGTGCAGATTAATAAAAATGTTGAATGGATCAATTACATATATTACAGTGAACAAAGGTTTGTCAATTTCAGCCAAGATGCCTTCCAAGGTATAGTTGAAGAATTGGGCCCTAACACTAGAATGACACTCCAAAATCGACTAGCCCTTGATATGATATTAGCTGAGAAAGGAGGAGTTTGTGGGATGGTGGGAGAGGAGTGTTGTACCTATATCCCTCAGAACTCTGGAGTGAATGGAAAAACCATGATGGCCCTTAAAAAGATAACTGGGTTAGCAGCAGAATTGAAAACTAATGCTGGAGTAGACACATCTTTCTTTTCCGGCTGGTTGGGTGGACTCAAGGGATTCCTTCAACAAGCTTGTATAGTACTGATTGCCCTCCTTGTAATTGGATCGATAACTCTTTGTTGTGTTATTCCCTTGTATAAAAAGGTTATTGCCAAAGCAACTCCGACTGGCACCTTCCTCAATCAAGAAGTAGACCCACCAGAGTACGATGGTACTGATCTAGGGGAGATCCCTAAGTATATTCCCCTCAAGAGAGTAGACAAAACCCCCCATTCTCAGATGATGTTAAGAGACTTAGTTTAGGGACAGCGGGAGAACTCCATGTGAGGTTAGTGAAGGGTTCAGCTGCCTGGAGGCCTCTCGCTAGGGGAGAGTTTCTGAGGTGTCTGGATGAAGAAATCCACCTCCCCTTTTCCCATCGCATGGACAGTCTCGAAGGATCTTTCATTAAGGGAAAAACTTAGTGTTTAGGGGGGATTGTCAAGGTGAAAATATATTTTCTTATATAACTTTTATACTTTTATACTGTGAAACAATAAGTTTTTCCTAATTGCTTGCTAATGCAAATGTAACTGTATTAAAGATGGCTGCCAGTGTTCACTTTCACTTAAATTCAGTGTCTAAAGAGTTAAGTTAAGTTTCATTTCTCCTAAAAAAAGATAACTCAGGAATGTGAAGAAGAAGTAACCATCGGGAGACTTTTTGACGAATCAGAGAGAGACTGGACACTAGATGTATACTGCATAAACCCCGCCTAATGCACGCCTTCCCCTAACACTCAATATAGTATTGTGTATTTGTAAATAAAGCCAGTTGTTGTACTGCTCCTGACAGGTGTGGATGCGAGACATTAGCTAAGACTGAATCAGCTGCGTGTCTGAGTCATTCTTAATTGGTACCAGATGTTTTGCGCTCGCACAATGATTTGGAATGACTGGTGAATGAGGATTTATTGTCGTTTACGACCCCGACAATAGTAGTTTTCAATAAAGTGCTTTTTTAATAGCCCATATGGCTATGTGCTCATGCAGCAACGTTTCGGTTCAATGGGTGTGAACCTTTTTCAAGCATTACAATGGTGCTTGAAAAAGGTTCACACCCATTGAACCGAAATGTTGCTGCATGGGCACATAGCCATATAGGCTATTAAAAAAGCACTTTATTGAAAACTACTATGGTGTGCTGCTTTCTTTTTTGATGGACTATTTGGAGGTTTGGTGTGTACCTGGAGGGCCTGCACCCGAATCCTTTTTCCATTTTGTGCTGTTTTTTCATTTTTTTCTATATATACTGTATATATGGTTTACATACAGTATACCCATGCAGAACAGATAGATTTATATATGTCAGTGTCTAATACTGTTAGTAGTATGTGTTTGTAAAATTTGGGACATGCATGTATTTAATAAAAGAATGTATTCATGGAAAAAACTGGCGTGGGCTCCCGCATAAATTTCTGCGTCAGAGAGGGAAAGCCAGTGAGTGAGGGCAGATATTAATAGCATAGAAAGGGACCATGGTTCTTGCCCCCCACCCGGCTAAAAAAGTCTGCCCCCAGACACTACAGAAAAGGCTCATCTGTAAGATGCTTCAATTCCGGCACTTAGCCTCTCTTCCCACTGCCCTGTAGCGGGTGGCATATGGGGTAATAAGGGGTTCTTTAGGATTAGTAATGGATAGGTGTCTTATTGACACCTCTACATTACTAAGCCAGGCTTAATGTCACCTTACAATACAAAGGTGACATTAAGCCCTTATAACCCCATATGCCACCCAATACAGGACAGTGGGAAGAGAGAGGGTAAGTGCCAGAATTGGCGCATCTTACAGATTCACTTATTTTGGGGTGTCCGGGGGAAGATTTTATTTAAGAAGGGGGGGGGGCAAGAACCATGGTCCCTTTCTAGGCTATTAATATCTGCCCTCACTCACTTTAACTCTCTGGCGCAGAAAATTGCGCGGGAGCCCAGGCCATTTTTTTCTGTGAAAACATTCTTTTATTAAATATATACAGGTCCCAAATTTTACACATACATACTACCAACACTATTAGTCACTGACATCTATAAATCTAACTGTTCTTCATGGATTTACTGTATGCAAATCATGTCTCCTATCCTGTCGGGTTCTGAAGTGATTTTACAGAAGCCAACAAATGAATTAATGGGTATTCTGCTATCTATCTCTCTATGAAATATAAAGACATACTGTATATACATATATATACTGTATATATGTTTGGACGAATATTTGAGGCCATGGGATCTGTTAAATGTCTATTTTGCAAGTCAGCGAGAAAATAACGACATACAGATGCCATACGGATGTCACACGGATACTTAGATGTGAGGAAATCGCATCCTCGCATTACAAATGGATTACATACTCATCACTGTTCACGAAACATTGATGCGATTCTTGTCCATCAAAATCGGACTGATTTTTTATATGATAAGTGTGACTCCCGCCTAAATCTGATCTTTGGAAGAAGCCCTGTGTCAAAGCTCGCCTAGCATTGATAAAACAAAAAAAAAAATCACAATTTCATTGATCGGCTGTAGATGTTCTGTTCACACTAGTTCTGTTTACACTGATCATATGTATGTATAAGGCCTGAGTAAGGCCGGTATCACACTTGCGAGTGTGATGCGAGAAACTCGCACAAGTCTCTCGCATTAACACCCGGAGCTGCCGCCGGCCCTCGGCAATAAAGACATACTGATAGGGAATCTAGATTGCGAGCCCCATTGGGGACAGTGATGATAATGTGTGCAAATTGTAAAGTGCTGCGGATTATGTTAGTGCTATATAAAAAGAAAGATTATTATTAGTGTGCGGCTGCATAGAAATACATGCAGCCACACACTCCAGTCCCGAGTGCCTGTGGCAGCGCCAGGTGTTGATGCGAGAGACTAGTGCGAGTTTCTCGTGTCACACTTGCGAGTGTGACACCGGCCTATGGGCAAAGATATACCGATTGGTGGTCGCTAATACAATTGTTTTGCTTGCATAGAATATAATTTTATCAACTGCACATCTTTTTTAAACCTAAAACAGGCTATTCTCATGTTATTAAACTGGTACCATTAGACAACATGTACAGTGGGGAAAAAAAGTATTTAGTCAGTCAGCAATAGTGCAAGTTCCACCACTTAAAAAGATGAGAGGCGTCTGTAATTTACATCATAGGTAGACCTCAACTATGGGAGACAAACTGAGAAAAAAAAATCCAGAAAATCACATTGTTTTTTTTTTCATTTTATTTGCATATTATGGTGGAAAATAAGTATTTGGTCAGAAACAAAATTTCATCTCAATACTTTGTGATATATCCTTTGTTGGCAATGACAGAGGTCAAACATTTTCTGTAAGTCTTCACAAGGTTGCCACACACTGTTGTTGGTATGTTGGCCCATTCCTCCATGCAGATCTCCTCTAGAGCAGTGATGTTTTTGGCTTTTCGCTTGGCCACACGGACTTTCAACTCCCTCCAAAGGTTTTCTATAGGGTTGAGATCTGGAGACTGGCTAGGCCACTCCAGGACCTTGAAATGCTTCTTACGAAGCCACTCCTTCGTTGCCCTGGCGGTGTGCTTTGGATCATTGTCATGTTGAAAGACCCAGCCACGTTTCATCTTCAATGCCCTTGCTGATGGAAGGAGGTTTGCACTCAAAATCTCACGATACATGGCCCCATTCATTCTTTCATGTACCCGGATCAGTCGTCCTGGCCCATTTGCAGAGAAACAGCCCCAAAGCATGATGTTTCCACCACCATGCTTTACAGTAGGTATGGTGTTTGATGGATGCAACTCAGTATTCTTTTTCCTCCAAACACGACAAGTTGTGTTTCTACCAAACAGTTCCAGTTTGGTTTCATCAGACCATAGGACATTCTCCCAAAACTCCTCTGGATCATCCAAATGCTCTCTAGCAAACTTCAGACGGGCCTGGACATGTACAGGCTTAAGCAGTGGGACACGTCTGGCACTGCAGGATCTGAGTCCATGGTGGCGTAGTGTGTTACTTATGGTAGGCCTTGTTACATTGGTCCCAGCTCTCTGCAGTTCATTCACTAGGTCCCCCCGCGTGGTTCTGGGATTTTTGCTCACCGTTCTTGTGATCATTCTGACCCCACGGGGTGGGATTTTGCGTGGAGCACCAGATCGAGGGAGATTATCAGTGGTCTTGTATGTCTTCCATTTTCTAATTATTGCTCCCACAGTTGATTTCTTCACTCCAAGCTGGTTGGCTATTGCAGATTCAGTCTTCCCAGCCTGGTGCAGGGCTACAATTTTGTTTCTGGTGTCCTTTGACAGCTCTTTGGTCTTCACCATAGTGGAGTTTGGAGTCAGACTGTTTGAGGGTGTGCACAGGTGTCTTTTTATACTGATAACAAGTTTAAACAGGTGCCATTACTACAGGTAATGAGTGGAGGAAAGAGGAGACTCGTAAAGAAGAAGTTACAGGTCTGTGAGAGCCAGAAATCTTGATTGCTTGTTTCTGACCAAATACTTATTTTCCACCATAATATGCAAATAAAATGAAAAAAAACCAGACAATGTGATTTTCTGGATTTTTTTTTCTCAGTTTGTCTCCCATAGTTGAGGTCTACCTATGATGTAAATTACAGACGCCTCTCATCTTTTTAAGTGGTGGAACTTGCATAATTGCTGCCTGACTAAATACTTTTTTTCCCCACTGTATATGAGCAAGTTTGCAATTGACTTGCTTTTTTCTGTCTGCTGTCATTCTCCTGCTGTGAGAGCTTTTCTCTTTCACAATGTACAGCTTGTTGAATATGAGTTTTGAACATGGCCAAGTATATGCCGTAGTTAGATTCCAGACTGTGGCATAACTACTGAGATACCAGGCACCTCTCTCCAGCCCCTTAATTTCTATACAGCACTTTGTGATAACTTCACTCACTTAACCAAACCATGTGCTTGTTATAAGGTTCTGTTATTCCCATATGCAAATAAAGTGCTGAGCACTGATAGAACTAAGTGTGTCAAAGTAGCCGAAGCACACTGACCAGAACTGTCACTCAAGCAGAAGGGGGCAGCCTCCAGCAACAAGGAAGTAAAGATACTGAAGAGCTGTGTGCAGCTGAAGAAACTTGTTGAGAATACCCCTTTAAAAGTCATTACACCTGACCAAAGGGCATTTTAATCGCATTCTAATAATAGTTACATTTTAATAATGGTATCTGGGCAGCACTAATTCATATCTGTTACCCACTAAATGAATTGTCCACCCTCCAACAAGAAATAAAAGACAAGACCTTCTTGAAAAGAAACATTATTTACATACATGGCATGAGACAGAATTCGCATGACAGCCCTTGAAAACAATAATTAGAAGCGAGATTTATGATACAATTCTAACCCATATGTTTGTGTGATAACTCGCATGTAATATTTGTACAGATCTGTAAGGCTCCGTTCACATGTCCATTAGCACACCCCATTTGTCAGATCTGTTTTACAAATTTGTGTACAAAAAGTGATTCCTTGCATCAGTTATGCAAATGGATGCAGAAGGGCCTTGTTTATTATAATGGCTGGATTTATTTGGTTTCTGTTTGATGTCCATTTTTTTAGGATGGATAACAGACTCCATCATATTAAAGGGGGCATATAGGACTTTACAAAAAAGAAGGATCTAAGCACTTAGGCTAGTTTCACATTTGCGCTTTTGTGCGCAGCGCATCGTGCGCACCCGTGCGCATGCGCACTGCGCACCTATGTTTAACATGACGTGCGCATGGTCTTGCGCACACTTGCGTTTTCGTGCGCATGCGTTTTTTGTCTTTCGCGCCAGACGCGCCAGACGCAACATGTTGCATTTTTTGGTGCGCCCTGTCTCGGCAAAAAAACACATGCGCACACTTGCGCACGTAATGCGCAAAAACAACACATTGAAGTCTATGGGAACGCATGCGTGCGCATGGTCTTGCGCACGGTTGCGTTTTTTTGCGCATGCGTTTTTGAGTGAAACAAGTCTAGAATGTTCTCTAGACAATGGAAAAAATGACACACCTAAAAACGCATGTGCATAAAAAAACGCAAACGCATGCAAAAACGCATGTAAAACGCAAGCAACGCTGCGTTTTTTTTGACGCATCAGCGTGTGCATGACGTTAAAAAAACGCGCATTTGCTTTGCGTTTTTCTTTGCGTTTTTTATGCGCCCGATGCGCTGCGCAAAAAAACGCTAATGTGAAACTAGCCTAACAGGCAGGTAATTGCACACAGACCTCTCCTGCTGGTGATGTAAAGGGTGAAGTGCAGGAAGAGCCGAGAGAGGGTTGCCTCCTCTGCTCCATGCCCGGAACCATTGAGCAGGACAGCAGGTTCTCCGGGGAACAGAAAATCAGCTGGGAACAGGAAGGGAGGTGAGCTGAGAGCAGGAAAAGTGTGCGGGGATTCCTCAGAGCAGCCCAGACAGGAGACAGAGGAGGACGCTGACACAGACCGGGAGAGAGATAGATCTCCCGTTCATCAGTCTGAGACCGAGAGACCATGCACAAAAACTGCAGACCGTGAGTACGTGAAGCCAGGTACTGCAGTGTCAGGAAAGTTGCGCTCTCATCCCTGCAAAGAGACTGCGCCCTGTGATAAGTCTGTCCCCTGCAAAGAGACTGCGCCCAGTGACAGAGCTGTGACCTGTTTAGAGAGACTGTCCCACGTACAAAGTTCCGGTAACCGTGATGTAAGTGCAGAGCTCCTGATTCCGGTGAGAGAGCATCGCTGCAGAGTTGGAGAGAAGGACTCTGAGTAGAGGGGATCTCGTTTGTCTCATACCCCTCTGGCTCCCGCAGTAACCCTAACCCCTCATATCTCAGCTGGACATTGTTAAAGACACAGGATACAGAGTACTTCAGACGACAAGTGCTACTGGTGATTCGGCGCCAACATGGGAGAAGAGTGACCCTTCAATCAAGACCCCTTCAGACTGATAAGTTCCTTCATAGGAAAACTTCTCATAACACTGTTTAATACTGTTGATGCCTTTTTGTCTGCTTTCTTAACTCGTTCTCACAATATTCATATTTGCACTGTTATTTTGTCAGTGTTATCCCCTGTAAATAAACCTCCCCTTAACTGCTAGTCCGTCTGTTCCGTGGTGACATACTCATCCCCTGCACTTTATTACACTTGGCGCAGTCGGCAGGATGTCACACGAAGGCGCGGAAGGGGCGGACCAAGCAGTCAGGGAAGGCCCCAGGACTAGCATTTCCCTGGGAGCCATGTTGAATAATCTGCCGAGGTTTACTGGAAACAATGTGATGTTGTGGAGCTGGACGGAGAGAATTCAGGGGCTGTTGCGGATGTTTCCCTGGCACCAGCATTGGAGGCAGAGATAGCATTGATGGCCTTAGAGGGGGAGGCACAAGACTCTGTCATGCATAGGCCCCCCCGGGAAAGAAACACTCTGGACAAGGTGCTGCGCATACTGGAGGAGACACATGGGGATCCCACTGACGTAGGGGAACTCCGTATGCGACTGTTTCACCGGGTGCAAAGAGAGGGGGAGACCGTGACTCAGTTCATGAACACCCTACAAGAGCTCCATTCTGCTATTAAACGGAAGGACGGGGTAGGCGTAGGGTCAGTAGACGTGGTGCTCAGGGATCAGATGGTGACGGGGCGGCGTGACGGAATGATGAAGCAGGCTATGCGAGAGCGCCTGTGGGTAAAGCCAGACATGACCTCTGAAGTTGGTAGTGAGGCGCACACGCGCGAACAGGAACAGGACATGACAGGGCCGGTGGGAAAGGTGCGGAGCAGGGAGGCAACCACCATCGCAAAGTCCCCCGATGGGTAGAAGACCTGAGAATGGAGCCAGTTCTCTGAAGAAATGGCGGCTTCAAGGAGGACCCAGGCAGAGAGGCCCGGTCCACTGGTGTGAGATAGAGGAGCTGTTCCCCGAAGAGAAGTTGCAGCTACCCAGAGGAGACGTCCCTTCACATGCTATACCTGTGGAGAGCCTGGTTACACTGCCTGGTGGTGTCCTCAGCGGAGCTGACCATCTCCGCAGCAGCTGTTAAACTATGTGGCTCTGAGCAGGAGGGACACCGCCCGGAGCGTGAAGAGCAGATGAGGAGTAATAAGAGTTCCACCTGCCTTGTTTCCACGTGCCCCCTGGTCTGGGCCGAAATCAATGGGAGAGCCGCGCGGTGCCTGATAGACACCGGCTTTCAAGTGACCACCATGCCCGAAAATTTTTTCGCAGACACTTCACGGAGGCGCTGCAGCCTGTATGGGGCCAAATCATCAAGCTTACGGCGGCCAACCATTTACCCATCCTGGTCGCACAGGTGGTATGGCTGAACATAGAAGTCTGTGGAAAAGATGTGGGGAGAAAAGAAGTAGTGCTAGTTGATGGAGAAGCCGCTAAGGATCATACCGTAACCCTGAGCATGAATGTGCTTAAAGACCTCGGGAGTATTCTTTTCAAGTCCCCAGACCAATTCCTGCGACAGTGGAGCGACCAGACCCCACAGAAGAAGGTCTTTCAGCAGCTGATACGGACAGCTCAGGTCCGGGAAATATGCAGCAGCGGGAAGGAACTAGGCAATATCATCACCTCCACTTCTTTGAATCGAGTGTTGCTCCCTGGACAGACCGTGCTCCCCCTGCCTGTCCGATTGGGTATTCCCCTGGAGGGAGTGGAGGTACAAGTGGAACCCAGTGGAGCTGATCAATAACCGTCAGGGATATTGGTTGCACGGACCTTGGCCACTGTGCGGAATGGCACCGTCCTCGTGCGCTGTGTGAATTTGGGAGAAACTGGCGTAACTCTGCCCCCCAGGGTTAAACTTGCCCATATCCTGGGCATGCCAGACGAGCTGGTTCCATCTGAGACAGTACAGCTGACTGCAAAGTCAGAAGACCCATGGCTGGTGACTGCAAAGGCAGAGGCCACCCCAGATCCCAGGTTGCTGCAAAAAGGTCGACGGATACTAGAACACATGCGGGCAGAACTCACAGAACTGCCCTCTCAGCAGGTTCCTCGGGTGGAAGCCTTGTTAGGAAAATACCAGGAGGTGTTCGCGAAAGACGAAGATGATTTTGGGCGCACCCGCGAGATACCCACCGGGGATGCGGCACCAATATGGGAACGGTATCTCCAGTTACCCCCACAAATGTATCAGGAGGTAAAGGGAATGCTGTCACAGATGTTGAAAAAGGGAGTGATCCGTGAGAGCCAGAGCCGGTGGGCTGCCCCATCATCTTAGTGCGAAAGAAGGATGGATCCTTACGCTTCTGTGTGCATTACCGCCGGCTTAACGCCTGTACGGTGCGAGATTCGCATCCACTGCCAAGGATAGAAGAGCCCCTGTCGGCACTAGGGAATGCCCGGTACTTCTCGACGCTAGACCTGGCCAGTGGGTACTGGCAAGTACCAATGTCTGAACAAGATCGGGCCAAGACAGCTTTCATTCTTCCGATGAGATTATATGAGTTCGACTGCATGCCCTTCGGGCTAGCCAACGCCCCAGGAACGTTTCAACGCCTCATGGAGAGATGTCTGGGAGACTTGAACTTTGAAGCCACTCTGATTTATCTGGACAATATCATCATCTTTGCTCCCACCATTGATGGACATCTACAAAGGCTGGAGCAAGTCCTGAGTCAGCTACGGGCTGAAAGTGAAACCCCAGAAGTGCCACCTCTTCCGGACCCAGATTGACTATCTGGGGCATGTTGTCTCTGCTGAAGGAGGAAGGCCCTCCCAGGAGAAAATCGCTGCAGTGCAGGAGTGGCCGACTCCAAAAACCATGAAGGATGTGCAAGCATTCCTGAGACTCACGGGGTACTTCCGGCACTTTGTAAAATACTTTACCCGCATTGCAAATCCCCTCCTGGAATTGTTGAAAGGAGTACCCTCTTGTGCGAAGAACAGGAACATACAATGGGAAGAGCACCAGGAGAAAGCATTTCAAGCCTTTAAGAAAGCCTTGACGGAGGCCCCTGTGTTGGCCTATGCTGACTTCACACAGCCGTTTATCATACATACGGATGGAAGTCTACAGGGACTCGGAAGTTCACATGCGTATGGATAACAATCCGTTGGCTCATCTCGAGACAGCAAAGCTAGGGGCCCTAGAGCAACTTTGGGTAGCACGAATGGCAAAGTTTCAGAACAAGATCTCCTATAAGAGGGGAGTGGAGAATACTCATGCTGATGCCCTTTCTCGAGTGAACTATCGTAAACCAGCGCCCAGTCAGGACGAAGAGTTGGAGGCTGTAGACTTCCCAGAGTTTGGAGGGCCTGCCAGGACGATGGCAGCAACGTGGGAAACAGTTCAGGAAAAGACACAGGAGAGTTTGTTGGAGCAACCCCTTGATGAGTGGGTCTGAATGCAGCAGGAGGACCGGGAGATAGCCCAGCTGAGACGGTGGCTCGTATCCGGACAGGTGCCTAGTCAGAGCGAGAGGATATCTACGTCTCCTCAGATGTTACGGATGCTGCGTCAGTGGGAAAGGCTGCAGTTGCGGGATAATACCCTGTACAGGAAGGTGTACCTACAATCTGAATTTAATCTCGATTGGCAGACGATCATCCCCTCATCCTTGGTAGAACAGGTGGCTAAGGATGCGCATGAGAAAGGAGCACACTTCGAGCCAGAAAAAACGTTCCAGTGGCTGCAACCTTTATTTTACCATCCCCACCTGAGGAACACCGTGGAGAGAGAATGTCAACAGTGCCGGAATTGTGAACTAGTCAAGCCACCGGAGCAACAAGCTCCCACAGAGACGGTGAGATCCTCTGGCCCCATGGAACTACTGGCCACAGGTTACTTGACGATTGGACGGGCGCATCAAGGCTACGAGCATTGCCTAATGATGGTCGACCACTTTTCTAAATTTGCCGTAGTGACGCCCACTCGGGATCAGACTGCCGAGTGTGCGGCGTATGCAATCTGCAAACACTTCATCCAGGTGTATGGGTTTCCCATGTGCATCCATTCTGATCAAGGAGCCTGCTTCCTTGGGAAGGTGATTGAAGAGTTGCATCAGCTGTACAAAATCGATAAGTCCCGGACCACCCCTTACCATCGACAGGGGAATGGGGCTTGTGAAAGATTTAACCACACCCTGATTCAGATGCTGAGGACACTGGAAGAGGACAAGAAAGCGCGTTGGACTGAGTCTGTCCCCGAATTGTTGTGGGCGTATAACAACCGTAAACACAGTACTGAAAAAGTTTCCAGCTTCCAGTTATGCAAAAATTTATTCAAGGCATAAGAACAAGGATAAACGGACATGCCCTATCATAGCGGAAAGACACAGCAATGCGTATCGAACGATATGTTCTTTTTCAAGCTGCTTTGGAGTGAACATAATGGGAGATATATACTACCACCCACCAATCAAGTTACAACACACATGGTGTATAATCACAATAAAATTACATACCAAAGAAAAACAAAAAACAAGCAATAGTTAAAAACAATCTAATATAAGATGTATTACCAGGTATGGCAAATTATATACCGCATATACTCGAGTATAAGTCGAGTTTTTCAGCCCCCTTTTGGGGCTGAAAAAGACCCCCCTCGACTTATATTCGGGTCACGGTGCCAACTTACCTGGTCCCCGTCATCTCCCCGGTCTCAGTCGTCTCCGCGGTCCCCGGTGTTCGTCTGCGGTCCCCTGCAGCGTCCTGACGGCGGCGGCGGGTGATGATAGGGCCGCGGCGGCGTTCAAAATCTCTGTGCGCTGCTCTCTCCCATCCTCCGGCAGTGATGTGCAGGGGGCGCGATGACGTGGAAAGTACGCGCCCTCTGCCTGAGTCACTGAAGAGCCGGCGACGCTCAGGAGCAGCTGTCATCAACGCAGGTGAGTATATAGTGTTTTTTTTTTTTTTAAATTCCAGCAGGGGCAGCGGCAGCAACATGATAGGATTACCAGTAATCCTATCACTTTGGGGGCAGCATTACGGTATTTGGGCCACCATTCACTGTGCAGCATTTATGGGGGCATATGTTGTGCAGCGTTATTTGGGCCAGCATTCACTGTGCAGCATTTTGGGGGCATACTGTATGTTGTGCAGCATTATTTGGGCCAGTATTCACTGTGCAGCATTTTGGGGGCATACTGTATGTTGTGCAGCATTATTTGGGCCAGCATTCACTGTGCAGTATTTTGGGGGCATACTGTATGTTGTGCAGCATTAAATTTACCAGTATCTTCGGCAATTCCCACCCTAGACTTATACTCGAGTCAATAAGTTTTCCCAGGTTTTTGAGGCAAATTTAGGGGGGTCGACTTATACTCGAGTATATATGGACATGAACAATTCCAATGTGCAACAAAGAGAAAAAAATATATATATGTGCATATCAATACTTTAACATAATCTCTTTGCGTGCATTCAATCCATTTGGGACACAGGTTTTAAGCTGAAACATCCAGAAAGCTTCTCTCATCATAAGGCATCTTTTAAGATCACCACCTCTCAACGGAACACATACTTTCTCAATTCAAATCACTCGAAACGAAGATATATTTATTTGATGTTGGAAAATAAAATGTTTGGAGGCAAAAGATATATTCCCATTGGAGCTGCCGAGAGAAATTATGTCAGTTATGTGTTCAGAAATTCTTATTTTTAACTTTCTCGTGGTACAACTCACATAATTCAGTTTGCAATCTGTGCACAAGATCATATATACAACATTCTTAGTATTGCAGTTGATAAACTGCCGAATTTTAAATTGCTGCACATTATTACTATCTGAAAAGGCATCCAGTCCCTTCTTAAATTTTATTAGGGAATCACTCATTATAACATCATATGGCAGAGAGTTCCATAGTCTCACTGCTCTTACAGTAAAGAATCCGCGTCTGTGAGTATGCTTAAACCTTCTTTCCTCCAGACGTAGAGGATGCCCCCTTGTCCCCGTCACAGGTCTAAGAGTGAAAAGATCATTAGAAAGGTCTTTGTATTGTCCCCGCATATATTTATACATTGTAATAAGATCACCCCTAAGCCTTTGATTTTCCAAACTAAATAACCCCAAGTGTAATAACCTGTCTTGGCATTGCAGACCCCCTAGTTCCCTAATAACCTTGGTCGCTCTTCTCTGTATGAGCTCCAGTTCAGCTATGTCTTTCTTATACACCGGAGACCAGAACTGTATGCAGTATTCTAAGTGTGGTCGCACTAGTGACTTATATAGAAGTAAAATTATGTCCTCCTCATGAGCATCTATGCCTCTTTTAATGCATCCCTTTATTTTATTTGCCTTTGCAGCAGCTGCCTGACACTGGCCACTAAATGTGAGTTTGTCGTCCACCCATACACCCAGGTCTTTTTCAGTGACAGTTTTGCCCAGTGTTTTTCAATTAAGCACATAATTATACATCTTGTTCGTTCTACCCAAGTGCATGACCTTGCATTTATCCCCATTAAAGCTCATTTGCCATTTATCAGCCCAAGCTTCTAGTTTACATAAATCCTCCTGTTATATAAAATTGTCCTCCTCTGTATTGATTACCATGCAGAGTTTAGTGTCATCTGCAAATATTGAAATTCTACTCTCTATGCCCCTTACGAGGTCATTAATAAATATGTTAAAAAGAAGCGGACCAAAACTGACCCCTGTGGTACCCCACTGCTAACCGTGACCCAGTCTGAGTGTGCTCCATTAATAACCACCCTTTGTTTCCTATCCCTGAGCCAGCTCTTAACCCACCTACACATATTTTCCCCTATCCCCATTGTTCTCATTTTATGTATCAACCTTTTGTGTGGCACCGTATCAAAAGCTTTTGAAAAGTCCATGTACACCACGTCCACTGCATTCCCTTGGTCCAGTCCTGAACTTACCTCTTCATTAAAGCTTATCAGATTAGTCTGACAGGAGCGGTCCCTTGTAAACCCATGTTGATATTGGGTCATGAGGTTATTCTTCTCCAGATACTCCAGTATAGTATCTCTTAGAAAACCCTCCAGGATTTTACCCACAGTTGAGGTTAAACTTACTGGCCTATAATTTCCAAGTTCAGTTTTTGTCCCCTTTTTGAATATTGGCACCACATTTGCTATACACCAGTCCTGTGGTACAGACCCTGTTATTATGGAATCTTTAAAGATTAAAAATAATGGTCTATCTATGACTGTGCTTAATTCCTTATGATGAGAGAAGCTTTCTGGATGTTTCAGCTTAAAACCTGTGTCCCAAATGGATTGAATGCACGCAGAGATTATGTTTCAGTATTGATATGTACATACAGTGGGGCAAAAAAGTATTTAGTCAGTCAGCAATAGTGCAAGTTCCACCACTTAAAAAGATGAGAGGCGTCTGTAATTTACATCATAGGTAGACCTCAACTATGGGAGACAAACTGAGAAAAAAAATCCAGAAAATCACATTGTCTGTTTTTTTTTCATTTTATTTGCATATTATGGTGGAAAATAGGTATTTGGTCAGAAACAAAATTTGTGATATATCCTTTGTTGGCAATGACAGAGGTCAAACGTTTTCTGTAAGTCTTCACAAGGTTGCCACACACTGTTGTTGGTATGTTGGCCCATTCCTCCATGCAGATCTCCTCTAGAGCAGTGATGTTTTTGGCTTTTCGCTTGGCAACACGGACTTTCAACTCCCTCCAAAGGTTTTCTATAGGGTTGAGATCTGGAGACTGGCTAGGCCACTCCAGGACCTTGAAATGCTTCTTACGAAGCCACTCCTTCGTTGCCCTGGCGGTGTGCTTTGGATCATTGTCATGTTGAAAGACCCAGCCACGTTTCATCTTCAATGCCCTTGCTGATGGAAGGAGGTTTGCACTCAAAATCTCACGATACATGGCCCCATTCATTCTTTCATGTACCCGGATCAGTCGTCCTGGCCCCTTTGCAGAGAAAGAGCCCCAAAGCATGATGTTTCCACCACCATGCTTTACAGTAGGTATGGTGTTTGATGGATGCAACTCAGTATTCTTTTTCCTCCAAACACGACAAGTTGTGTTTCTACCAAACAGTTCCAGTTTGGTTTCATCAGACCATAGGACATTCTCCCAAAACTCCTCTGGATCATCCAAATGCTCTCTAGCAAACTTCAGACGGGCCCGGACATGTACAGGCTTAAGCAGTGGGACACGTCTGGCACTGCAGGATCTGAGTCCATGGTGGCGTAGTGTGTTACTTATGGTAGGCCTTGTTACATTGGTCCCAGCTCTCTGCAGTTCATTCACTAGGTCCCCCCGCGTGGTTCTGGGATTTTTGCTCACCGTTCTTGTGATCATTCTGACCCCACGGGGTGGGATTTTGCGTGGAGCACCAGATCGAGGGAGATTATCAGTGGTCTTGTATGTCTTCCATTTTCTAATTATTGCTCCCACAGTTGATTTCTTCACTCCAAGCTGGTTGGCTATTGCAGATTCAGTCTTCCCAGCCTGGTGCAGGGCTACAATTTTGTTTCTGGTGTCCTTTGACAGCTCTTTGGTCTTCACCATAGTGGAGTTTGGAGTCAGACTGTTTGAGGGTGTGCACAGGTGTCTTTTTATACTGATAACAAGTTTAAACAGGTGCTATTACTACAGGTAATGAGTGGAGGAAAGAGGAGACTCTTAAAGAAGAAGTTACAGGTCTGTGAGAGCCAGAAATCTTGATTGCTTGTTTCTGACCAAATACTTATTTTCCACCATAATATGCAAATAAAATGAAAAAAAAGCAGACAATGTGATTTTCTGGATTTTTTTTTCTCAGTTTGTCTCCCATAGTTGAGGTCTACCTATGATGTAAATTACAGACGCCTCTCATCTTTTTAAGTGGTGGAACTTGCACTATTGCTGACTGACTAAATACTTTTTTGCCCCACTGTATATATATTTTTTTTTTTCTCTTTGTAGCACATTGGAATTGTTCATGTATATATTTTGCCATACCTGGTAATACATCTTATATTAGATTGTTTTTAACTATTGCTTGTTTTTTTTTGGTATGTAATTTTATTGTGATTATACACCATGTGTGTTGTAACTTGACTGGTGGGTGGTAGTATATATCTCCCATTATGTTCACCCCAAAGCAGCTTGAAAAAGAATATATTGTTCGATACGCGTTGCTGTGTCTTTCTGCTATGATGGGGCATGTCCGTTTATCCTTGTTCTTATGCCTTGAATACATTTTTGTATAATTGGAAGCTGGAAACTTTTTCATTATTGATTTACTCCACGTGTGGGTTCACAAAATATCCGAGCTTCCATGCACCACTACTAGCCAAGAAAGCAGGTGAGCTGGTTACCTTTATTTTTTGCACGTAAACACAATACCACAGGATTCACGCCCTATTCACTGTTCTTCGTTCGGCCCGGGAAGGGACTGACAGAATTGGCGCTGGAGCCTGAGGAGGACTACCCGCGGACGGGGGTGTACTCCTGGGTTTGAGAACATCGTCGTCGGCTGCGGACCGTTCAACGGCTGGTGAAAAACCGACTCCGTGAATTGGAACACTCTCAGGTTACTCCCCAAGAAAGGACAGCCCTACGACCTGGAGATCGAGTCTTGGTAAGGGAGAGGCGTCCCCACAAGTTGGAGTACCGGTGGGAGAAGAGGCCGTATAGGGTGAAGCGACGGCTCGGTGGCAAGGGTCCCATCTATGAGATTCAACCTGAAACAGGTGAAGAGTTTCCCACCCGTACACTACATCGGAATATGCTGCGTCCCTGCTTGTCTCGGGACCCTCAAGTGGTACCATCTGCCCCAGTGCCCCGGGCAGCTGAACCAATGATCACTGCTGATGACGAAGATGAGGGAGACTCTCAATTCCTCTCGGGGAACCCGGAAACAGGGCTGGTGGCTGAAACTACTGAAGTATCAGAGGGGGCCTCGACTTCCGCTCCTCCAGTGACTGACTCCACAGCCTCTACTGAGCTAAGATGCTCTGAACGTTCAACGGCTGGTGTACCCCCCATACGCTACAACCAGGATGAATTCATCTGGCGGCAAATTGTACAAGGGCTGGAAGATTGCCAACAGGAGCTCCAGAATCTCTTGCCCTTGGAATGGCGAGCTCAAAGAGAGGGAGAATGTAAGGGGGTGAAGTGCAAGAAGAGCTGAGAGAGGGTTTCCTCCTCTGCTCCATGCCCGGAACCATTGAGCAGGACAGCAGGTTCCCCGGGGGACAGAAGAGCATCCGGGAACAGGAAAGGAGGTGAGCTGATAGCGGGAAAAGTGCACGGAATTTCCTCAGAGCAGCCCAGACAGGAAACAGGGGTGGACGCTGACACAGACCGGGAGATAGATAGATCTCCCTTTCATCAGTCAGAGACCGAGAGACCGCGCAGAAAGACTGCAGACCGTATGTGAAGCCGGGTACTGCAGTGTCAGGAAAGTTGCGCTCTCATCCCTGCAAAGAGACTGCGCCCTGTGATAAGTCTGTCCCCTGCAAAGAGACTGCACCCTGTGATAAAACTGTCCCCTGCAAAGAGACTGCGCCCAGTGACAGGGCTGTGACCTGTTTAGAGAGACTGTCCCATGTACGAAGTTCCGGTAACCATGGTGTAAGTGCAGAGCCCCTGATTCCGGTGAGAGAGCATCGCTGCACAGTTGGAGAGAAGGACTCTGAGCAGAGGGGATCTCGTTTGCCTCATACCCCTCTGGCTCCCGCAGTAACCCCTCATATCTCGGCTGGACATTGTTAAAGACACAGGATACAGAGTACTTCAGATGACAAGCGCTACTGGTGATTCGGCGCCAACGTGGAAGAGTGACCCTTCAATCAAGACCCCTTCAGACTGATAAGTTCCTTCATAGGAAAACTTCTCATAATACTGTTTAACACTGTTGATGCCTTTTTGTCTGCTTTCATAACTCGTTTTCACAATATTCATATTTGCACTGTTATTTTGTCAGTGTTATCCCCTGTGTACAGTTTTGGGCACCGGTGCTCAGGAAAGATATAATGGAACTAGAGCGGGTACAAAGGAGGGCAACAAAACTAATAAAGGGGATGGGGGAATTACAATACCCAGAGAGATTAGCAAAATTAGGATTATTTAGTCTAGAAAAGAGACGACTGAGGGGCGATCTAATAACCATGTATAAGTATATAAGGGGACAATACAAATATCTCTCTGAGGATCTGTTTATACCAAGGAAGGTGACGGTCACAAGGGGGCATTCTCTGCGTCTGGAGGAGAAAAGTTTTTTCCATCAACATAGAAGAGGATTCTTTACTGTTAGGGCAGTGAGAATCTGGAATTCCCTGCCGGAGGAGGTGGTGATGGCGAACTCAGTCGAAGGGTTCAAGAGAGGCCTGGATGTCTTCCTGGAGCGTAACAATATTGTATCTTACAGTTATTGTTAGGTTCTTTAGAAGGACATAGATCAGGGGATTTATTCTGACAGAATTTTATAGGCTGAACTGGATGGACTAATGTCTTTTTTCGGCCTTACTAACTATGTTACTATGTTACTATGTAAATAAACCTCCCCTTAACTGTTGGTACGTCTGTTCCGTGGTGACTTACTCATCACGTGCACTTTATTACAGTGATTCAGAAGCCTCTGCTGACGTCGTGCCTACAGAGCGGAGGCTTCTTTTCCGGTTCACTCTGTAGACAGGACAGGACTTCCGAGGTCATTCTGATTGACAGCCGGATCCCCGCTGCCTAACTGGAGGAGCCGGCTGTTAATCAGAATGACCACAGAAGTCCCAGCCCGTCCCGTCAGCAGAGGCAGCTGAATCCCTGGCAGGAGCCTGGGGAGAATGGAGTAAGTTGCCTGTTAGTGCTTAGATACATGTAAAGTCTCGGATACCCCCTTTAAATATTTCCTTCCATTCTAAATGATGGGACTCAAGCGGATCCTTAATAAACAGTAGGAACACTCTGCTATTGTTTGCATGACTGATGCAATGGATCACTTCTGCACACAATTTCCATTTTTCTGTTCCCACAGAACGTGCCATTGGACATGTGATCTTAGCTAAACATATAGTCTGTGCAGCTTGTATCTCATTCTATAGTCACAAAGCATCTTCGTTTACCTACTTAAAGGGGATGTACTGCCTTAGGGTGCAAGTCTGCAGTCACTCTACCCGACGGTCAGTCAGAGGATTGCAGTGCGATCCTCGCACAAGAAATACGGCCGGCTGTCTGCCCCCTAAAAACCTGACAACCCATTTTTAATTCCTGACAATCTATGTAATTGACAATGACACAAGTTACAACAGGGTATATGGTTTTGTACAACATATGGCTTTAGTTTCTAATCAATTTCTTGTGTGCAAATTAAATGTACAGTTTATAGACTGTTTGCTTAACACCCTGTCACCCAAAACATATCATTGGGTCTGTTCCTGTTGGTCAGTTCCTCCGTCTCCGTCAGATCTGTCCTACAGATTCTGACTTTGAGCGGCAGGAGGAGGAACTGAAAATGCGTTTTTAAGGCTAGTTTCACACTTGCTTTTTTTTGCAGCGCGTTTTTCCCGCAAAAAAACGCATTGAAAAAACGCATACATAAGCATACAACTGCTGCGTTTTTTTCAAGCATTTTTATGAGCATGCATGAAAAAAACGCAGCGTTTTTATGCGTTTGTATGCGTTTTTAGTGCGTTTTTACCGCGTTTGCGTTTTTTTCCAACATTTTTAGGTGGCCCCTCACACTACCCAAACCATGACTTTACTAACCCTAACCCTGACCCTAACCCTAACCCTGACCCTAACCCTTAACCAAATCATACTTAACCCTAACCCAAACCCTAAACCCTAACTAACCCTAACCCTAACCCTAACCCTGACCCTAACCCTAACCCTGACCCTAACCCTAACCCTAACCCTAACCCTAAAAACCTGACAACCCATTTTTAATTCCTGACAATCTATGTAATTGACAATGACACAAGTTACAACAGGGTATATGGTTTTGTACAACATATGGCTTTAGTTTCTAATCAATTTCTTGTGTGCAAATTAAATGTACAGTTTATAGACTGTTTGCTTAACACCCTGTCACCCAAAACATATCATTGGGTCTGTTCCTGTTGGTCAGTGCCTCCGTCTCCGTCAGATCTGTCCTACAGATTCTGACTTTGAGCGGCAGGAGGAGGAACTGAAAATGCGTTTTTAAGGCTAGTTTCACACTTGCTTTTTTTTGCAGCGCGTTTTTCCCGCAAAAAAACGCATTGAAAAAACGCATACATAAGCATACAACTGCTGCGTTTTTTTCAAGCATTTTTATGAGCATGCATGAAAAAAACGCAGCGTTTTTATGCGTTTGTATGCGTTTTTAGTGCGTTTTTACCGCGTTTGCGTTTTTTTCCAACATTTTTAGGTGGCCCCTCACACTACCCAAACCATGACTTTACTAACCCTAACCCTGACCCTAACCCTAACCCTGACCCTAACCCTTAACCAAATCATACTTAACCCTAACCCAAACCCTAAACCCTAACTAACCCTAACCCTAACCCTAACCCTGACCCTAACCCTAACCCTGACCCTAACCCTAACCCTAACCCTAACCCTGACCCTAACCCTAACCCTAACCCTGACCCTAACCCTTAACAAAACCATACTTAACCCTAACCCTGACCCTAACCCTAACCCTAACCCTAACCCTGACCCTAACCCTTAACCAAACCATACTTAACCCTAATCCTGACCCTAACCCTGACCCTAACCCTAACCCTAACCCTGACCCTAACCCTTAACAAAACCATACTTAACCCTAATCCTGACCCTAACCCTGACCCTAATCCTTAACAAAACCATACTTAACCCTAACCCTGACCCTAACCCTAACCCTAACCCTAACCCTAACCCTAACCCTTAACAAAACCATACTTAACCCTAATCCTGACCCTAACCCTGACCCTAACCCTTAACAAAACCATACTTAACCCTAACCCTGACCCTAACCCTAACCCTGACCCCAACCCTAACCCTAACCCTGACCCTAACCCTAACCCTAACCCTAACCCTGACCCTAACCCTTAACAAAACCATACTTAACCCTAATCCTGACCCTAACCCTGACCCTAACCCTTAACCAAACCATACTTAACCCTAACCCTGACCCAAACCCCAACCCTAATCCTGACCCTGACCCTAACCCTAACCCTAAACCCCCTTAACTAACCCTAACTCTAACCCAAACCCCTAAATTCCATGGTTAAAAAAAAAAAACGCATATGCAAAAAAACGCATACATGAGCATGCCAGTGCGCACATATGCGCATCCATAGGCTATAATGGCCATTTTTAGCGCAAAACATGCGCATATGTGCGCATGCGCTTTTTTGCAGGGCCAAAAAATGCAACATGCTGCGTCTGGAAAATACCAACGCACACCCCAAAAAAACGCAGCGCATGAAAATCGCATACATGCGCTTACCAGCGCGCAGGTATGCGCACCCATGTTAAATATAGGGGAAAAAACGCATGCGCAGGTATGCGTTTTTTTCCAGCGCTAAAAAACGCAAATGTGAAACCAGCCTTATATTGCGTATATAGTCGGCGATCAATCAAAAAGGCATATAATAGAGCTACATTTTCCTCCTGCAACACTCTTCTGCATACGAATAGAGATGGTGGTAACCTGGGAGCTAACAATCAAATCAGGTTCATAAAGAATCATCATTCTCTATTTGCCAAAGCATGGGCAGCCCTTAAGAAAACATGGCCAATACTAAAAGTTGACCCTGTGATTGCTAAATTAATACCTGATAGACCTGCTATGTCGGTGAGGCATGCTAAAAATCTACTATATAGGGGAGCCTAAGGTAACCTTCCCAGACAATTTTGGTCATGGCTGTGGATGTTCTCCATGTGGCCATTGCATGGCCTGTCCCAATAGATCATGCTGATACCTTCACAGACTCAAGCAGCGCTAGAACTTTTGAAATAAAAAAATTAATTACGTGTACTTCACGCTATATAATTTACTATGTGACCTGTCCGTGTAATCTGATCTATGTTGGTCTTACATCACGCCAACTCAAGGTTCGTGTAAGGGAGCATATACTGTCCATTGAAGCCGCAGTTGGCCACATGGATACATTCACGTTAAAAACATTACTGCACCACTTTAAAGCCTTTCATCAATGTAATAGCAAACTATTGCAGTTTAGAGGCATTGACGCACTGGACATAGGCATTCATAGTGGCAAGCTGTCCACACGCCTTGCCCAGTTGGAGTCTAGGTGGATGTGGACATTGCAGACACTACATACACAGGAACTTAATGAAAATCTTAGTTTTGCCCCGTTTTTCTGATCGCGAACATGTGAATTTCAACATGTATGTTATGACATACACTACTGTATTTTTATATATACATTGTTTTTATATTTGGTATTATTATCTTCTTATTTAGGTTTTATTATCTTTCTATTCTCAATACCATCATGTGCCCCCTATATGTGCTTTACCTGTGCATCGGGAGAATGAATAGGCTTCGCTAATATTGGAACAGATGAAGAGGAGAGAGATTGTGTATATTTTAGATATATGTCTATATACTATTTACCATTTATCTATTCAAAATTTATATCCATATATAGATATATTCCTTAATTGGTATTTCGGCCAGGTGTGTTTATTCTTTAATATACCATATTTTTTGGACTATAAGATGCGCCGGACCATAAGACGCACCCCAAATTTTCAGAAGGAAAATAGGGAAAAAAATGTGTCAAATGGGGGTCCATCTTACAGTCCAAAATCAGCTTACCAGAGGGGGAATCAGCATAGGTGGAGAAGTGGTCACAGGGGAGCATGGTCACAGGGGTTGTTAGGTGGTCCAGGCCAGTGCAGTGGCCTCCGGTAAATCCCATCCCAGGCTGATGCGGCGGTGGTGCTCTGTGGTTCCCGATGGTTCTGCCGATATTTTGCAACAGGTTCGGCGGTGGTGCGGCAGGGCACGTCGGCATTTTGCGACTGGTGCGGCGGTGATGCTCTGTGGTGCGACAGGACTTCGCCGGCATTTTGTGAAAGCCCGGAGGCCCCTGCAGATCCATTGCTGTGATGCGGTGGCCTCCAGGAAAATGGCCGTAGGGAGCGGCGCCTGCTCATATTAAGATCTTGGCAACTAAATCTCGTTGCCAAGATCTCAATCTGCTGCGATGTGGTGGCCTCGGGGAAAATGGCCACTGGGTGTGGCGCATGTTCAGAATCAGATCTCGGCAACTCCAGGACCTTCATATGCTTCTTACAAAGCCACTCCTTCATTGCCCTGGTGGTGTGCTTGGGATCATTATCATGCTGAAAGACCCATCCACGTTTCATCTTCAATGCCCTTGCTGATGGAAGGAGGTTTGCACTCAAAATCTCACGATACATGGCCCCATCCATTCTGTCATGTACACGGATCAGTCATCCTGGTCCCTTTGCAGAGAAACAGCCCCAAAGCATGATGTTGCCACCCCCCATGCTTCACAGTAGGTATGTTGCTCTTTGGATGGATCTCAGCATTCTGTCTCCTCCAAACATGACGAGTTTTGTTTCTAACAAACAGTTCTACTTTGGTTTCGTCAGACCATATGATATTCTCCCAATACTCTTAAACTTCAAACGGGCCTAGACATGTACTGGCTTAAGCAGGGGGACACGTCTGGCACTGCAGGATCAGGATCTGTGTTCCTGGTGGCATAGTGTGTTACTGATGCAGGTCATTCACTCAGGGGCGGACACAGACTGCAGAGGGCCCCTGTGCAAGAATTCTTCCCGGGCCCCCCCAATACTGCAACAAATTTAAAGGGAACCTGTCACCCCTGCAGGCGTTTTTAAGTAAAAGAGCCACCTTGTGCAACACTAATGCTGCATATTGTCAAGGTGGCTCTTTTATTTAGGGTACCTTCCACCGCAGAAATAATCGTTTTTAAAATTGGTCAGACATACCTGATATTTGTCAGCGGGGCAGGTCTTTCCCCATCTGACAGAGATGCCTCACATCCATCACTCATGTCTTCCTGCGTTGTTTGCTCTGCCTCTTCATTTTTCTTTTCAAATCCTGGCACCTGCGCTGTACTGTGTTTTCTTGGTTACCGTCGCCCGTCCTCTGTCATGATGTCGGCGGCCAGAGATCCGGCCCCGCAGTTGCTTATGGTTTATTCACACTGCGGGGCTGGGAATCTCGGGCGCAGATAACTACTGCACATTACCAAGATTCCTGCCCAGCAGTGTGAATAAACCATAAGCGACTGCGGGGCCGAATCTCTGGCCGCCGACGTCATGACAGAGGATGGGCGACGGTAACCAAGAAGACATAGTACAGCGCAGGCGCCATGATTTGAAAATAAAGATTTGGAGGCGGAGACACGATGCAGGAATACATGAGTGATGGATGTGAGGCGTCTCTGTCAGATGGGGAAAGACCTGCCCCCCTGACAAATATCAGGTATGTCTGACCGATTAAAAACGATTATTTCTGCGGTGGAAGGTACCCTAAATAAAAGAGCCACCTTGACAATATGCAGCATTAGTGCTGCACAAGGTGGCTCTTTTACTTAAAACCGCCTGCGGGGGTGACAGGTTCCCTTTAAGTAAACATATAGGTTGTATGAGCACGGGACTATGGGACGGAGGATAATCATTATAATTTGTTGTAACTAACCACCGCTAGTTACTATGCCGGGCAATGCCAGGCTCTTCAGGTAATATATTTATAAACAGCATAGAATGAATTGAATTACAATGCAAAGAAGCAGTGCTATCACTCACCAGTCTGCAAATGTTGGCTGTAATCCTGCTGTATGGAGGTAGAATGGGGTTTTAGGCCTGTAGTATAATGATCCCTGGCTTTAACTTATCAGCTTCCGCATATATATATATAGGGTAAGTAAGAGTCTTCACCATAGCGTATAGCATCAAGAACACAATCTGTCAAAGGACACTGTCCGCAGTGTTGGAGGAGGACACGATGATGGATCTGAAGCATTCCCTGAAGTGCCTCCATGGTTCCGCCACAATCTCCTCCCGAAATTACCTCATTTACGGTCAGCTTCCAGCACGTCACTTCCAGTGGAACGTCACGTGGGAATTTTAAAGTGCTCCTCGGGGCTCCGCCGTGTACTCCTGTGTCCGTGGGAAAAGTAAGCTCCCAGCCGGGGCAGTGAGGCAGACTCTCTCTCAAAATCGGGACTGTCCCGCTGGGAGGTATGAATGCTCCCCACCATAGACCTTGTACACGTATGGCTCCACACACCACATACACATATGGTTCCGCTTTTTATGCCTCGTACACACGGCTCCGCTCTGTACACACATGGCTCCACTCCGTAAAACTCGTACACATGCGGCTCTGCTCCGTACACCTTGTACACATGTGGCCACGCTCCGTAAACCTTGTACACACATGGCTCTGCTCCGTAAATCTTTTGTACACTTGTGACTTTGCTCCATACACCTTGTACACACGCTGTTCTACTCCGTACACCTCGTACACACATGGCTCCGCTCTGTACACCTCATACACACACAGCTCCGTTCCGTACACCTCGCACATGTGTGGCTCTGCTCCGTACACCTCGTACATGTGCGGCTCTGCTCCGTACACCTCGTACATGTGCAACTCTGCTTCATACATCTCGTACACGTGCGGTTCCGCTCCTTACACCTCGTACACGTGCGGCTCAGCTCTGTACACCTCGTACACACACGGCTCAGCTCCATACACGTCGTACACACGCGGCTCCGCTCCATGCACCTCGTACACACACGGCTCCGCTCCGTACACCTCACACACCCACGGCTCTGCTCTGTACACCTCACACACACGCAGCTCCGCTCCATACACCTCACACACATACGTCTCCGCTCCGTACACCTCACACACAGCTCCGCTCCGTACACCTTGTACACACACGCTCCGCTCCGTACACCTCGTACACACACAGCTCCACTCCGTACACCTCGTACTAGTGATGTGTCGGTCGCGAACGATCCGACACAAAGAGCTGGCTCCCCGCGGTGAATGATGGGAGCCGGCGCCCCAGTGAGAGCCACTAAAATCCTTGAATGGCTCTCACTGGGCCTAAAATCCCGGTGTTCGGCAGACGTAACTCCGCCCACCTGAACAAAACTCCCCCCACTAAGCAATCTAATTGGTTTCTAGCGAGTGGGTGGGGTTTATGTGCTAGGTGGGTGGAGTTTAGGATGCCATAACACATATACAATAGGGATCCATTTAGGATCCAAAAGGAGTTGAAAAAGAGCCGGCTCTTTTTGGTGAGCGGAGCCGTGAGAGCTGGATCACCAAAAAGAGCCGGACTGTCCATCACTACATCGTACACACACAGCTCCGCTCCTTACACCTCGCACACACACGGCTCCGCTCCGTACACCTGGTACACACACACAGCTCTGCTACATCCACCCTGCAAACTCCCCTGACCCCACACATAAACTTATTTCCCCTCATCCAGCACGATGACAACCAGCACAGCAGAGTCCTGCATAAAACAAGGGCTAGGGCTGTGCACAGGACCTGTGATGAGGTCACAGGAGGGGAGGAGTCAGGGGTCACATGATTAGAGGGCCCTGACTCCTTCCCTCCTTTGACTTCATCAATTACAACAAGCCTCTTGCACAACCGCAGCACCAGCGTGCAGAATAGGCTAAATTGTAGGTGCTGCAGGTAGAGCAGCGCATAATGCCGCGGTCCCCTGCCGCTTGAGCAGCTGGCTCAACTCAAATCATTATAGCTGCACCCCTGCATGCGGTGCTGGAGGGGCCACTTCTCCCCAGGGGCCCCCGTTCAATACACGGGCGGTAGGTCCGCCCCTGCATTCACTAGATCCCCCCGTGTGGTTCTGGGATTTTTGCTCACTGTTTTGACCCCACGGGATGAGATCTTGTGTAGAGCCCCAAATCGAGGGAGATTATTAGTGGTCTTGTATGTCTTCCATTTTCTTATTATTGCTCCCACAGTTGATTTCATCACACCAAGCTGCTTGCCTATTGCAGATTCAGTCTTTCCAGCCTGGTGCAGGGCTACAATTTTGTTTCTGGTGTCCTTCGACAGCTCTTTGGTCTTCACCATAGTGGAGTTTGGAATGAGACTGTTTGAGATTGTGGACAGGTGTCTTTTTTTCTGATAACAAATTCAAGCAGGTGCCATTACTACAGGTAATAAGTGGAGGACAGAGGAGCCTCTTGAAGGGAATCAGTCACCCCCCCCAGGCGTTTGAAAGTAAAAGAGCCAACTTGTGCAGCACTAATGCCGCATTCTGTCAAGGTGGCTCTTTTACTTAGCGTCCCTTCCACCGCCGAAATAATCGTTTTTAAAATTGGTCAGACATACCTGAAGTTTGACCAGGGGGCAGGTCTTTCCTCCCCGGACACAGACGCCTCACATCCATCATTCATGTCCTGCATTTGAATTTGGCGCCGCCTCCTCAGCGTTCATTTCTTCTTCTCGCGCCTGCGCTGTTAAATTCTTTCTTGGGCATGCGCAGTTAGCGCTGCCCATCCTATGACATCACATGATGTCTTGCTTATGTCTGACCAATTTTAAAAACGATTATTTCGGCGGTGGAAGGGACGCCAAATAAAAGAGCCACCTTGACAGAATGCAGCATTAGTGCTGCACAAGGTGGCTCTTTTACTTAAAAACGCCTTGGGGGGTGACAGGTTCCCTTTAAAGAAGAAGTTACAGGTCTGTGAGAGCCAGAGATCTAGCATGTTTTTAGGTGACCCAATACTTATTTTCCACCATAGTTTGCAAAATAAATCTTGCCATATCAGACAAGGTGATTTTCTGGATTTGTTTTCTTATTTTGACTCTCATGGTTGTGGTCTACCTATGATGTCCATTACAGGCCTCTCTCACCTTTTAAAGTGGGAGAACTTGCACAATTGGTGGCTGACTAAATACTTTTTTCCCCCACTGTATATGTGCATAAATGGTTCTTTATTTATTGCACAAATTAATTTGATAATACATTATCTATTTATTTTTTGTGCATCTCCATATGTTTATTATTTCAAAATTTTCTATATATATATATACTGTGTATATATATATATATATATGTATATATATATATTCATTTACCAATAGAGTCCAAGGCACATAATAATGGGTGCTAGACACTCCAAATTGACAATTCACGTATATACTGATTTACATAGAATTTTGTTAAAAAATAAATTTATTGACACATAATTAAGAACAAGAAAAATTAAAAAACAAGGTGGGAATAAACCTTCAAGAAAGAGGATGTGTAATCACAGGCTGAGCTTCCTTCACAAAAACTCATGAGCTAAATATCTGTCTAATGTCCAAAACTGGGTACATCATCTACTATATGATTGCCTATTGGCTCTGTCACAGCTTCCGGCGATTGCGTTGCTATCCCACAATCCACCGAGGCCGGAAGCTGTGACAGAGCCGACTGCCATATTGGAACACCCAAGCAGGGGCGTATCTACCGCGTTCGTAGGGTCCCAGAGTGTTAGGGGCCCGATCGCGGAGCTGCAGCGGCTCATTGGCTGTGTAATTCTGTGGCTGCCAGGCTGCAATTGGCCTGACTCCATGGCTGCTTTGTGCGCACAGGACCTGTGATGAGGTCACAGGAAGGGAGGAGTCAGGGGTCAGATGATCGGGGCCTCGGTATGTGCAGGACTCCGCTGTGCTGGTTGTCATGGTGCTGGATGAGGGGAAGTTTATGTGTGGGTTCAGGAGGGGTTTACAGGGTGGATGTAGCAGAGCGGTGTGTGTACAAGGTGTACGGTACGGAGCGGAGCCGTATGTGTGCGAAGTGTATGGAGCGCAGCCACGTGTGTATGAAGTGTACGGAATGGAGCCGTGTGTGTACGAGGTGTACGGAGAGGAGCCGCGTGTGTACGAGGTGTATGGAGCGGAGCCGCATGTGTACGGGGTGTGCGGAGCGCAGCCGTGTGTACGATGTGTGTGGAGTGGAGCCGTGTGTGTGTACGAATTGTATGGAGCGGAGCCATGTGTGTACAAAGTGTATGGAGCCCAGCCGTGTGTGTATGAGGTTAGCGGAGCCATGTGTGTACGAAGCGGAGCCGCGTGTGTCCATGGTGTACGGAGAGAAGCCGCGTGTGTATGAAGTGTATGGAGCGGAGCCGCTTGTGTACGAGGTGGACGGAGAGGAGCCGAGTGGGTACGAGGTGAACGGAGCGGAGCCACGTGCGTACGAGGTGGACGGAGCAGAGATGTGCGTGTATTTTGGCATGGGGGGACCCCTTTTGAAAGTTCGCACCGTGGCCCATAACTTTGTAGTTACGCCACTGCACCCAAGTTATGGGTATTCCGATATGGCGGCTGGGATTCATATTGAATTCATGCATTCAAATCCCGCTCGGCACCGCTCATTGGCTCAGCCGGCGGGGCGGGGGATTCAAATCCCCAGCCATAGCAGCACGGCACCGCTCATTGGCAGAGCCGCCCGCCGGCAGATGTTCATTTCACCGCACTCCCGATGCAATAACATTAGGCCTATTTCTAGTAATTATATAATTCTCATAAATATCAGTCATCGAAGCCAGGAAAAAACAATTCTGTCCGCATAAAGAGGTTTACACTCCATAAAAGTGTATAGTTCATATAATGCTTAGTGCAAAAGTCTAATTATTGTGGGCAGAATATGGCACTGACCCAAATTGCATAAGTCAAAGCAATAATTCTCATAATCAATAGTTCTATAAGCCAGAAAAACGCAATTCTGTCTACATGGAGAAATGTTTTTCCTTTTTTATCCATCATAGACTCTATAAAAGTGCATATAAGGCATAGTGCAACCAGGAAGTCCTATTATTTTGGACAGAATATGGCACTGACACATATAAAAATATTGACACAGGCATACAAGTTAATCAAAGATAGCGGTATCAAGTGTCATTAGTACAGAAAAAAAATTATTTAGGCAAAGGATTACATCACTTGAAACTGAAAGATAGCAAGATGTGACAGGAGGCAAGAACAGCCACACATCCCCAACCCCAACGCCATTTCGCAATAGCTTCTTCCGGGGGTCCAAAATAATAAGACTTCCTGGTTGCACTAAGCCTTAAATGCACTATGCATTTTTATGGAGTTTACAATGGATAAAAAAGGAAAAAAATTTCTCGATGTAGACAGAATTGCATTTTCTGCCTTATAGAATAATAGATTGAGAATTATTGCTTTGACTTATGCAATTTGGGTCAGTGTCATATTCTGTCCACAATAATTAGACTTTTGCACTAAGTATTATATGCACTATACACTTTTATGGACTATAAACCTCTTTATCCGGACATAATTGATTTTTCCTGGCTTAGATGACTGTTATTTATAAGAATTATATATTTATGATGTATACAGTTTTGGACATTAGACAGAAATTAAGCTCATGAGTTTTTTTTATGAAGGAGGCTCAGCCAGTGATTATTACACATCCTCTTTCTTGGAGGTTTATTCCCACCCTGTTTTTTAATTTTTCTTCTTCTTAATTATGTGTCAATAAATTTTTTTTGTAACAAAATTCTATTGCTGGAATCTCTCTATATCCTTAGGCGGCACTTTGATTGTAAATCAGGATATACGTGAACTATATTATAGTGTCCAGCCTCTGGACACTACGCTGACAGACACAGCAAACCTTCTTGTCACAGCTCGCATTGATGTGCCATCCTGGATGAGCTGCACTACCTGAGCCACTTGTGTGGGTTGTAGAGTCCGTCTCATGCTACCACGAGTGTGAAAGCACAACCAACAATCAAAAGTGACCAAAACATCAGCCAGAAAGCATTGGTACTGAGATGTGGTCTGTGGTCCCCACCTGCAGAAACACTCCTTTATTGAGTATGTCTTGATAATTGCCAGTAATTTCCATCTGTTGTCTATTCCATTTGCATAAGAGCATGTGAAATTGATTGTCAATCAGTGTTGCTTCCTAAGTGGACAGTTTGATTTCACAGAAGTTTGATTTACTTGGAGTTATATTCTGTTGTTTAAGTGTTCCCTTTATTTTTGTAAGCAGTGTATATATATCAGGTATGCACTTATATCTGTGATATCTCTGTGTATATTTTGTTATATCTTGCCCTATTACAGTTAAATTGTTGTTATATTGATGTATGACTTATTAGAAATGGATATAATATTAAATAGTAATATACCACTCATCACCATATCCTGGGGTACCAACACTCTCACCGTAATATTGCTAGTGCTGCGGTATGTGCGGCGGCTCTTCATCTTATAGGCCTGATGCCTCCAGGACTCAATATGGGAGATTCATTCCAGCGCACAATGTGCATGCGCTCTCTCCTATTCGGTTGCACTTTCCGGAGGTGGACGTCCTGCTACCTGGCAATGCCAGGATATAATATGGCGCAGTCTTCGTGTCACATATTGCGCATGCGTTCCCCTCTCTCCATCGCGCTCACTGGCCACTGTACCTTTGGTTTATGGGCGCCGGATCACATGGGGCCCCACGTGCTTTCTGGCGTCACTGCCCTGGTGGTGCGGACGCCGGCTGGCGATGCGGTAGCCCGGGTAACTTGTCGCAACTTCTTGTCCCAGTTACCACACATATCTGGGTCACAGCCTTTTTATACCCGCTCTGTACTCTTAATGCTATACCCCTGACGAAGGTGTTCCGAAACGTGCATTGGGGCGGGCACAAGGACCATTTGGGCCCCCTGTTGTGCACACTTTCAGGTAAACAGCAGACCAATGTGCTCACTGCAGCTTTATTATGAGTATTAGTGTCTGCAATTTTCCCTGATGGATGCCATTCAGTTTTCAAGTCTGTGTAGATCTAGGTTTACCTGATACCTTTGATTATGTTTGCTTAACATGCAGAAAGAAATACACATGTAAAAGGAAAAAACATTAACCACCAATCTATTTCCATCCAGTGTCCTGTCAATCTAATTATTTCCCATCCATGAACATACACATGGAGGGTTTTGCTGACGTGTAGAGTTAGAGACCAGCACAACGGTTTAACATAGTTATTAGTATTGAAGTTTGTACAATTAATCCAAGACTTTGTCATGCCCATCCATAGGTGGATTTGGTTCATATTCTAATGCTCATAGGGGAGCCCAAATGAAACATTTTGTTATAATCCGAGGATTGGGCATATTTCAGGTCGATTAGCCCTTACCAGAAGCGTCTCCCTGTTTCCATTGAAATAAACAAGCATTCTTTGATGAATTTCGCATACATATTGAATGTATAAGGAAGTAGGTCATGGTGATATCTGCATGCCTAATGTCTATCTTATGTGTATGGCCAACTTTAGTTAGAAGTCGCATGATGGATGCATAATTGATATGCATTCTCTGTATCAATTTGGATATTTAATCCATTTTCATCGAAGAGGGGATGATATTCACCACCGCTTATCAAGTCAGAAGTTCAGTGTTTAATGTTGGGATGATTTGGCCACTAAAATTTTCAGCGGATACATCTGTTATGTCCATTCTGGCTTCTTGTTAGACCATCCACAACTTGTGCTCTATGTCAGTTCCACAGTGTCCGTGCTCACTGTTCTCTCTGGCTGATGTCTGCGCTCTGTAGGCAGCTCTGCAGATAGGACACTACTGACAGGCTCAGGTGGTGTTGGCTGTCCTTCGATAGGAAGAAATGGTCCTCATCGGGATAAATCTGGGAGCAAGATAAAACAAATAATTATACTAATAAAATTAGGCTTACATCAATATATATCTAGTCCTTGAGGATCCCCATAAAGTCACACTCAGAGGGAATACCACTCACCCTCACATGCTTTCTGGAATAATAAGAAAACCTCATTCTTTATTTTGGCTCATATATGAATTTTTTCGCTTTTGATGAGGTCTATAAAGTGCTGCAAAATATAATGGGTCCTGATAATAGTGGGCCTACTAGTCAGGCAGTGTGAAGGCTGTCATAAATTTGTTTTCCATCGATCATAGGAAACATTATTAATCTGTCTAGTAGGTATATAGTAAATGTTATTGGGCTCATTAGGTGGCAACATTACACAGTATTTCTGCCTCCTTGTTTGAGAGAAAGAAAAAGTTGGGGCTCCACAGTATGATGTGCAGGTGAGAGTGATGGAGGGAAAGTATTTGCTGTTCCTCCATCCTTCCCTATAATAGGAAAAGTTGCTTATCAGTCTGAATGGACAGGGGCTGAAGGGGGAAATAGGCATCATTTTTTGTGTACTATACATATATATAGTGATGCAAAGTGTGTTAGGGGTAGTAGATACCCAGGGAGGTGTCCAAGAGTTTTGTACCTGTCAGGTGCTTGGGAAAACTGGGTATGCGTGTGTAATACACAGTGTGCACAATTATTAGGCAAGTAATTATTTTGACCATATTATCCTTTTTATGCAGTTTTTCCAACTGGGGAGGCCTAAGAATACAATACCAATGAGGAGGGTGAGGCCTAAGGATACAACACCAATGAGGAGGGTGAGGCCTAAGGATACAACACCCTTCATCAAAGTGTGCAGAATTATTAGGCGGCTTGTTTTCCATAGGCAAATTGAGACAAAAAAAGATCTAACTGACTCAGAAAAGTCCAATATTGTTAGAAGTTTTACAGAGGGACGCAGCACTCTTGGAATTGCTAATATATAAGGTGTGAGCACAAGATTATCAAAAGTTTTGTTGCAAATAGTCAACAGGGTTGAAAAAACATGTTGAGAAAAGAAGCCACACATTAACTGACAAAGATTTAACATGAGTCAAACATGAAGCAACCAGGAAGCCATTATCCTCTAGTCCTGTCATATTCCAGAACTGCCACATCTTTGGAGCGCCCAGAAGTACTAGGTGTTCAGTGCTCAGAAACATGACCAAGGTAAGGAAGGATGAAACCCGACCACAACTGAACAAGACACAGAAGTCAAGACGGGGTCAAGAAATATCTGAAGACCGATTTTTCAAAGGTTTTATGGACTGATGAGATGGAAGCGAGGCTTGATGAACCAGACAGATGGGCTCATAGCTGGTTCAGTAACAGGCATAGACCTCTACTTCAGAAGCCAGCAACATAGAGGTGGGGCACTTCCATGGGCTGGTATTATTTAAAGATGAGATAACTGAACAATTTTTGGGTTGAAGATGGACTCAAAATTAACTCTTAAACCTACTGCCATTGTTTAGAAGACATGTTTTTCAGGCAGTGGTACAAGAAAAAGTCTCCATCTTTCAAGAAAACCATGATTTTTATGCAGGACAATGCTCAATTGCAAATGTAATAAGTAGTGGTTTCCCTGAAGAGTCCTTGCAGGATGTGCCACTAATGAGGAGAGACTGCCATCTGCTAGCCAGATGAAATCAAGCAGAACCAAATTGTGCTGGAAGATTTGCATGAGGAGCAACTTTGTGTGCTGGATCTGATCAGGTGACCCACAGGAAGGACTTCCTTGATATAAAAGCCCAGGGACACCAAACTGCATGCAGATTTGGCATCAGGAAAGAGATCAGAGCAGACCTTAGCGGGAAGTCTACACCACCAAGGTGCCGGTCATCGCCGGGCAATGTCCGGATTCTCCTCAGGAGAACTCTAAGTTCCACCTACGCTGATCAATCAAGCCAAGAAGATACGCAAAGAAACTGTGACAGGAGAGCCAAGACTGGGATTGCAGAGGAACAATGCGAGTGAGCAAGGTAGTCATTTCCAGCTATCACCTACAGTACCGGGGTTAGCAGGGATTAGGACAACAGGTTGGGAGAGGATGGTTGGTGCGTGGGAGGTCTAACACATGTTAATAAATTACATCAGAGACAGAATTGTTTTAATATTGATTTGCATAGTGTAAGAAGGCCGCGGGACAGGCCTCAGTGGGAAGTCTACACCACCAAGGTACCAGTCACCACCTGGCAAGGTCAGAATTCCCCTCAGGAGAACTTCAAGTTACAACTACGCTGGTCAGAACCAGGATCCGTACCCTGCACTGGTCAAGCCTCCAAGACCCGATGTCGCTCGTCAAGAGCCGAGGCCTAGTCCTCTCATCTCCAAGCCTAAGAGACTTCCGTCCACAGTCAAACCGATAAGATCCGCGAGGAATAGAGACTGTGAGAGGAGTGGCATGCCTGCAATTGTGGGGGAACGACGTGAGTGAGCAGGGCCGTCACTTCCAGATATAACCTACGGTACCAAGTTGGCTAAGATTAGGACAACAGGTTGGGAGGGGGCTGGCTGCTGCATGAGAGGCCCAACGCCCGTTAATAAACTACGTCAGAGAGAGACTTGCGGCCTAGCGGGATAACCTAGTGACCCCAGCTAGGGCCAGAGCTGCAGAGACAATTTACATGGTGACTCTCACGACTAGGCGCACCACCTTTGTGAAAAGAACATTAACGTTATATAGTGAAAGACTTTCTTTTCTATTCCAAACTTATTGTTATTCATTTTAATGATGATTTGCATAGTTACTAACACTATTTTTTTTACAGTTACTGCTGTATATAAATAGAACTATATTGATCCCTGACTGTTTCCACCTCGTGTTCTCTGCGTGTTTCTTCCATACACCTGCATTACGCATTCACAAAGTCTCCACTGCTTGGTTAGCCAGAAAAGGCTTTAAAGATGAAATAATACTGACACGGCCTCTGAGTGTTTGGGAGCCTGTGAGTGGGTCTCCCCAAGAAGCTACCTATCATCAGATTAAGAAACTGACAGACTCTATGGATGAGAGACTTATAACTGTTATTGAAAAGAAGGGTGGCTATATTGGTCACAGATTTTTTTTTTTAAATATCAAATGTATTTTTGTATACTTTAAGTTTTGGATCATTATTCTCACTGTAATAGATGAAAAGAAACAATAGAAATGGGAAAATTTTCGTTTTCATTTAGTTGCATAATAAATTATTCTGTACACTAATAGTTGAACAATAATTCTGCACACAGAGATATTCTCCTCAGGTTTCTGGTTTATTACCCTTTTGGATTGACCCACCACACATTTCAGATTTTAAAATCATTTTTCAAATTGGTGTTAAACGAGAGTATTCAAATTTACTGAGATATTGACTTTTGGGTTTTCATTGGCTGTAAGTCATAATCATCAACATTAACAGAAATAAACACTTGAAATACATCACTGTTTGTAATGACTCTATATAATATGAGTTTCACTTTTTGTATTGAAGAACCGAAATAAAATTAACTTTTTGATGATCTTCTAATTTAGTGAGAAGCACCTGTAGTTGCAGCAAGAATTGTGGTGTGGATTTGTGAAATGGCTGTGGGGTGCGCTTTGCTCATTGTCAACTAATTGCGATAGGTGAGTGGATGAGTGAGTGTGAAAAGAAGAGTGCGCCTCCAGTTACAGCTCTTTTTACAGCTGGTGGATGGTGTTCATGACAATTTGCAATAAGAGCTTCATGACTTTATGTTAAGCAATATTCATGTGGAATTCTTGTATGGAAAATTTGCAGAGTATTATTTGTATGTGTGTGTATATATATATATATATATATATATATTTATACACACATGCACATACATAGTGTATATGTGTGTAAAAAACGCTGTGAAGTAAGAACATTTTCAAAATTAAAAGTGGGTAAATAATTTATTTTTTTATCAATTAGCAAAAAGCAGATTGAATGAACAAAGTCTAAATCAAATCAATATTTGGTGTGACGACCCTTTGCCTTCAAAACCCCATCAAAAGAATCAATTCTCCTAGATACACTTTAACAACATTTTTAAAGGAACTCAGCAGGGAGATTGTTCCAAATATCTTGGTAACTAACCATAGATCTTCTGTGAATGTAGGGTTGCACAAATCCCTCTGTCTCTTCATGTAATCCCAGCCAGACTCGATCATGTTGAGATCAGTGCTATGTTGGGGCCATATCATCATTTCCAGGACTCTATGTCCTAGTTTATACTGAAGTTTGTTTTTAATGACATTGGGGTTGTTGTCGTGCGGCAGAATAAATTTGAAGCCAAATAGATGCCTCCTTGATTATATTGCATGATGGATAAGTATCTGCCTAAATTTCTAAGCATTGAGGAGACTAAGAAAAGGGCAACATTGATTGAGGACTGTAGACACAGTGGTTGGCAAAATAAAATTAGTTCAGCAGGCAAAAGACAAATCATGCTTACTTCCCTTCAAAATTAGAGGATGTCCAGCAGTGCCATCAGCTCAGAAATGGCAGTAACCAGTGTGATCCATTGTTCAGAGAAGTTTGGCCAGAAGAGGTTTTCACAGAAGAAAGCAATCCCTTCGACATCGAAAAAAGGCCAAGTGACTCAACTATGCATGAAAACAAGAAAGTGCAGAGAATGGATGGAGGTGCTCTGCACTGATGAATCAAAATGTGAAGCATTTGGTTGTAACTGAAGGCAGTTTGTTCACATATGGGCTGGAGAGTGGTACAGTAATCAGTGCAGGTAAAACTGAAGCTTGATGGAGGAATACAGGCAGACACTTATCCATCATGCAATACCATCAGGGAGGCATCTGATTCGCCCCAATATTATTTTGCAGCAGGACAATGACACCAAAACATACAGCCAATGTAATTAAGAACTGCATTCACTGTAAATAAGAACAAGGAGTCCTGGAAGTGATGATATAGTTGTAATATAGTTGTAATGAGGAAGACCGGGCTGCGGGTATCTGCAACATGCTGGGTCTGGAACTGCTGAGACTACGTCCCATGTTGCCCGAGGGAAAGTATAGGAGACCGGACAGGCCCCATGACCCGGGAGGTGAGGAGAAAGCGCGAAGGAGAAGTCAGTTTCCTGCTGGCAGGGAGAGTGCAGCAGGAAACTGATAAAAATGAACTATTAATACTGCTATAAAATAAAAAATAACTATTAACACTTCAGCATTCTTTCCTCACCTGCCTAAAATGACACTGACACACACACACACACACACACACACACACACACGTTGTGAGATTCACGCTCTTTGGTAGCCGTTGGGGGCCACACAGGCAGGAGTTTTTGTTTGTCAAACAGGAAAAGTTTATCGAACCTCAAACTTTCAGTCTTTAAATTTAACAGCCTTTCTCCTGCATAAATGAAAATAACAGAAGAAACACAGTCCTTTTCTGCACTGATCGCAAAAGCATCTCAGAGTCTTTACAATACAGCGGTTCAGATCCTGCTTCAAACTTAGGGTATGTGCACACGTTGAGGATTCTACTGCGGATCTTCCGCGGATTTGGCACTGTGGCGCCGCAGCATAATCTCCTGTTTTGAACAGTACCATGTTATCCTATGTAAATTGAAAAATGCTGTGCACATGCTGCGGAAAAATCAGCGCGGAAACGCTGCGGGTTTATTTCCACAGCATGTCAATTCTTTGTGTGGATCTGCAGCGTTTCTGCACCCATTGACTTGTATTGAGTTGGGCACCTCCGCAGCAAAACTGCAGGTCTAAAAAATATCTGCGGTTTTGTTGCGGGTGAAAATGCTGCAGATCGGGAGGGGGAAGAGTGTGGGCGGAGAGTGGGTGGTGACTGTGCGCGTGTATGGTGTGTGGGCGGTGACTGTGTGTGCATGTATGGGCCTATGTGTGTGTGTGCGGGGGGGGTCATCAGGCCTGCGCGGGGGATGATCAGGCCTCTGCGGAGGGGTGATCGGGCCTGTTCGGGTGGGTGATCAGGCCTGTGCGGGGGGCTCTGCGGTGGTGTATGTGTGTGTGTATGTGTGTGTGTGTAGTCATCGTCCGATGTGACAACAAGTACCATCGGGCTATGCCTGCTACACTGTCAGTGAGTGACACATTAGTCAATGATAGGACAGTAGTAGTCCCATCATCTGGCTAATGTGTTGCATGTAAAAAAAAAAAAAAACACAGAACATACAACATACAGAACATACATATAACTTACAACACATAACATAGAGTACATACTCACCATATACACCTAATTCCCCGAAGCCATCGATCTCCTGTAATAAAGATAAAATAATAAACCAGTCTATACTCACCTCTCCGCCGTAGTCCAGATAATAACGAGTGTCCCATGACGATCTCCCGTGGAGAACAGCCGCATCAGCTGATGCGACCGTTCTCCAGGGGCTCCTACGATGAAATGACAGGCAGAGGTATCCCTCTGGCGGGAAAGAGGTCCCGTAATCCTAACCCTAACCTTAGCCCTAACCCTAATTCTCATGCAGCATTGCTGTAAAGTGAGATCCTGAACTCAGGTAACCTCAGTGATGGACTGCAGGAGGCATTGTCTCCTGTCAGTTCATCACTGGGAGGCCCTATAAAGTGGTCACATCTGCTGATGTCACTGTTCTATAGGGGAGATCATCGTGGGACCCTTATTATTAATTGGACTGCGTCGGACAGGGAGTATATGGTTGGTTTATTTTTTTACTTTTTATTCTAGGAGATTGAGGGCGTTGTTTGGATGTGGGTGAGCAATAAAAATATGAAAACTGTCGTGTTTTATCTCATTAAAAGACTTTATTCTTATGTGTGTTTTTTTAACCATTTCAAAAGATTAATAATGGATCGGTGTCTTATTGAAAGGTGACATTAACCCCTTATTACCCCATATCTCACCGCTACATGGGAGTGGGAAGAAAGGGGCTAAGTGCCAGAATTGGTGCATCTTTATAGATGCGCCATTTCTGGGGCGGCTGCGGGCTGGTATTTGTAGCCAGGGGGGGCCAATATCCATGGCCCCTTCCTAGGCTATGAATATCAGCCCGCAGCTGTCTTCCCACACAGCAATGGCATAAAGTGAGACTAGGGACTTTTTTTTTTTAAGTGGCGGAGGAATACAGTGCGGAAGGATACCTACCTTCCGTCATTGGATTCCTGCAGCCCGTAGAGAACGGCAGCATCATCTGATGCTGCAGTTCTCTACCCAAGATCGTCGTGGGACACACTCGTGGACTGCTTCGGATCGTGGGTGAGTATTTTTGTGGTTTGTTATGTTAATATTTATCCCGGAAAAGACAATGGCTTCGGGGAACAATGTGACAAGTATTGGTAAGTATGTTACTCTATGTTATATGTACTGTATGTCTATGTATGTATTGTATGAATGTATTGTATGTATGTAGTATATATGTGGTATGTATGTAGCATGTAGTATGTATGTAGCATGCATGTAGCATGCATGTAGCATGCATGTAGCATGCATGTAGTATGTATGTAGCATGCATGTAGTATGTATGTAGTATGTATGTAGTATGTATGTAGCATGCAGTATGTATGTAGCATGTATGTAGTATGTATGTAGTATATATGTAGTATGTATGTAGCATGCAGTATGTATGTAGCATGTATGTAGTATGTATGTAGTATATATGTAGTATGTATGTAGCATGTAGTATGTATGTAGCATGCATGTAGTATATATGTAGTATGTATGTAGCATGCATGTAGTATGTATGTAGCATGTATGTAGTATGTATGTAGTATATATGTAGTATGTATGTAGCATGTAGTATGTATGTAGCATGCATGTAGTATATATGTAGTATGTATGTAGCATGCATGTAGTATGTATGTAGTATGTATGTAGTATGTATGTAGCATGCAGTATGTATGTAGTATGTATGTAGTATGTATGTAGCATGCATGTAGTATGTATGTAGCATGCATGTAGTATGTATGTAGTATGTATGTAGCATGCAGTATGTATGTAGCATGTATGTAGTATGTATGTAGTATATATGTAGTATGTATGTAGCATGCATGTAGTATGTATGTAGTATGTATGTAGCATGCAGTATGTATGTAGCATGTATGTAGTATGTATGTAGTATATATGTAGTATGTATGTAGCATGCATGTAGCATGTATGTAGCATGCATGTAGTATGTATGTAGTATTTTTTTTTTTTTTTTAACATTTAACACATTAGCCGGATGATGGGACTACTACTGTCCCATCATTGGCTAATGTGTCAATCACTGTCATGGTAGCAGGCATCGCCCGATGGGACTTGTAGTCCCATCGGACGATGCTTGCACAGACCCCCGGACATCAGCACAGCCCCCCGGCAGGCCGGCACAGCCCCCCGGCAGGCCGGTACAGACCCCCACAGGGTGCACAGACCACCGGCAGGCCGGCACAGCCCCCCGGCAGGCCGGTACAGACCCCGGGCAGTCCACACAGCCCCCCGGCAGGCCGGCACAGCCCCCCGGCAGGCCGGCAGAGACCCCCGGAAGGCCCGAAATGACGGCGCATCATGATGCGCACACACCGCGCATCATGATGACGTCAGGCCGTCAATCAACTGAACTTCCGATTCCGATGCCGAATTCCGATATTGAAAAAATATCGGAAGTCGGTATCGGAATTCCGATACAGCAAGTATCGGCCGATACCCGATACTTGCGGTATCGGAATGCTCAACACTAATCAACACACATCACCTCTCCTGGTTCCAAGTCTGGATCAGATCAGTAATTATGGAAATATATATCACCCGTGTTTGCATTAGTCTTGGGTATTATTTGCAAATGCTAAAAATAGATTTATGCATTTTAGGTTTTCCTCCTTATTGCTGTGTTTTAAACACTTTCTCTTGCTTTCAACTGGCCTATGAGTGTAGACATACCCTGCTAGTGACGTTAGATCCAGCCAGGAGCAGACGGCTTAGGAGTTCAGCTGTATGTTGGAAGTGCACATTGGCTTTTAAATGAAGAAAAGAAACCAATACAAAAGGAAACAGACAGTTAATGACCAATATGCAGAAAACATTTTTTAAGGAGAATTAAAATTTCTGAACAGTTTAAATTAATGAAATATAAGTATATGAATCATTCTACTCTGGCGGCATCTTCTCATTAAAACCTGTAACCTTGAAGCAGCACATTCTGATTTGGGTTCAGGTAGTCACTACAAACATTTCCATGTAAATTGCGTATTGTCAGTATCCCAAATTCAGAAATTAGTGGATTTGATAAAGACTTTATGATATAACTTGGTGACACAGTTTCCAACTAAAAGTCATCTCGTAACTTTCTGGTGGATCTGTCTGTATCCAGTCCCACTGATCTGTTCATAACTGTAGCAGCCAAGATACAGGATCCAAATAGCACCTCGAAATTGGACTGAAATTCACATTTTCAACATGATTTACGTTTCATCAGGAGACATTCTGAAATGACTCTTTGGCTCAATGACGAGAATATACATGCAGTATTAGAGCAGAATGCATTGCAGCTCATATTCAAGCATTATTAGAAAAATGTCATAATGCAGTATCTTTTCTATGCAAACAATTTGTATTCCTCACAGACTCATCATCCACATCACATTATTAACTTCTGCAGGCAAGCTGACTAGTGCCATCACTATTAATCATTCAGATATATGGGATTAGCAAGTCCTACAGGTAAGTAGTGATTTCATGATTACATTTTTATTTCAAAAGGTCTGTGCGCCTAAGGCTACATATAAGGGAATTGGAAATATAATATAGTTAAATTTATTGTGGCGAAATGTACCCCCATGTTTGGCTCAATAGAACATGCATTGTTATGGAGGAGGGGGCACTGCTGCTGTTAACTGTTGGTCAGCGAACTACCTAAAAACATCTTATATAGGTTTCTTGAAGGTCTAAGTGGGTATTGACTCCAAACCTAGCCTCTTTTATCACAGTTCTCCTCAGTCTCTTCAAAAACGCTTTAAGTGAAATGAAACATAATGGAAAAAATGAATTATTTAGTAAACCAGTCTTTTAACACTAGAATAGGCAGAACCTTTCCTAGAGGCAGCACAGGCTGAGAAACCAATTTTCTCTCTGCAGTTAAATGGGTATTAGAACACGCAACTCTTTCCAGTACAGAGCTTGAAAAAGTTATTTCAAGGTTTTTTCCTACTTTAACCCTCATTCCAAGATAACACATGGAATATGCACATTATACATCATATTCTGTGCAATAGATTCTATTAATATAAATCCTGACGCATTTTATTGTTTTGCATGTAAAGAATTTGGTCAGTATTCTAGCATTGGTCTACAGGAATATTAAAGGGTTACTTCCAGAAAAACCTCAGTTATACCTTATCCATAGGACAGGTGCTATTATGCTGAGATTCAGGTTTTGGAACCCTGAGAACTTGGTTCTCAATGGAGTAGAGGTGAACATGCTCAGCCTCCGCTCTATCCATTGATAATGCTGACTACCTGATAAAGCTTAGCATAGAGCTTTACCTCCATTGGCACTCCCATAGAAAATAAATTGAGCTGAGGTCAAGCATGCAAACTTCTGCTCCATTCAACAGGGGGCTGCAGAGCTCAGTTCTCGAGGTTCCACAGCCTCAATCTTGAAAATGTTGAGTTTCCAATAGTCAGACAGTAAGCAAAGAACAAACTTACCCCCATCCTATTGATAGAAGATAATTTGATTTTTTTTTAGGAATTATTTTTTAAATCGCCTATTCAAGCTATAGGTCAACCAATGTGTCCAATAGTATAGTTTGGAGTTTATGCACAAATGAATGTTCACATATTTGTCAAACATTATCCTGCCATTGTGATCTCTCAGGTAAGACTTTTTAGGCTATTAGGTGAAACTATAAGGGTCTGAGCGGCGGCACTAAATGATCGCCGATCAGTAAATAATTACCCATCAACAGTCATTTAATAACCTGTTTACACAGGCAGACTGCAGTAAAGAATGAACATTGAACGATCTGTAGCAAATTGTTCAGTGCGCATAGGTTCCCACATTCTGGCCAGTGTGTCGAGACCACAGTTAATAAGGATCTTTTGTGCTGCACCCAATGAACGGGCATTTTGCTCATTCACCTGCTCTTACGAGTGCTCGTTCACACTAATCTTTCAGTGTAAATGCAGCTTTTTTAAGTACCTGCCTAATCTGTCAGTTCAGCCAGCCATGACGATGGTGGTCTACCAGTGGTCTCCAGTGCTTCTTGTTTTTCGGACTGTAAAGCACATGCATTCTTTATACAGTAGGATGCTCATTTGTTTTTCAGCTTGAAAGCATTTTATTAGTGTTTCTCACAGTCTTTAGCCATCATGCATACCAGAAGGGTTATCTACTGAAAGTGTGAAGTAACCCATAGCAGCCAGCCAGAAATCAATGGATTCTTCTATATATTATCACTGGATTGTGTAACACCAAATGCTGATGGGTTTCTGTACCAATTAATAGGTAGCCCCCAATGTATGTGCATTCCTGTTCTACAAGAAACTCATGCTATGTGTTATAATGCATTTCAAATGAAGTCGAACAACATGCACCTGTTCATTCCATGGAGGGTGTCTCACCATCTGCAGTGCCATGGACCAGAAGAAATCGCTGGCCCCGTAGCCTCTGGATGTTATTCAATACAGAGGCCACCTAACGAGGCAAATACAAGAAGAGGATCATGGATGCATGCTCTAATAAAGCTTTCTTTTTAAATATACACTGCAGGCATCATATTACTTATTATTAAGCACCATGTTGAAATTGATAATTTTCTAATAAAAAATCTCAAACATTTCATTTTATACATATATAAAAAGAAAAACATACCATGTAAACTGAACCTTCCTGTGATGGCATCCCCAGGTAACGCTCTGCAAGTACTGCCGCTGCTCATAAAAAATAAGAAAACTACATCATACATTTAATTATATAAATTTGGATCAGATTTTTATTATCCCAAAAGGACAAAGCCCATTTAAATGGCTGTCAGCTGAACGATGGTTTTGGCTGATCATGCAGCTGACAACTACTCTTCCATACATGAGTGATTGTGCCAAGTGACTGCGTTCTCTCTAAGAGAGCCACTGCCACACATCTTTGGCAGTGGATTTTCTGTTAGATCACATCAGGGGATAAAAGGATTCAGTGCCCTTTCAATAGATACTTACAGTGTAGGTGGAAACTTGTGATAGGAGCAACGGTTACACCACAAGCAAACAGCTCTACAGGCAGGGAGAGCAGCTTGAGAGCCAAAAACCCACCATAGGCCTAAAAAAACAAAGATTCGTCAATGAAATTCACTTTTTGTATTTTAAAGGGAATCTGTCAGTAGGATGTGTACCTTAGAAACCTGCGTGCTGGCAGCTCCCGGCGCTAGCACGCAGGTTTCTAAGGTACACATCGGGTAACTAAGTGACGCGCGCCGCTTAGTAACCCTATATTTACCTTAGAGACCAGCGACCTCGCTGGTGCTGATCGCTGGTGAAGCTGCCTGTTTGGCAGCTCACCAGCTATCATGTAGCGGTGCACCAGCGATCCTGACAAGGTCGTATCGTTGTCGGGATCGCTGGTGCAACGGGGCCTTAGCTCTTATGTCATTTACCCCCCTTTCTTTTTCTTCCTCATTCTGTGTCAGTCATCTTGGGAAGCACATGCCCTGCAGCTCTGGTCGAGAATAGTCTTTTTTTACTTACTGCAGCTGTTCTGTTATTGTATAGCTACAAGAATTTAATTCAAAATATATCTTCCTCTGAAATCTTCATCCATGCCTTCTGCAGTTGAGTCAAGCTATCTGATGAAATCTCTTTGTGTGAGTAAGGGTGCATAGAGACAGCCATAGAAGCGGTGTCTCAAGCATCCAAATGTCTCAAGCAGTGCGGTGTCTCAAGAACCAGAATAATAAAAGACAAACAATACTAGTCTAACAGCAAAATATGTACACAGTACATGCATAGATTTTCTTTGTTTTTCTACATGGAAAAAATCTGGATAATGGTGGATTTTACAATGTGGCACCTGTCAGAGCCATCTGTTCAATGTATACATCTTGAGGTATATTAAACATAGGCCATAAACTGATGTCAACAAAACTTTAGTGCTGCAGCTCCTTCACTGTCACATTCAGCTGTCATCATTTTAGCAGATGAAATTATCTATTTGATGCGGTATTCCCATCTCGGACATGGCATATGGATAGGCTAGATGATGATGCCACCTCTGGTAATTGCACCGAACTCGATAACGGCATTCTATCTCCCACCACAAGGAATTCATGACCAATCGTGCATGGCTATATTTGCAATTGCCTCTTCAGAGAGGAAGAGAACTTGAACTCTAGAGCCTCTTATTAGAGGTAGCCATCCTAAAAGGCAATATTGGTCTTGCATAGAAGTGAATGGTGCAGTTAGTTTTTTTTGCGGGTGACACAAGAAGGTCCCCCATTCTTTAGAAAGATGTGTGTGCCATGTCTGAGATTTGCATTGATCAGACATTTATGTGATCCCTGGTTATAACTGATCAAACACTATTAATGTGCCATACATTTTTGAGATGGGAATATTCCCCTTTACATGTAATATGCAGTAAACCAGGAAATCTCATTAATAAGCTCTGGAGATATTGAGGGAAATTTATGAGAAGAATTTCTCAAATCACTTTTGCTTGCAGCTGAGTTACTGTTATTTGATCCAAATTTATCAAAGTGTTGGGGCCTCTTTAAGCCCCCGTCACACACCGCGATCTCGCTAGCGAGATAGCTGCTGAGTCACAAGTTTTGTGACGCAACAGCGATCTCACCAGCGAGATCGCTGTGTGTGACATCTATCAGCGACCGCCCCCCCCCCCCGCCGGGTATCTCTGATCGTTCTTGAAAGCTCTGGACTTTTTTTAGGTCGTTGGTCTCCCGCTGGCCAGCACGCATCGCTGCGTGTGGCAAGCGGGAGAGCAATGACCAGCGAGCAGGAGCTGGTAATCAAGGTAAACAGCGGGTTTCTAAGCGCCGCGCGGCGCTTAGAAACTCTCTGTGTACCTTAGTTACCAGTGCGCTGGTGCAAGGAGCTGGTAACCAAGGTAAACAGCTGGTTTCTAAGTGCCGCGCGGCGCTTAGGCTGAGTTCACACGTAGCGTTTTTTCACGTTTCCGCGGTGGCTTTAAACGCGCAATTTTGCCGCGAAAATGCGAAAAATAAGCATCCCATGCAGTCCTATAGGAGTCCGCAATGCTGTGCTAATGCTGCGGATTTTTCCGTGGCGGAATCGCTTTGCGGTAAAACCGCAGCATGCTCATTAATTTAGCGGAATCGCGGCGATCCCGCACCCATAGGAATGTTCTGCTTACTTTCCGCATGTGGCTGTGCACACCATGCGAAAAGTAAGCAGAACATTTGCGGATGGTAACCATGGTCCGGAGGAGAGGAGAATGTCCTCCGGACTCTCGGCACCATATCCCTGTAAAAAATAGAATTTAAAATAAAAAATATTGTTATTCTTACCTTCCAGCGACCCGCGCAGCCTTCCCGCTGTTCTCCACGCTCCCGGTCCCAGTAATCCTTTGTGAGAATGACCGCGATGGCGTCCGTTCTCGCGGGATCGCGACGTCTTGGGACACCGGAAGATAAGAATAACAATATTTTTTTCAATTATTTTTTACATGCTATCTTTTACTACTGATGCTGCATAGGCAGCATCAGTAGTAAAAAGTTGGTCAAACTCGTCAAACACTATGTATGACGAGTGTGACCAACCTGTCAATCAGTTCTCCAAGCGATGCTACAGATCGCTTGGAAAATGCTAGCATTCTGCAAGCTAATTACGCTTGCAAAACGCTAGTTTTTCCGCGGGAAAATCACGGGAATTTAAAATGCGATTTTCCGGCGGAATGGAATCCAGAATTCTCGCTGTAATTTCCGTGAGAGTTCCGCTACATGTGAACGTAGCCTTAGAAACCCGCTGATTACCTTGGTTACCAGCTCCCTGCATCAGCGCGCTGGTAACTAAGGTACACAGCGACTTGCCCTCTCGTCGTCGCTGGTGCTGATTGCTGGTGAAGCTGCCTGTTTGGCAGCTCACCTGCGATCATGCAGCGACACACCAGCGATCCTGACAAGTTCGTATTGTTGTCGGGATTTGCTAGTGAGTCGCTATGTGTAACGGGACCCTTAGAAAGAGCACTTCTGTCTAGCGCAGTTGTTCCACTTTTAACACCACCCCTTTATTGCAGTGAGAGCTGCAATTTTTTAATAAGTAGCAATTTATAAATTTGGCATAAATCTTTTTTGCAAACCTAACCATGCTTACTTTTCCACCCTCTTCTCATTCTCATCCAGAAAAGTAGAACTTTTTATCTCACTCATCCATGTGCTGTCCATATATAATCTGTTTTTTACTCAGAAGCTATTAATCTTTTAAAGAACCAATTACAGTTTCTTATGCTAAAGAATTTTAATGTATCCATAAAAATTGGATACCATACTGATGATCCTTATGGCATGCTAACTGAGAAAAAATACTCAGAACTGCACTGCCTCATTGAATAACATTGGTTCAAGTGCAATACGCTTCTTTATTGGATTGCACTAATCCGATTTTTACGCAAGTGTGAGCGAACCCTAAAATATACAAAAAGTCACAACTTTTTTGTGCAAAATAAATTCATGACTTTTTTGACACCACAAAATTTTTTGCAAAAGCCTTTATAAAAGTCACTCTTATGGTTATGACAGGTTTATATCACAGTAGTAGTGGTCTGCAATGGCCACATACGGACATGTAGTGACTGCACTGTAAGTAGGCCACAAACCTTCACTGCTATCACTCACATGGAAAGGATGGGATTTATAATCCAGCTAAATGCCATGTTACATTAAGCAGCTTTAATTTCCCTTAATTCAAAGAGGGAAAAAGAAACCTGTATTGTTGATCTACACTGTAAACTAGATGTGTATTTCCTGAAGGAAGTACAGATAGTGGTTTGAAATGGTGCCCGGGCTGCCCCTTTAAGAGAGACTTGCCTGCTGCCCCTGCAAGACTTTCAACTCAGGATCCGTTTTAACTGTGAGTGCCTCTCAGGGGCCACTTTGGCCTCAGGGTCTGATTTGGTGGGTGGGGCCCCTCAGGATCTGATTCCTTGGCCTGGGCTCGTCAGGGCTTGAATTGTTGGCGGGGATCCCTGAGGCTCTGATTTTGTGGGTGTGGCCCCTCAGGGTCCGATTTTGTGGGTGGGGCCCCTCAGGGTCCGATTTTGTGGTTGGGGCCCCTCAGGGTCCGATTTTGTGGGTGGGGCCACTCTGGGTCCGATTTGGTGGGTGGGGCCACTCTGCGTCCGTTTTGTTGGGCGGGGCTACTCAGGGTCCGATTTGGTGGGCGGGGCCCGTCAGGGTCCGATTTGGCGGACGGGTTCCGTCAGGGTCCGAATTGGTGGGTGGGGCCGCTCAGAGTCCAATTTGGTGGGCGGGGCCCCTCAGAGTCTGATTTGGTGGGCGGGGCCCCTCAGGGTCCGATTTTCTGGCCAGGGCCCCTCAGGGTCCGATTTTGTGGGTTGGGCCCCTCAGGGTCCGATTTTGTGGCCGGGGCCCCTCAGGGTCCGATTTTGTGGTTGGGACCCGTCAGGGTCCGATTTTGTGGTTGGGACCCGTCAGGGTCCGATTTTGTGGTTGGGGCCCCTCAGGGTCTGATTTTGTGGCCGGGGCCCATCAGGGTCCGATTTTGTAACTGGGGCCCATCAGGGTCCGATTTTGTGGCCGAGGCCTCTCAGGGTCCGATTTTGTTGGGGCCCCTCAGGGTCTGATTCTGTGGCAGGGGCCCCTCAGGGTCCGATTTTGTGGGTGGGGCCCCTCTGGGTCCAATTTGGTGGGCGGGACCACTCTGGGTCCGATTTGGTGGGCGGGACCACTCTGGGTCCAATTTGTTGGGCGGGGCCTCTCAGGGTCCGATTTGGTGGGCGGGGCCACTCTGGGTCCGATTTAGTAGGCGGGGCCCCACAGGGTCCGATTTGGTGGGCAGGGCCCCTCATGGTCCGGTTTGGTGGGCACGACCTCTCTGGGTTCGATTTGCTGGGTGGGGCCACTCTGGGTAAGATTTGGAGGCTGGGGTCGCTCAGCCTCCGATTTGGAGGCCGGGGTGGCTCAGCCTCCGATTTGGAGGCCGGGGTGGCTCAGCCTCCGATTTGGAGGCCGGGGTGGCTCAGCCTCCGATTTGGAGGCCGGGGTGGCTCAGCCTCCGATTTGGAGGCCGGGGTGGCTCAGCCTCCGATTTGGAGGCCGGGGTGGCTCAGCCTCCGATTTGGAGGCCGGGGTGGCTCAGCCTCTGATTTGGAGGCCGAGGTGGCTCAGCCTCCGATTTGGAGGCCGAGGTGGCTCAGCCTCCGATTTGGAGGCTGGGGTGGCTCAACCTTTGATTTGGAGGCCGGGGTGGCTCAACCTTTGATTTGGAGGCCGGGGTGGCTCAACCTTTGATTTGGAGGCCGGGGTCGATCAGCCTCCGATTTGGAGGCCGGGGTCGATCAGCCTCCGATTTGGAGGCCAGGGTCGAACAGCCTCCAATTTGGAGGACGGCTTGGCTCAGCCTCCGATTTGGAGGCCGGGGTCGATCAGCCTCCGATTTGGAAGCCGGGGTGGCTCAGCCTCCGATTTGGAGGCTGGGGTGGCTCAGCCTCCGATTTGGAGGCCGGGGTGGCTCAGCCTCCGATTTGGAGGCCGGGGTGGCTCAGTCTCCGATTTGGAGGCCGGGGTGGCTCAGCCTCCGATTTGGAGGCACCTCTGATTTGGAGGCCGGGGTGGCTCAGTCTCCGATTTGGAGGCCGGGGTGGCTCAGTCTCCGATTTGGAGGCCGGGGTCGATCAGCCTCCGATTTGGAGGCCGGGGTCGAACAGCCTCCAATTTGGAGGACGGCTTGGCTCAGCCTCCGATTTGGAGGCCGGGGTCGATCAGCCTCTGATTTGTAGGCCGGGGTGGCTCAGCCTCCGATTTGGAGGCCGGGGTGGCTTAGCCTCCGATTTGGAAGCCGGGGTGGCTCAGCCTCCGATTTGGAGGCCGGGGTGGCTCAGCCTCCGATTTGGAGGCCGGGGTGGCTCAGCCTCCGATTTGGAGGCCGGGGTGGCTCAGCCTCCGATTTGGAGGCCGGGGTGGCTCAGTCTCCGATTTGGAGGCCGGGGTGGCTCAGCCTCCGATTTGGAGGCACCTCTGATTTGGAGGCCGGGGTGGCTCAGTCTCCGATTTGGAGGCCGGGGTGGCTCAGTCTCCGATTTGGAGGCCGGGGTCGATCAGCCTCCGATTTGGAGGCCGGGGTCGACCAGCCTCCGATTTGGAGGCCGGGGTTGATCAGCCTCCGATTTGGAGGCCGGGGTGGCTCAGCCTCCGATTTGGAGGCCGGGGTGGCTCAGCCTCCGATTTGGAGCCTGGGCTCACTCAGCTTTCGATTTGGCGTGTCGGCCCTTTAAGACTCATTTCGGTGCGCCGGCCCTTTAACAATCACTTTGGCGCGTCGGCCCTTTAAGAGCTAGTTTGGCTCGCTGGGCTTCTTCTAAATCAACTTTGGCGGACATTCTCTCTCAGGGGCATGTGTCATGTGATGAAGCTAGATTTGCATTAGTGCTGTGGGTTTCACTTTAAGAGCTGATATTATGTGGCAGAAGCTCTGTCCTGGGGGCGTCATGTGACGTTCGTAGGCGTTGGCATAGTAACTGGGTGTGCCTGCGCATATCAATGAGCTTAACTGCCATTTCAATCGCCTCAGGGCACGTTTTGCCATTTCCCATTGAAAAGCATTGGAGACAGTGCATTCCAATGATGGGAAAAAAAAATTTTCAAATGCAAATTGCGCAAAAACTACAAATCCGATCGACACGAAAAATACTTAGCACACCTCTCATGGACGCTGGCTTCGAAACGACACCTCAACGGAGTCTGTGCGTGTAGCGGTTCGGGCCGTATTAATTGCGGAAATCAACTTAAGAAGAAGAAGAAGAAGTTAGCAGCGTTCGGATTACAATATAGTGGTTTTTTCAAACCACTATAATGATGTAATTGAGTAGTCAAAGCCAAGGCAGCAGAGAACAAAGACATGTTCGACATGTTATCTAACCGAAGGGGGAGTAATCAATGGATATTGATCTAACAACAACTTGGTTGCAACACAATGAAATAATCATGTGGAAGCTAGACAAACAAGCAGTAGGTATATCAATATTAGGAGTGGTGCTGCTGTTGTGGTGCTTTTTTGGGTGATCATATACAACATGAAGCATTGTGTTATTAGGTACAGCCTGGAGCATGGCGCGATCAGGCCCAGCCTGGAGCCTGGAGCGATCTGGTCCAGCCTGGAGCAAATGGTTATAGAAAATATATATATTTAGCTAAATAAAATCAAATGCACTTCATAAGGAGCAACAAACATGTACTTTCCTATTCCTACCAGTAGAACACCACTGCTCTGGTGCCTGGGCATGCATAAGCCAATAAAAATAAATATGGTAATAAGATAACTGGTAAGTTTGCTTGAGAACTTGATTAATATTGATGTTTAGTAATTACGGTAATCAGTTTGTTTAAGCCTATATAGATTTAAAAAGCATATAGCTTGATCTCATGGTTAAATCCTTTAGGGGCTAGACTGTCCAGTGTAAAGATCCACTCAGATTCGACTCTGGACATTTGTTTTAAAAAGTCCCCACTCTCCAATTTTTTGGGAACGTTTGTATGCCATTAAACTGTATGACCGTACAGGACCGATTGTGAGTTTCAGCAAAGTGACGTGACAATGTGTGACCTGCAGACCCTTTATTATTGTTGTCCGATTGTTCTTTAATTCTTGTTGATCATGGTCTTTTTGTGAGTTCTATATGTATTTTGTTGCTCAGGCATTGGATTATCTAGTTGACCCCGGTCGTGTAGCACAAAATAGTTTCTTTGGTCGTAAATTGATTTGTCCCACTAGAATCCATGTATGTGGTTTGGAGGTTTCATTGTATTTTGGTATTTTAGTTCCTTCCACATGGAATTAAGACTTTTTTGGTGTTAAAAATACCCCCACCATTTCCAGATCAAGGGTCAACGTTTTAGATCTACCCATTTATGTGGACCAAATCGATTGGCCACAAAATGCTTCTGTAAAGATGTGGACTCCAACAGTTCTATCCATATCACCACTGTCTGGGTTACTAACATCCCTAAGGGTCAATTCACATGTATTCGCAGGAATTGTACCAACTTGGAGGATTACACTGCAGAATCAGAATATGGCAAACAACTATTCATAAGTAAAGGCTATAATGAACCACTTTTGGAGAAATCCATTAGGGGAAGTCCAGTTTATTCCAAGAGATAATCTGGTACATAATGAGAAACTAACTAATGAACCACTAAACAATGATCACCAAATTACTCAATTGCCCATAATTACTCAATACCATACCAATCACAATGTATTCAGAAACATCATTAATACATTTTGGCCAATTCTTAGGCCAGGTTCACATTGCGTTAACACAGCCTGTTCAATGCATAGCGTTGACCGGCTGCGTTAATGCTATATCATAACGCGATATGCGTTATGCTATACCGCTAGCGCAGATGCTCCATCTGCGCTAGCAGTGACTGAGCCTCAGACGCTGCAGCCCGCGTCCGGGGCTCCGTCACTGAATGACGGCACATCCCGAATGCGTGCCAATTTACGGCATGCGTCACGATGCACTCAACATTGGAGGACAACGGCAGCGTTAATTGACTGTGTTACACCGCGTTATGCCGCGGTGTAACACAGTCCATCTAACGGACTGCCGAGACGCAATGTGAACCCAGCCTTAAACAGGATAAGATCATTGGAGAGCTACTGCCAGATCACCCAAGGTTTGTCTATAGGAAAGCCAAAACCATAGGCAATCTTATAGATCCTTCAGGAACTCAATCCAGGATTGATATAAAACATTTTTTTCCCTCCAAAAAATTTTTAACACCAAGAAAAGGCTGCATTCCATGCGGAACGTGCTCCTTTTGTATCTGTACCAAAATACAGAGAACCCATCAAACCACTTTCATGGATATAGGGTGGGACAAATCAATTTACGATCAAAGAAGTTACAGGTATTTCATGCCATATGGGATCATCTTAAGAAAAACAAAATTAAAACTTTGGGGTGTTCTTGTCAAAGTCCTGACCTTAATCCAATTGAGATGCTGTGGCATGACCTTAAAAAGGTTCATGCTCTGAAATCCTCCAAAGTGGCTGAATTAGAACAATTCTGCAAAGATTAGTGGGCCAAAATGCCTCCAGAGCATTGTAAAAGATTCATTGCTAGTTATTGCAATCACTTGATTGCAGTTGTTGATGATAAGTGTGTCCCAACCAATTATTACGTTTAGGGGTGTAGTGCAGGGGTGTCTACGCTGTGCAGTGGTGAGGCAGTGACCCAAGCAGGTTCAAAACAAAATGTGTTTAATGTCCAAAAAAGAAAACACACAGTGCACAGCATGCTAATGCGGCGTCCCCAGGAGTATGGTCGCCGCAGTGACATTGCCTTCCTCCAGGGAGGGTGATGTCATGCTTGGAGGCAATGAAGGGTCTCTCTAACAGTTAATCATTTACATGCAACACAGTTCCCACTCCGGGCCAGCAGAGGGAGCTCTGAACCAGAATAGGAGAGGAGTGCTCTCTGAGGGCCAGGAAGGAGGAGGGAGTTAGTTATTGTGAGGAGGGCAACGAGTGTAGACATGTGGAGAGAAGCTGGAGGTTGAGCTGAGGATAGAGAGCTCCCTCCCAGTGATAGCGCATGATCTGGAGCCTGGTCTCCACGGTTGTATGGATACTGAAGGTCCTGCAACAGAAACCAGAGGAATAGGAAGCTGTAAATGCTCTATTCCCAACTAAGACTCGGAGGCACAACAGCGACGGGTGAGCCAAGAGAGATAGAGGGCTACAGCTGTCTGCCATATGAGGTAGTTCTAAGAGAAGATAAGAAGGAGGAACTTCAGTGTAACACAGTACTGGATGTACCTCAAGCCAGCGCTAGGAAGGAGACTACACAACCCATCTGATAGAGAGATCCCTGAGTTGCTTCCAGGCTAGCCTGCTCCTGTGCCATCTGTAACCAGGACCCTGGTCTGCGTTTGCCAAGTAAAGGTAAAAAAACTGCACCCTGTTGTGTCCTTGCCTCCTTCCTGCAACATCCTCAGCACTGCTACATCTCTGTGCCAAACACTGCACCCTCTTCCTAAACATTCCGCTACTCTGCCCTGGGACCAACAGCCCTACCTGTGGAGGGCTATAACATCATTGTTGCACTACACCATCTGTCCCAGAGGATCTGCTTGCAGCGTCGGCTTAACACCTCCCTTGCCGAACACCACAGGTGGCGTCACGAATCACTTATAAATTTTATTCCCAACTCAACCCCTTTTACATGGGCGCCCAGGGCCATGGACCGGGTCACCGCTGCTGTAACAATCCCCTCTGAGAGACCGGCTTGGTACCGAGAACCCCACAGCCCTGGGAGGGCGACCCACTGTATCCTCCAGATCGCAGCTGGGAAAATCAAATACAGTCCAGGACCGGTTGTTGTGAGCGACGGCACCGCCGTGTACATTGAGGGTGCCAGAACTTTTTGGCCTCAACTTGGCCCTCTGTTACCTCACACAAGGAGTGCTCTGCTGACCGACTGCTCTGTCTGCCAGCAAGCTCAAAACTGACATACCCAAACTCTTCCTGCAGGGTTTTTTTTCCCTTCACACAACACTGTGGCCATGGGCCACTTATAAGATCTGGGCTGAAGGAAACGGACCAGCCCCACTACCTTCCTGCAGTCCGTTTAAAAAATGAAAACCCATTCCGGGTTTTCCTGAACAATACTTTGGTCAAATAACTTGACCAAGCTCACACTTTTATTCTGCCTTGTGACTCACAGGCAACCTGCTGTGACCACAAGGCATGCCAGTGGATCTAATATGCTTCTGAGCGCATCCTGGGGGACACATAACGACCCTCACCCCTCCCCTCTGTTCAAACTTGTGGAGTTGAACATCTGTCACCATACAGGGGGCCCATGATTTCCCTGTGATTTCCCCACCCGATGTTCCTCTGAAAAACTAAAGTTTTGTAGGGGCAGGAACCATCTGGTGACTCGGGCATTCCTCTCTTTTGCGCTTCTTTAGTACTGCTTGTACCTGGGACAGGTGGGTCTCCTAGTTGGTACTAAAGATGACTGTGTCATTTAAATAGGCCGATGCGTATTTCTGATGTGGTTCTAGCACTACTGTATGTCCTTCAGCCTCTGGAACGTAACCAAAAGGGCAAGACAACATAGTGAAATAGACCCTCTGGCGTGATAAATGCAGTCTTCTCTTTAGCCAATTCTGTTGGGGGCACCTGCAAGTATCCTTTGGTGAGATTGAGCATGGTGAAGTACTGGGTCTTCTCCAGTCTTTCAATTAGCTCGTCCACCCGAGGCATTGGATAGAGGTCAAATTTTGACACCTCATTTAACTTCCTGAAGTCATTACAAAAGCGTAACGACCCGTTCAGTTTTGGTATTAACACAATGGGGCTAGCCCAATCACTCTGGGACTCTTCAATGACTCCCAATTGAAGCATTTGCTTCACTTCAGTCACTATGGCTTGCGTCCAGGCTTCTGGCACTCGGTATGGTTTTATCAGTACCCTTTCCTGGGGCTCGGTGACATTGTCATGCTGAATCACTGAGGTTCGCCCCGGCAGCTCTGAGAATACATCTGTTTTCTGCTGCACCAAAGTTCGAACCTCCGGTCGCAGTTTTGTGAGGGCGTCATTTACTTTTACCTCGCATCCGGCCGCATCCCTGCCCAGGGTCAGACGGTTCCCTGTTGGTATGCCCGGAGTCACCTCTGTGACTAAGCACTCCTAATCCTTCCAGTCTTTTAGCAGGTTAACATGATACAACTGCTCAGGTTTTCCTTTTTCCGGGTTGGTACACCTTGTAATTCACTTCACCTACCTTTCCCTGTATCTCAAATGGCCCCTGCCACTTGGCCATGAGCTTACTCTCTGGGATGGGAACGAGGACCAACAAGCGATCCCCTTCTTTAAAGGTCCTGACTATGGCCCTTTTATTGTACATGCGGCTTTGAGTGGCCTGGGCATCCAGCGGATGATCCTTTACTATGGGTTGCACAGCCGCAACCCGATCCTGCATACTTGACACATGCTCGATAACACTCTTGTGGGGAGTGGGCTCCTGTTTCCATGTCTCCTTGGCTACATCCAGTAGTCCCCTTGGGTGTCTGCCATACAAGAGCTCAAATGGGGGGAACCCTGTGGATGCCTGCGGTACCTTGCAGATGGCGAACATTAGATAGGGCAGTACATGTCCCAATCCCTCCCATCTTTGGCGACCACCTTTTTGAGTATTGTTTTCAGGGTCTTATTAAACCTCTCCACCAACCCGTCGGTTTGTGGATGGTACACCGATGTACTTAGCTGTTTAATTTGGAGCAGCTTAAGTAGCTCCCTGGTCACCTTAGACATAAAAGGAGATCCCTGATCTGTAAGGATCTCCTTGGGTAGTCCAAGGCGACAAAACATGGCAAATGGTTCACTGGCTATTAGTTTAGCTGAAGTGTGGCGTAGTGATATTGCCTCTGGGTACCGGGTGGCGTTGCCTATGACTATTAATATGTGTTGGTGACCCCGGGTGGATTTCACTATTGGCCCTACCAGATCCATCGCAATCCGCTCATTCTGGGTTTTCCTGAACAATTCCTTGGTCAAATAACTTGACCAAACTCGCACTTACTATTATTCTGCCTTGTGACTCACAGGCAACCGGCTGTGACCACAAGGCACTCTAGCAGATCTAATACACTTCTGAGCGCATCCTGGGGACACATAGTGACCCTCGCATATGACTCTGCTCCTGTGAGGCAGTGACCGATCACTTTTTGACATCGGGCCCTGTAGGTTTGGATTTATTTTTCCCTTAATAATAAAGACCTTCATTTAAAAACTGCATTTTGTGTTTACTTGTGTTACTTTGTCTAATATTTAAAGTTTGGTGATCTGAAGCATTTAAGTTTGACAAACATGCACAAAAATAGGAAATCATGAAGGGGCAAACATTTTTTCATACAACTGTATATGTTATTAATGTTAGTTTTATAGTATTTTTACAATATTTTTATGCAGTGCATGTTTACATCAAGTATTAATTCCCCCTCCCTTCTTTTTTCTGTCCCTTTTTAACATTCCTAGTTGAATGTGAATTAAAATAAAAAATAAAATTGATCTAAACACAACACTGATACATCTTTTGCAAAATTTACTCCTTTTTGCACCTTCTCTTTGGGTTCTTAATGGCATCCCTTCCCCCTGCATACTCCAACCTGCTAACGTCACGCTGTTCACGCCCCCCCCGCTTGTGCCGCGACGCAGCACCGCTTTCGGCCAAAATCCACTGCCATTACCATATTTCTGGACAAGCACAGGAGAGGGGCATACACAGGAGGACGCTCCCGCAACGCATCTACCTTTCTATAGGATCCCGCCACACTTACCACTTTGGAGTGAGAGTTGGATGACTATCACGCAACTGCATGGACCAGTACGACTGCTATTCACCTAACCATTGGAACTAACTGTGCTGCATATACGTAGTGAAGCCGAAGTCAGATAGTCCCCCACGACAGATCAGAGGACACTCTTGGACTAATGATCCTCTGAATTCAATACCATATTCTCTGTATGTCATTGAAGGAACAAATTTTCCTGCACTGTTGGTGAAGATACTTCCTAGCTATTGGGCTGAATCATACCTACTTGTAATGTTCTATTTTACTCTCTACACACCTCGTCTTATTGTGGTCCAGCAACTTAAGATGCACATTTGTTTTACATATTTATGTGACCAAACATCCAATAACGTTGATTTTACACGTCTTATCTGTACCATATATAGGTGTTAGCGCGGTACTATACTCTGATATCTCCTATTTATATAGAACATAAATATTGCTGCTCATATCTTAAGCTCATAAATAACTAATTAAGAGTCTGATATTCAATCTTAGAAAAAGATACACATAGCTGACATTGGTTCCAGTAAATTAAACTAATGGTCTGCTAGCAATTAAAGTCAATATGATGGAATGGGCGTTATATTTTCTCCTTTTAGTTATTTATTTTATCCTTTTGCTGCCTTACAGAGATTCTCCTGCTAAATAATCACTTGTCATAAAATATTTGCTAAGGGCTCATGCACTTAAGCACCTTACCATGTTTTGTTGGATGTTTTGTGTGTGGAGCTATTCTTCCAAAAAATTGCTTTTATGGATGAGAATCTCTATATTTATGGCATCAAATGCAAAATGATTATGTTACAGAATTAACTCCTTTATAAAACCAGATTAATACAGGGATAAAGTCTCATTCATTTCTCTCTATATACACTGCTCAAAAAATATAAAGGGAACACTTAAACAACAGAATATAACTCCAAGTAAATCAAACTTCTGTGAAATCAAACCGTCCACTTAGGAAGCAACACTGATTGACAATCTATTTCACATGCTGTTGTACAAATGGAATAGACAACAGATGGAAATTATTGTCAATTATCAAGACACCCTCAATAAAGGAGTGGTTCTGCAGGTGGGGACCACAGACCACATCTCAGTACCAATGCTTTCTGGCTGATGTTTTGGTCACTTTTGAATGTTGGTTGTGCTTTTACACTCGTGGTAGCATGAGATGGACTCTGTAACTCACACAAGTGGCTCAGGTAATGCAGCTGGGAGCACAGGCTCAGTGACTAGTGGTGACATCACTGCGTCTGCGCTCCCTCACAGCCTGAACTATGGTGACCTCTGTACCGTGGGAAAATGCCAGTAATGAGGTGACCGCAGTTCATGCTCAGTGTATTCACAGCAGATCACCATGAGAAAACCCTACTGACCATAAGAGCTTACACTTCTCAGAAGAGAAAGCGAGAGGACCCTTCTGACCATAAGAGCTTAAACTCAACAGGATATAAAGCAAGAGGAACCTTCTGACCATAAGAGCGTACACTCCACAGGAGAGAAAGCGAGAGGACCCTTCCGACTATAAGCATTTACACTCCACAGAAGAGAAAGCGAGACCCTTCTGACCATAAGAGTGTACACTCCACAGGAGAGAAAGCGAGAGGATCCTACTGACCAGAAGAGCTTACACTCCACAGCAGAGAAAGCGAGAGGACCCTTCTGACCATAAGAGCTTACGCTCCACAGAATAGAAAGCGATAAGACCCTTTTGACCATAAGAGTTTACACTCCACAGGATAGAAAGCGAGAGTCCCCTACTGACCATAAGAACATACGCTCCACAAGAGAGAAAGTGAGAAGACCCTTCTGACCATAAGAGCTTACACTACAAAGGAGAGAAAGTGAGAGGACCCTTTTGACCATAAGAGTTTACACTCCACAGGAGAGAAGGCGAGAGGACCCTACTGACCATAAGTACTTACACTCCACAGGAGAGAAAGAAAGCGAGAAGACCCTTCTGACCATAGGAGCTTACACTACAAAGGAGAGAAAGTGAGAAGACCCTTCTGACCATAAGAGCTTACTCTACAAAGGAGAGAAAGTAAGAGGACCCTTCTGACCATAAGAGTTTACACTCCAAAGAAGAGAAAGCGAGAGGACTCTACTGACCAGAAGAGCTTACACTCCATAGGAGAGAAAGCAAGTTTACACTCCACAGGAGAGAAAGCGAGAGGACCCTACTGACCATAAGAACTTACACTCCACAGGAGAGAAAGTGAGAAGACCCTTCTGACCATAAGAGCTTACACTACAAAGGAGAGAAAGCGAGAGGACCCTACTGACCATAAGAGCGTACACTCCACAGGAGAGAAAGCGAGAAGACCCTTCTGACGATAACAGCATACACTCCACAGAAGAGAAAGCGAGAAGACCCTTCTGACCTTAAGAGCTTACACTACACAGGACAAAAAGTGAGAGGCACCTTCTGTCTATATGAGCGTACACTCCACAGGAGAGAAAGCGAAAGGACCTTTCTGGCCATAAGAACTTATGGGTCACCCGCCATGGCCGTGGGGTACTCGGTACCTGGCCGGTATCTCAGAGGGAAGTGTCACAGTAGCGGTGACCCGGTCCGTGGCCCTGGGCGTCCATGTAAAAGGGGTTGAGTGATGGGGATAAAGTCATTGAGATGATTCGTGACACCACCTGTGGTTTCTGGTCAGTTTGACCAGCGCTGCAGGGTTGCTTCTCTGGGACAGATGGTGTGGTGCAGCAATGATGTTGTAGCCCTCCACAGGTAGGGCTGTAGTCCCAGGGCAGAGTAGATGAGGTTGGCAAATGAGGAGATAGTGAGAAGTAGATGGTGCAGTGTTAGGCACAGAGATGTAGCAGTGCTGAGTGGGTTGGCACAGGAAGAAGGCAAGGAGACAGATAAATGCAGTTCCAGTTCGTTTACTCACGTTCTTGGCACAGACAGGTGCCCGCTTCAATGCTGTGGTCTCCAGATCAGGGGCTCAGCCAACTCCCAGGCAGATGGAATTAACCTCTCCAGCTCTCCCTTTCGTGTGCCTGTTCTGAACGTCTCCACACTAGCGCTTATTTGAGGTACTCACAGTACTGAGTTACACTGAAGTTTCTACTGTCAGATGTGTTACGGCAGCGCAACACGCTTAAAAAAAATATAAATAAGCGTGTTCGCCGCCCGGGGTCCACCGTGCGGCAGATGGAAAAACCGCTGCTAACAGAGGCAGAGCATTACGGCGGTAGTGTGCACTGGGTATAACTGCACCCAATATGCACTGAGGCAAGCTCTATTCACATATAGAGCTGCACGCACAGAGTATACAAAAACGCTGAGTCTGTTCTATGTCACAGACTGACAGCAACACAGATACGGGATTTAAGGTCACAGGAGTAGCCTTAAACCGCAGGACTACTCCGTCTAGACCTACCGTAACAAAAGATGCGGAACGTAGCAACTGCGAACGTCCGACAGACTGCAACCGCAGCGCGGTGTGCACTGAGTACCAGAGGAGACACCGCAAACTCGCTGGCACGATGCAGGACGCTAGCTGCTGGAAAAATATAGCTGGAGCGCGCTGACGCTAGCGCTGCTACTGGCGGCTGCCCAATCACTCACACAATCGTAATATCAGAGGAAAGGGGTTTCATAATAAGTCAGTCACCAGTCCAAGCATCCATCACCATACATACAGCAGCAGTATGAAAATACTAGCATGGCATAGCGGCCATGCGCACTTTTTATAGCGTACGGGACCTGCCGGAAATCTCCAGAGCCCTGAGCATAACCAATCGAATCAGGAGCGGGACCTGAGCAGCTGACTCCTGAACTCCAATGAGAGCTAGTCCCGTGAGCATGCTCAGAAGCTGGGACAAAGGACTTAGCCTCTGGAGACAAATGTGTGGATCTGGATTTCCGCATAGGCATTATAGAACCCAGATTCCTAACATTATGTTCCTATGAACTCTACTTGTACGGCAGACAGCTGTAGCCTGCTTCGGGGACTCCTTGCTATCAAGTCCCGGCTCACTCACATTGCGGTTGTGCCCCCAAGTCTTAAGTGGGAATAAAGTGGTGACAACTTCTATTCCTCCGGTGTCTGCTGCAGGACCATCAGTATCCATACAACCTTGAGGACCGGACCCCGGCCTTGCGCTTAGAACTTGAGGAAGGGCTCCGCTCCGACCCTAATCCTTAGTTCTCTTCTTCTCCTTACGTTCCGTACTAATCTTTCTTCCTTCTGGAGAATCAGGCTTTCTGGTTCTCTATCCCGTGCCAGCAGCTCCAGGTCAAAGGAGTCTGCTGCAGCACCTCCTTCACTCCATCCCTCTCAGGAGATCTTCTCTCCCAGACTGACCTTTTCCTAATATTCTCCCGGTCTCTTGTGCAGTCTAAGCTCCACCCACCTCCCAGCACTCTTCGTGTTCCAAGCAGGGAGCCACCAAAGGTGCTTTGCTACACTACTATGTGTGGGATGCAGGTGTTGGAGGCTGGTCAGGTGTTACCATCTTACCTAGAGAGTGGGATACTACACCTCAGGAGGAGGTGTAGTAGCTCTGTGGCGACTGAACCCTCAGGGGCGCCACACTTACACTCCACAGAAGTGAAAGTGAGAAGTCCCTTCTGACCATAAGAGCTTACACTCCACAAAAGAGAAAGCGAAAAGACTGTTCTGACCTTAAGTGCGTACACTCCACAAAAGAGAAAGCAAGGGGACCCTACTGACCATAAGAGCGTACATTCCATAAGAGAGAAAATGACAGGACCCTTCTGACCAAAAGAGCTTATACTACACAGGAGAGAAAGCGAGAGGACCCTTTTGACCATAAGAGTGTACACTTGACAGAAGAGAAAGCGAGAGGACCCTTCTGACCAAAAGAGCTTACACTCCACCGGAGAGAAAGTGAGAGGATTCTTCTGACCATAAGAGCTTACACTACGCAGAAGAGAAAGTGAGAGGATCCTTCTGTCCATAAGGTCATACAGTCCACAGGGAAGAAAGCGAGAGCACCTTTCTGACCATAAGAGCTGACCACTACTGTACAAGGTATGATAATCTGCTAGATGTCATAACTGGAGGACATTATAGGAAAGTCTGTGCGGATGCTCAAAATGACCTCTCTCAGATGCTTCAGCAGTTTGGGAAATAGCGCCAGGCAAGGTTTTTTTTGCCCAGCACCATCAAATCTTGAGGCCCCGTCACACACAGCGATCTCACTAGCGAGATCGCCGAATTTTGTGACGCCACAGTGATCTCGCCAGCGAGATCGCGGTGTGTGATGGGGATCAGCGATCGGGCCCCCCCGCCGGGTATCGCTGATCAGGCAGCATTGTCCTGGGCCATTTTTCCATCGTTGCTCTCCCGCTGGCCAGCGCGCATTGCTGCGTGTGGCAGCGGGAGCCAACGATCAGCGAGGCTCCCAGCGCTCTAAGCTGGCGCTGGGAGCTGGTCTCTAAGGTAAATATCGGGTTACTAAGCGGCGCGAGTCACTTAGTTACCCGATTTGTACCTTAGAAACTTGCGTGCTGGCAGCTCCCGGCGCTAGCACGCAGGTTTCTAAAGTACACATACAGTAGGGTAACTAAGTGATGCTGGTGCTGATCGCTGGTGAAGCTGCCTGTTTGGCAGCTCACCAGCAATCATGTAGCGATGCACCAGCGATCCTGACAAAGTCGTATCGTTGTCGGGATCGCTGGTGCATCTTTATGTGTGACGGGGCCTTTAAAATGTTAGAAACCGCGTGAAACTACGAATTTCAGGAAATTCGACTTGAACTCGATCCTCCGCAGATTGATCCACTCATCTCTAGCTGCTACTATTATATAAAAATACACCTGCTCTGCGGTTCTCACAACTAGATAAGCAGATAACAATAGATAATATTTACCTACACAATCACTAGAGATAAGATAAACTGTCCATTTAATCAGCTGTAGAAGACTACCTATAGGCTGTAGCAGTCAGACAATCTCCAGCAGCTAATGACAGTATGAAATAAAATTGTATTAGCACACAGATGACTTTTGCGCACATTCATACAGAGTGAAAATTTAGAAGATTTTATGTCTGGATGGAAAATGTACTGTGATATATAAATATAGTATAGTATAGTATAAATATAGTATTGTAATGGGGGCCAGGGTGGTAGTCATGGTGAGGGGCTGCTGCTGTTCCATCACACCCCGACGCTCCGTTACATTATTAAAAATGTCCATTTTGCTGTGTGCTGTGTTTGCAAGGTGTCTCACCCACCTGTGGGCCAACGTTCTCCTCAGTCTGCAGAGTTCCCACTTCTTTTGGCGACACACACATATTTCCAGGGTCCAAGTTCATTTTCAGTAGAATTTTACTTAACTGGATCATCTTCACAACAGATACAGTCCAACAACCTTCAAATGACATGGAAGCTTCTTTCTCTAAGCTCTCCCTGGTCCTGTCCAATAGCGTGAAATCTGGTTCCAAGGTCTCCAGTACCACAGCTGTCTGAGTAGCCGGTCTAGCTTGTCCCAGGTGCTCCCTGTCCACTTTCCCCATCTTGGGCGAAATTACAGGATGCCGCTGCCAATCCTTCTCGGACCATAAGTCCCGGACGTCACGGGAGTGACCCATAAGCCTAGCCGCTTTGACTCTCAGGCTGCCCAGTTCCACTTGTCCTCCAAAGTCAGATCCCATGCACTTTTCTAACTTTAGTCTTTCCTTCACTGTATCCAGCACTAAACTCTGCACTGTTGCTCTTGCTATATCAAACTCTCTGCAACAACTACAAACAACTAACTACCTCAGAGAGAACTTCTCCTAACCTCTAGCTAACTCATCCCATACTCTCTTACTATTGGTTAAGTACCTTACCTTATCTTAATCTGACATGTAAATCTAAAGCCCCCGTTACACACTGCGATATCGCTAGCAATATCGCTGTAAAGTCACCGATTTTGTGACGTTGCAGCGATATTGCTAGCGATATCGCTGCATGTGATACTTACCTCCGACCCGCTCCCCCGCTGGTTATCGCTGATCGCGCAAGAAGCTGCTGGACCATTCCTCGTCGTCCACTTCCTGCGGCGCTTCCTGCTGTGACGACGAGCGACGCGTGGAGCCGGGCAGGAGGACGCAGGATCGCCTGGTGTGACAGGTAAGTAGCGACCCCCGTCCCCTGCGATGTCGCTGGTGAGATCTGCCTGTGTGGCAGCTCACTAGCGACCACCTAGCGATTCACCAGCGATCCTGACCGCGTTATATCGCTGGTCGGGATCGCTGGAGGGTCGCTAGGTGTAACGGTACACTAACTCTACTGTATAGTGCCCCCCTGAGGCTAACCCGCAACTACTCTGTAATAACTGTTACCAATGCTGACCTAACTCTAAAGGTACTGTCACACTAAGGCTGGTTTCACATTCGCGCTTTTTAAGCGCACGCACGGCCGGGGGTAGCTCCGCCCCCGAGTCGGCTCTCTGCCCGGCGTGCCCGCCCCTTCCTTGTAGCGCCGCCTCCTAGCGCACAGCGGCGCCTGCGATCGGCGCACCCTATCTTTAGCATAGGGTGCGCAGATCGTGCGCAGGCCGTGCGCTAGTTGCGCTTTGACCTGCGCTGCGCACTTTTGACGGTGCGCCGTGTGCGCCAAAATCAAACTTTTCGGATTTTGGCGTGCACGGCGCACCGTCAAAAGTGCGCAGCGCAGGTCAAAGCGCAACTAGCGCACGGCCTGCGCACGATCTGCGCACCCTATGCTAAAGATAGGGTGCGCCGATCGCAGGCGCCGCTGTGCGCTAGGAGGCGGCGCTACAAGGAAGGGGCGGGCACGCCGGGCAGAGAGCCGGCTCGGGGGCGGAGCTACCCCCGGCCGTGCGTGCGCTTAAAAAGCGCGAATGTGAAACCAGCCTTAGCGATATCGCTAGCAATATCTCTATAACTTGTGACGTTATAGCGATATTGCTAACGACATCGCTGTGGGTGATACTTACCTATGACCCGCTCCCCCGCTGGTTATCGCTGATCGCGCGAGAACGTCCTGGACCGCTTCTCGTCGTCAGCTTCCTGCGGCGCTTCCTGTGGAGAGACGAGCGACGAGCGTGGAGCCGGGCGGGAGGACGCAGGATCGCCTAGTGTGACAGGTAAGTAGCGACCCCCGCCCCCAGCGATGTCGCTGGTGAGATCTGCCTGTGTGGCAGCTCACTAGCGACCACTTAGCGATGTACCAGCGATCCTGACCGCGTCATATCGCTGGTCGGGATCGCTGGTACATCGCTAAGTGTGACAGTACCTTAAGGGTATGTGCACACAGTGCGAATTTTCCCACGGAATTTTCCGCACAAAAAACGCAGCTCTTGGCAGAAAACGCCGGTGCGTTTTTGATGCGTTTTTTGCAGTGGATTTGATGTGTTTTTGCCGCAGATTTGATGCGGGTCTTTCAATGCGTTTTGCCTGCGGATTTGTATGCGTTTTTGTAAGCTAAATAAAGATATGCTATTTAACAAAAAAAAAAAAGAGTTGTGATGTCATTTCTGTCCAATCTCCTCTTTTATATTTGTCTAACCCACACTCCATTACACACAGATAGACAGATAGATAGATAGATAGATAGATAAATATAGGATAGATAGATACATCCATATATCTATCCATAGATATATCCATAGATATTTCCATAGATATTTCTATAGATATATCCATAGATACTTCCATAGATCTTTCCATTTTTATTAATGAACAATATGTTTCATTAACAAAAAAAATGACATGGGCTCCTGCGCAATTTTCTGCACCAGAGGGGGAAAGCCGACAACCAGGGGCCAATATTTGTTGCCTGGAAAGGTAGTAATATCCATGGACCCTTCCCAGGCTATGAATATCAGCCCGCAGCTGTCTGCATAGCCTTTACTGGCTATTAAAATAGGGGGACCCCCTGGCTACAAATACCAGCCCGTAGCCGCCCCAGAAATGGTGCATCTCTAAGATGCACCAATTCTGGCACTTAGCCCCTCTTTTCCCACTCCCGTGTAGTGGTGGGATATGGGGTAATAAGGGGTTACTGTCACCTTGCTATTGTAAGGTGACATTAAGCCCGGTTAATAATGGAGAGGCGTAAATAAGACGCCTCTCCATTATTAATCTTTTGAAAGGGTTAAAAAAAACACACACACATAAGAATAAAGTCTTTTAATGAAATAAAACACAACACGGTTTTCATCTTTTTATTTAACTCCCAGATCCAAGCGACAACCTCGGTCTCCTATAATAAAAAGTAAAAGAAATAAACCAACTGTATACTCCCTGTCTGACGCAGGTGATGTCACTGCTCTATAGGGCCTCCCAGTGATGAACTGACAGGAGACAATACCTCCTGCAGTCCATCACTGAGATTACCTGAGTTCAGAGACTCACTTGACAGCACTGCTGCGTGAGAATTAGGGTTAGGGTTACGGGACCTCTTTTCCGGCAGAGGGATACACAGTGGAGGATTACCTTCGCCTATCATTTCATTGCTGGAGCCCCTGGAGAGCGGTCGCATCAGCTAATGTGGCAGCTCTCCAAGGAAGATCGTCGTGGGACCGTCGTTATGTGGACTATGGCGGAAAGGGGAGTATAGGATGGTTTATTATTTTATTTTTATTACAGGTGATCAATGGCTTCGGGGAATTAGGTGATTGGTAAGTATGTAATCTATGTTATGTGTTATATGTTGTATGTTATGTGTTCTATGTTCTGCATGTTATATGTAGTATGTTATATGTTATATGTATGTTCTTTTTTTTACATTCAACACATTAGCTTGATGATGGGACTACTACTGTCCCATCATTGGCTGATGTGTCATTCACTGTCAGCTTAGCAGGCATAGCCCTATAGGACTTGTAGTCCCATCGGATGATGCCTGCATACACACACAGCCCCACAGACCCCCGAATGGCCCAATGACCCCTGCACAGGCCCGGTAACCTCCCCACACAGGCCCCGCCAGACCCCCGACAGCCGGATAACCCCCCGCACAGGCCCCGCCAGACCCCCTGACAGCCTGATGACCCCCACACAGGCCCAGTAACCCCCCCACACAGGCCCTGCCAGACCCCCGCACAGGCCCGGTAACCCCCTGGACAGCCCGATGAGTCCCAAACTGCCCTGGTAACCCCCCCCGCAAGACCCTCTCGGAGAGCCCGATGAGCCCTGCACAGCCCCGGTAACCCCCCGCACAGGCCCCGCCAGACCACCGGACAGCCCGATGAGCCCCGCAGACACCCGCACACACACATAGCCCGCACACACATACATGCCCAGTCACCACCCACACACCATACATGCACACAGTCACCGCCCACACACTTCCCCCCCCCCCGATCTGCAGCATTCTATCCGCAGCAAAACTGCAGATTTTTTTTAGACCTGTGGTTTTGCTGCGGATCAATGCAAGTCACTGGGTGCAGAAATGCTGCAGATCCGCCCAAAGAATTGACATGCTGAGGAAATGAACCCGCAGCTTTTCCATGTGGTTTTTTCCGCAGCATGTGCACAGTGGTTTTTAATTTACATAGATTAACATTGTACTGTACATGACTTGCGGATCTGCAGCGGATCCACAGAGGCAAATCCGCTGCGGATCCACAGGCAAATCCGCACTGTATGCACATACCCCAAAACTAGATGTCCCTATCCTTGTCCCTAACATACACAGATATCAACACAGGTACATCAGTTCACATCAAGATATTGTCAGCTGTTAACATATTATACAGTGTACACCATGAACGTACAAAAACGCACCCGGTTTCACTAGGCAGGCGTGCACAGGAATACAGAGCCCAAAGCAGCCACCTGCACACCCCCTAGAGTATCATGTTTAGAGATTTCATGCACACAACACCGTGAATGTGACATCTGCAACCTGTCAGTTTATTGCTGTGGATGTCACAGTGGATTTTGCAATGCAAAGGATGACGCTCACGTTATATCCACAGCATTTGCATGTCAGAAACTGCAAAGATATGTGGCGCTCCCAGGAGTATGGTCACCACAGTGGCATTACCTTTCTCCTAGGGAGTGTGATGTCATGCTTGGAAGCAATGAAAGGTCTCTCTATCAGTTAAATACAACACACAGCACAGTTCCCACTCCAGGCCAGCAGAGGGAGCTCTGAACCAAAACTGGGGGAAGAGCTACTCTCTGGGGGCCAGCAAGGGGAAATTAGTTAGTTCGTGGGAGGAGTGAAACGTGTGTGGACGTGAGGAGAAGAGCTGGAAGATTGAGCAGAGTTCAGGCTCACTTCTAGCTGTAGCGCACGATCTGGAGTCCGGTCTCCAAGGTTGTACGGACACTGATGTTCCTGCAGCAGAAACCGGAGGAACAGGAAGCTGTAAATGCTCTGTTCCCACATAAGACTCGGAGGCACAACAACAACGTGTGAGCCAGAAGAAGAAGGCTACAGCTGTCTGACATACGAGGGAGTTCTAAAAGAGAACAAGAAAGTGGAACTTCAGTGTAAAACAGTACTGCAAGTACCTCAGATAAGCACTAGAAAGGAGACTACACAACCCATTTGCATAGAGAGATTCCTAAGTTGCTTCCTGGCTGCCAACTCCTGTTCCATCTGTAATTTAGACCCTGGACTGCACTTACAAAGCACAGTAAAGGTAACGGAAACTGCACCCTGTTGTGTCATTGCATTCTTCCTGCAAACCCTCCAGCACTGCTACATCTCTGTGCCAGACCCTACACCCTCTTCCTCAACACCTATTACCACTGCCCTGGGAATACAGCTCTACCTGTGGGGAGCTATTACATCTTGCTGCCTTATACCATCTGTCCCAGAGGATCTGCCTGCAGCGTCGGCTTAACCCCTTCATTGCCGATCACCACAGGTGGCGTCACGTATCATCCACTTATAAACTTTAACCAGCCACTCTTAACCCCGTTTACATGGACGCCCAGGGCCACGGACTAGGTCACTGCTACTGTGACACTTCCCTATGAGATACCGGCCCGGTACCGAGTACCCCACCGCCCTGGCCAATTTAGTGCAGTCAATGCGGTTATAAGCTTGCTGGGGACTTTCAGTTTCTGTAAATCCATAAGAAATACGTAAATGGGATCATAGAGTATCCTAAATATTCAAGCGAAGAAGGGTGTACATATGTGTAAGGAGCAATGCTTCTCTTTGTGGAAAGTGCCAAACTGGAGTAAGGAGACTTATTTCCATGCAATGCACCTCTGGGAATTAAAAAATGCAGATAGCCTCTTCAGAAAGAAGAGGACTTGATCTCTGCCATCACACATTGAATGCAGTAATCATAAAAGTCAGGGTCGATATTGACTTAAGCCCCCATCACACTTAGATCGCTGCTGAGTCACAAGTTTTGTGACGCAACAGCAATCTCACCAGTGATCTCGCTGTGTGTGACCACTATCAGCGACCGGTCCCCCCGCCGGTATCGCTGATCGTGCGCTAATGTCCTGGACATTTTTTTGATCGTTGGTCTCCCGCTGGCCAGCACGCATCGCTGTGTGTGGCAGCAGGAGACCATCGATCAGCGACCTCCCAGCGCTGTAAGCAGACGCTGGAAGCTGGTATCCAAGGTAAACAGCGGGTAATTAGGCGCCGAGCGCTTAGTTACCCGCTGTTTACCTTGGATACCAGCTCCCAGTGCGAGCACGCTGGTATCCAGGGTACACAGCGGGTAACTAAGCGACGCGCGCGCTTGTTACCCGCGTCATCGCTGGTTCTGATTGCTGGTCCTGATCGCTGGTGAGATCTGCCTGTTTGACAGCTCACCAGCGATCATGTAGCGACACACCAGCGGTCCTGACCAGGTCATATCGTTGTCGGGATCGCTGGTGCATCGCTTAGTGTGACAGGGGCCTTAGAATTTCTACCTCCAATAGGTGGCACCAGAGATCAAGGTCTTCCTCCTGAAGAGGCTATTTGCAAGATTGAAAGAAGACACAATTCCATCTATTTCAACCTATAACTTAAATTCCTGTTTATATGGATCGATTAGTGGCATGATACGACTTTTTACTGATCGGCGAGTCGTTCAAATGCCTATTTGGCAGCAGGGGCTAAAATTCAGCCCTGGCCATTTGAAAACACACAGGCCCATGCTGTCCCAGTCCCCAAGCACCAGATGGGATATATTACTAATATTACCCTGGATTTAGGAAAGCAAGTTTTACTACAAGACCAATATTTCTAATGATACCTGTGACCTGCTGGGATAAGGGACGACAAACTCTTAACAGTATGGGTGTCTTGAGAACACTGATTCTGTTAACAATGTAGCAAACAAGGCGGCCCACGACCAGACAGGCCCTTCTTGCATTTGCCAGTATTTCCAGATGGCCAGTTCGGCCCTGTTTGGCAGTCATTCTGCTGCAATGGCAGAATATGGCGACTTCCCCACTATAAACTCCAGAAACACTTTTCACAGATGTTTGAGGAAGCATTTACACTGCAAGATAATCGTCAGAACCTGACCAGTGGGCGCAACCTCACTCCATACACTTGTACGGAGACGCTGCATCCCGTCTAGTGATGCGAAAGTCCAGTGGAAGTGGCCTCGTTCAATACAAGTTGTAGGGATTCGACTCGCTCAGGTGCAGCGGGAGACAGTCAAGAGGCAGGTTCTTTTAAAGTTCATGCGGTTTATTTGTGTCACAAACCATAAATCAGCATATCACAAAAATAGTCTCTAGCTTAGGCAAAAAAGAACATAAAAATGTCCATTACTTCAGGCTCAGTCCTGGAGTCTCAGCAAAACACAGGAGGCTTATCCCTCCTCACATACAACCAGCATACATAGGCCTCACCAGGTCAGCAGCCTCAGCACGTGGTCTTCAGGAAGGTAGCCCACCGGCTTGCCGGGACCTTCCACATGGCCCAATCAGATCCATGTGCTTTCTCTCATGTGACCAGACCTCAGGTACCTTATATGGTCCATAACCACACCCACAGGTGATCACATGGCTATGACCTCACTAAAAGTCCTATTACACATAGCCACACACAGACTTCCCTGACACATTGTAACGGAAACGTCAGCAGTACCTCTGCTGATCAATACACATATTCAAGCTTCCATCACAAGGCCACCTACCTTGGGATACATAACAGTCATTCAGCATCCTATACCCATTACCACAATGGATATGCCTGTAGGCCCGTCCTGGGACACCCACACAGCGCCCCCTAGCGGACATAGTGGTCACTACACCACAATGTGTATGGAGAGAGGCAGCGCCCTCTAGTTGGGTTCTGGCCTAAAGTATGTATAACTCATACATATCCTTCAGTCCCGGCTCAGAAACCAGCAAATGCCCGTACAAATTCATGAGTCTGCAGTCACACATATTTTTTTGTCCTTTTTCTGAACAGATAATTTCATTTAAGATTTCCCTATTGGTTCACTCCCCAGTACGTCTTTGCCTCCACTGGGTTGGATATTTCCACATATTTTGCCTTTTAAATGTACACTTAAAAGTTATAATTTATACTGCACACTTTAGATCCTGCATTTCATGCCATATTGTATCTCCTTTTTTCCTGTAAACTGCAGTAGAAAATAGACATGAACATATTGTGCTGCAAAATACTGTCCTGATTTATTTCTAAATCTATCTCTATTATGCTCAGATCTCCAATTTTCTGATCCTATATAGCTGTAAATGGTTAAATGACAATTTCTGCTGCTTACCCCAGCAATTGGTTTAGTTAAATGGTTTATTTTAATGACGTGTTAGTGGCCACATGGTGCAGGAAGGCGTGCATTGTACTGTGAATTGCTGCAGTTTTCACTGCTGTACTTTTTATAGGGGAAATAAGATGAAAATGTCTTTCATTACAAAACCACAGAACGTTGCAATAAATAAGTGCTGTTTTCTAACACATAGCATACTAATGGCCCGAAATACGTACACTGTATACAAAAATCCACATTACACAAGATTTACTTACTTTTCCATAGACTCCAATGCGGTTTGGGTCCACAAATGGCAGCTTTTTCAATTGCCTCGAGAAAAAAATGATTGTTTAATTAAGTCAAGAGTGAATCAAGAGGTTTGCCTCAACTATACATTCTCCTGTATCGACCACCTTGTCTTAAGATCATTACTACATAGAATTAAGGGATATCTATCTTACTGACGGCTCCGCTTTATTACAATCTTGTGCATTACTCCAGTCGGTTTCTGAATGTGTTTATTTGTAAGGATTTGATATTGTGCCACATAACAGATTGGAGACTGCAGATAGCCGGAGGTTTGGTAATGTGTCTGCATATACGATGGCTCATAGTGGTATCACAGCTACAGAGGATACATGGGTGCGTGACTAATCTTACCAAACGTAAACCATTTCCACATCATTTTTAAAGACTGACTAACCCATTTAAAGGGAACCTGTCACTAGATTCAAGCTGAACGGACAATGGGCAGCATGCATCAGAGCCTGGTTATGTGACTGCAACCGGTTTGATATAGCTTGAAACGTGCCATTTCAGAGAAAACAGTTTGAAAAGCCGGTCAGAGATGATAGGAAAAGATGTGATTAGCCCGATGCGATTCCTGGAGCTTCTTCCTGTCTCCAGTTGATTGACAGTTTTATTTACATGTGTGTACATAGGAAGATACCTGACAACTGGAACAGGGTAGTTATCTCTTCTCAGGTTCGGTGTCACGTAGTGACTAGAGACAGTGGGCGCCTACCCAATCTCTCAAACTAGGGGTGCCCTAGTCTATCCCTATCTCCCAGAATAATTTGAAGATGGAAATGCCAGGGTCACGTGCCCTGCTATGTTCCTATATTAACGCTTATCTGTTCCCTTCCCATCCAGAGAGGTGTGAGGCAAAATTGTAAAGAATAAAACTAACCAGACAAATAAGGGAAAACGGACTGGGATAAATGAAAACTAAAATCATAAAATACACTCACCAAACAGAGTGGAACACAGGGGAGGTATAGGAGGGTGAAACCAAATAGGAGAGTATGAGGATGTGCACACCAACTCCATACAACAATCTCCTGAACAACTCTCCAAATGCCCACTCCAAAAAGGAACTTCACCTCCAACTCCTAACCAGGCAATAAGAACTATCACTGGCAATTCCCAAGTGGCAGTGGCAAGCATATATTAACAGAAGGGAGCGGCCAACACTGAACAGCTGAGACATTCCCAGTTGGATAGCTACAGGAGATCAACTGAACTGATTAACCCTTGCACTGCCAGCAAGGAAAAACCTGCACTGTTTCACCCCTTCACAACCTTGGGATTTTGCATTTTTGTTTCCCATTCTTCTCAGAGCCATAACTTTTTTTATTTTTCCATCAATACGGCAATATGAGGGCTTTATTTTTGCAGAACGAATTGTACTTTTGAACAACATAATTGATTTTACCATACTGTGTACAGAAAAATGGGAAACAATTCCAAGTGTGGCAAAATTCAAAAAGACCAAAAGAATGCAAATCCACAATTGTTTATTTTTTTTTTTCTTACCATGTTCACTAACTGCTAAAACTGAACTTGCATGGGGTGATGCTCATAGCAGATCTGCAATGACAAGCACTGGGGTATTCTGCAGACCTCCAGTTGTCATACCAACCCATCGGCACCCCGCGACCAGGTGACAGGGAATTGACAGTGGCATTGAACTTGATAACAGCTGAGGGTGGATTGCGATTCCACCCACGGCCGATAGGGGCACATTACAGATGATCATATCAATTATTATGTGCCTGAAAAGATGTGGGCTAAGCACTGGAGCCTGCATCAAATGCTGAGATACAAACTATGACGTAAATACATGTCATAGGTCATGAAGAGGTTAATAAGATGGTGAAGCAGTTTTAATCAGTGCTATAGTTTGATAAAACAGATGCCGTGATCTTCTGTCCCCTGTCTCTCATTGTATCCCAGTGCCACTCTGACTCTGACCCATGGGGTAACAGGTCAATTCCCTGGTGGGCCCCTTTGAAGTCAGTCACCCAATATGAGCAGTAGTTAGCCCATTAATTTTGATTCATTATGTACAGGCAGAAGCAGCATCTCATGATTCACTCAACTATCCTGTTTACTACTATAGAAGCATAGCTAAAATTATGAAGGAGGGTAATGTAATATTTGCATGTAGCTGAACAATAGACCCCCAAAGCCAATACTACTGGTGGGCCTACTGGTGGGCCCTTGCCACCCCTGAGCAACACTGTATCTTCCTATAGTCCTTGGCCAGCATTTCAAACTATGCTTTCTCTGAAGCTCTGAAGTGTTTCACAGTAAAACTACCTAACTGTAATCAAATAAGGTTTTATAATTAATTAGCCTTTATGCAGATTTCCTCTCATACTCCAAAGACATACTGAATTTAGATTGTGAGTCCCAATGGAGACAGTGATGATGGTGTCTGTAAAGCACTGTGGACTTAATGGTGCTATATAAGAGAGTAAAATAAATAAATAAAACAGATTACAGTAGGATAATATCAGCTAATATGATATGCCATGGCAGTTAATGAAGAAAAGCCAATTAAAGGGAATATAGTGTCAGAGAATTACCAATTGTTTAAATCAAGTTAATGAGTATTTAAAAATGTAATTTATTTTTATCACTGTATGTATAGCAAAATTATATAAGTGCTTATATATAAAGCTCTTGCAAATATTAAGAGACCACTGCAAAATTTTCAGTTTGTCTGATTTCTCTCTTTATAGGTATATTTTTGAGTAAAATGTAAATTGCTCTTTTATTCTATAAACTACTGACTACATGTCTTCGAATTTCCAAGCACTAAATTATGTAATTATTTTCAGAAAATGAGAAATGGTCAAAATATAAACAAAATGCAGTGCTTGCAGACCTCAAATAATGCTAAGAAAACAAATTCATAATCATTTAGAAACAACAATACTAATGTTTTATCTCAGGAAGAGTTCAGAAATCAGTATTCGGTGGAATAACCATGATTTTTAATCACAGCTTTCATGCATCTTGGCATGCTTTCCGCCAGTCTTTCACACTGCTTTTGGGTGACCTTATGACAGTCCTGGTACAAAAATGTAAGCAGTTCTTCTTTGTTTGATGGTTTGTGACTATCCATCTTCCTCTTGATTACATTCCAGAGGTTTTCAATGTGGCTCAGGTCTGGAGATTGGGCTGGCCATGACAGGGATTTGATGTGGTGGTCCTTCATCCACACATTGACTGACCTAGCTGTGTGGCATGGTGCATTGTCCTGCTGGAAAAACAGTTCTCAGAGTTGGGGAACATTGCCTCGGCAGAAGGAATCAACTGTTTTTCCAGGATAACCTTGTATGTGGCTTGATTCATATGCCCTTCGCAAAGATTAACCTGCCCAATTCCGGCCTTGCTGAAGCATCTCCAGATCATCACCAATCTTCCACCAAATTTCACAGTGGGTTCAAGACATTGTGGCTTGTACGCCTCTCCAGGTCTCCATCTAACTATTAGACGACCAGGTGTTGGGCAAAGCTGAAAATTAGACTCATCAGAGAAGATTACCTTACTATGGTCCAATCCTTATGGTCTTTGGCAAACTTCAGCCTGACTATCCTTTGCTTCTCATTGATGAAATGCTTTTTTCTAGCTTTACATGACTTGAGCCCTGCCTCTAGGAGCCTGTTACGAACTGTTCTTGCCGTGCCCTTCACCCCAGCTGCCATTCCTTTTGTAGGTCGGTCTGTAGCTTTGTTGTCCCCAATGTCTGCTGCTTAATCTTGTTGTAATGGATTGCCGTCTTAGAAATTTTAAGGATGGAGGAAAATTGATGCTCACTGTATCCCTCTGCTAGTAAAGCCATAATTGAGCCCTTCTTTTCCTCACTCAAGACTTTTCTTTTCAACTCCTTTGGCATGAATAAAAGTTTCTTTCCTCATTCCTATTACTTTTGGGATATTACTAGCACTTGTTTTGCCATCCAGCTTGTCCTATTGTAAGAGGATTGTGAACACCACAGCAGGGTTTTTTATACTTTCCTTCGTTAAATAAGATTTGGTTCAGGTGATCACCTAATCAGAAGCACATTAAGTAGAATGAGGTGTACTCTGGTTGGAATTCAACTGACACTGGAATGGAATGGCTGTCAGACATGTAGAGAAGCTGATTTTTATAAAACTGTCCAGTGGTCTCTTAGTTTTTGCCATATATATACACTCACTGGCCACTTTATTAGGTACACCATGCTAGTAACGGGTTGGACCCCCTTTTGCCTTCAGAACTGCCTCAATTCTTCGTGGCAGAGATTCAACAAGGTGCTGGAAGCATTCCTCAGAGATTTTGGACCATATTGACATGATGGCATCACACAGTTGGCGCAGATTTGTCGGCTGCACATCCCTGATGCGAATCTCGCGTTCCACCACATCCCAAAGATGCTCTATTGGCTTGAGATCTGGTGACTGAGGAGGCCATTTGAGTACAGTAAACTCATTGTCATGTTCAAGAAACCAATCTGAGATGATTCGAGCTTTATGACATGGCGCATTATCCTGCTGAAAGTAGCCATCAGATGTTGGGTACATTGTGGTCATAAAGGGATGGACATGGTCAGCAACAATACTCAGGTAGGCTGTGGCGTTGCAACGATGCTCAATTGGTACCAAGGGGCCCAAAGAGTGCCAAGAAAAAATTCCCCACACCATGACACCACCACCACCAGCCTGAACCGTTGATACAAGGCAGGATGGATCCATGCTTTCATGTTGTTTACGCCAAATTCTGACCCTACCATCCGAATGTCGCAGCAGAAATCGAGACTCATCAGACCAGGCAACGTTTTTCCAATCTTCTACTGTCCAATTTCGATGAGCTTGTGCAAATTGTAGCCTCAGTTTCCTGTTCTTAGCTGAGAGGAGTGGTACCCAGTGTGGTCTTCTGCTGCTGTAGCCCATCTGCCTCAAAGTTCGACGCACTGTGCGTTCAGAGATGCTCTTCTGCCTACCTTGGTTGTAACGGGTGGCAATTTGAGTCACTGTTGCCTTTCTATCAGCTCGAACCAGTCTGCCCATTCTCCTCTGACCTCTGGCATCAACATGGCATTTCCGGCCACAGAACTGCCGCTCACTGGATTTTTTTTCTTTTTCGGACCATTCTCTGTAAACCCTAGAGATGGTTGTGCGTGAAAATCCCAGTAGATCAGCAGTTTCTGAAATACTCAGACCAGCCCTTCTGGCACCAACAATCATGCCACGTTCAAAGGCACTCAAATCACCTTTCTTCCCCATACTGATGCTCGGTTTGAACTGCAGGAGATTGTCTTGACCATGTCTACATGCCTAAATGCACTGAGTTGCCGCCATGTGATTGGCTGATTAGAAATTAAGTCTTAACACACAGTTGGACAGGTGTACCTAATAAAGTGGCCAGTGAGTGTATATATATATATATATATATATATACATACACACACACACACACGCAATTTTCACATTGGTCTTTGGAGATAATTTTATACTCAAACTTCCTGTTCTATATTGATAAGTTTTCAGATGTCTCATTATCATCACAGGCAGGATTGCAATGATCAATATACAGTTGATAATACAAGAGCTACCATTGAAAATAGGCGATGTCAGAGCTGACCTTTCTCACCCTTCCATCTCAATGACCTTAGCACATGGTCACTAGATCCTTCAGTACAAAATATAGGGTCCGAGTCTGTCTTTTCCTGCTAAGGTACATGTGGATTTCCTGAAAGAACATGAAGTAGGATTCTAAACTAGCCCCAGTGGCAAATGTGAAAATGTGCAAGGCTTCTAATATTTTTAACACAGATTGTGATATGAACAACAACAATAAAAATTACCAAATTGTTTTAACAAATGCATTTCAAATAAAAAATGGAAATAAACAATAGGTCATGTTAGATTGTGAGCCCCAATGGGGACAGTGTAGATAATGTCTGTAAAGCGCTGTGGAAATAATGGCGCCATATAAGTGAGTATAATAAATAAGTAAATAAATGTTTTGCCGACACTTGCCCTTAAAATCAAGACAGTCTTGGTAAATCAAATAGTGAGTATAAAGCTGACATACTGCACCACGGGAATATAATCTTTAGCATCAACAGAACCAAGTTTCTTGTCCGTTTCATGAAGTAAATTCAATCCTTGGTTTTTTGTTCCTCGGCCATCAAACTGGGCAACGATAATATTGAATGAGCTGACGAGCACCGACTGCCATCCTAGTGAGAACTCCTCTGTGACCTGCTGGGTCCCTGGAGCTTCGGGTCTGCAAAGGGGGAAATGTATCTTGTTACAGTATGAAAACAAATAATAATTGTTTATATACAGTAGATTCTTCTTCTTTTTCTGTCTAGCGCTTAAAACCATAAGGCTACTTTCACACATCAGGTTTTCGGCGTCAGGCGCGATCCGGCGTCGTGCCGGAGCGCCGGATCCGGCAAATATTTCATAAAACCGGATGTGACGGATCCGTTTTTCTGCCGGATCCGTCTTGTTCTTGACAGACAAAACCGGATCCGTCTCATCCGGTTCATCCGTTTTTCGATCCGTTTTTCGACGGATTACGCCGGATCCGGTTTTTAAAAACACCCCTTGTGGCCTTCCGAACGGGATTGGCTACTGGAAAACTATATATAGCGTGTTCCTACAGCCCTTCTTTGACAGGTTGTAGAGGAGAAAGTGCAGGTTGGAGAGAAGAGCAAGTTACTGGCGAAGATGGATGTTGTCATTGAAATATTTTGAAGAATTTGGCGGATTTTACAGCGGAGGCGAATCGTTTGAGGGTGATTGTTCTGGAGAAGGAGAGAGCGAGACAGCAGTGCATCAGGCATCGTAGATGACGTTTGTGGATCCACCCCATCACAGCCAAGAGAATGACGCGTGGGGTCTATTCTACACTCTGCATGGACCTTCGACGAAACCCGGATAAATTTTTTGGATATGTTCGGATGAAAATGGAGAATTTTGATTACTTGGTGGAGCGCATTGCACACCTCATAAGAAAAGCAGACACCTATTGCCACTTCTCTGTTTCACCCGCAGAGCGCCTGATGGTGACTTTAAGGTAAGCCACATTTATTGGATATGCTCGCATCAGAGCACACTTTCACTGCAATCTTGTTGGTGGTAGTTTGTATCTCCAAGTGTTATAGCTGAGTTTTGGTATGTAATGCTGTGATTTAAAACTAATTGATTGTTTTTTAATTCCCCACAGATTTCTTGCAACTGGAGAATCCCTTTCGTCACTGCATTTCCAGTACAGACTCGGGATTTCCACCATATCTGGAATAGTGAAGCACACATACCGTGCACTGTGGGACTCCTTAGCTGAAGAGTTTTTACCAGAGCCCACAACAGAGAGGTGGATTGAAATTTCAGAAAAGTTTCAACAGCTATGTCAGTTTCCCAACTGCTTGGGCGCTGTGGATGGGAAACATCCGCATTGTAAAGCCAGCCGGATCGGGATCGGAATATTTCAATTACAAGAAATATTTTTCAATTGTCCTCATGGCCATCGCTGACGCGGAATACAAATTTATTGCTGTTGATATTGGGGCCTATGGCCGCTCCAATGACTCTCAAGTTTTCAAACTGTCTGCCATGTGGCGTAAACTGTATGGAAACACCTTCCAGTTCCCACCCCCTAGACCGCTGCCGCAAACATCTGGTCCACCTATGCCATTTGTCTGTGTAGGGGATGAAGCCTTCCAGCTGTCAGAACACCTTTTGAAACCGTACGGTAGCAGAGGATTGTCAAGAACAAAACGCATTTTTAATTACCGCCTCACAAGAGCAAGAAGAATGGTTGAATGTACCTTTGGTATTCTGACAGCCAAATGGCGGGTCCTATTGACTGCGATCAACATCAAGACAGAAACTGTGGACGAGGTGATCAAAGCTTGCGTGGTACTCCACAATTTTGTTATCTGCAAGGAACCCATTTCCATTGAGGACACCTCTGAAGAAACCACCTTGCAAGATTACCATGACATTACCACTAGAAGTTCTGTGACGGTTTCAGTAATGAGGGACAATTTTGCACTATACTTTATGTCACCTCAAGGCAGAGTACACTGGCAGGATGACAGAGTGTTAAAGATTTGTGCCCTTAACCAAAATTGTGTACCTTCTGTACCAACAGTATATACCTTTGCCAACCAAAGTTGACTATCTTGTCATGGTCTTACTATTTTTAGCTTTAGGCCACAGGTGTGTACCTGGTTGTGTTTTATGCAAAGTATTTCACCTTTTAACAAAAGTTGTGTACATTGTTAGGAAATCACCAACAATAAACACAACTTTTTAGGTGAAATACTTTGCTTCAAACACAACCAGGAACACAACTGTGGCAAAAAGCTAAAATTTACCCACAGTTATATACCTAGTTTTGAATACCTTTTTACCTTTTAAATACCCTGTATTTAACCTTTTTGGCCGCAGAAAGAAATGACAGACAACCAGTGTAAAATAATTTAACTTTTATTGAAAATTGTTTTTTTTAGTAAACTGTTTTTAAATTTTAATAAACTTTTTTAATAAAGCTTTGAAACCATAAAACTGGTCATTTTTATTAAAATACACACATATTATAAATCTGTGTAGTGTGGGGTGGAAATACTGCTGGAGGGGCTGCGGGACACTTCGACACTGGGAGTATGGAGAGAGGACTGGGATCGTGGTGGGGAAGGAACAGTTAGAGGTGAAGGTGTGGAAAAAGCTACAGAATGGGTGGACATGTGGGAGGCAGAAGAGGTGGTGGGCGGTGGAGTGGAGGGTTGGGCAGGGACTGTAGGAGCAGATGATGTTGATGACAAGTTGTATGGGGAAGGAGTTTGGTATGGGGCAGGTTGCTGGAAGTGGGGAGATGTCTGGTACTGGGGAGGTTGCTGGTACTGGGGAGGTTGCTGGTACTGGGGAGGTTGCTGGTACTGGGGAGGTGGATGGTATGTAATACGAGGGGTAGGATGGAAAGTGGCTGGAGGGGGTGCAGGTGGAGGAACTACTGGGGTGGGAAGAGGAGGTTGGGAGGTAACGTGCTGGAGAGCACCGTGGCATGAATGCATTACATGCATCTGCTGGGTAGGAGATAGCATTTCCATGCGCTCCACAACAGACCTGAAAAAGGTGTGGTTTGGCGAAGATCTTGCTTCTGAATGCATGGTTTGCAGAAGTGTCTTCACCTCCAGAATGCTGGAGTTGATCTGCTGAAAGCCTGCGGAGATTTGCTCTGACAAGACTTTTAGACAGTTCTGGAAAGATGCATTCAGATGCAAGAACTCTGGCGCATAAGTCTTTTCCTGACCCCTCTGCCGCTGCCGCCCAGTACCCGCAGGTGTACTAGAGGTGGCAGGGGCAGAAGGGTGGGGTAAAGGGAAAGCGATCTCCTCACCAGCAGCTTCATGTAATGTAGGCGGCCACGATGCTCCTGTGCTGGTGGATGGGACAGAGGGGTCGAATGTGTGGGAAGGCTGTGAAGGTGCAGATGTACAGGGAGCGGTCGAAGTGTCCTTCGGTGCCGGTCTCCTCAGGGATCGCCTCAGAAGGGTCCAACCGTGCAGGCTCCCGAGTGCTGCTCACCGTGCTGTGGAATAAAGAGAAAAAAAACAATTAAAAAAGTGACATGGCATGGCCCTGGCTGAAAAAAAATTGTTACATCTAAACATTTTTTTTTCACATGTGGTGTGTAATATTTACCTTCTGGTGACCATTGTATCCCGGAGGAACGACAGGGCTTGTGCGTACTTGTACTTGCTCCTGCGTCCTCCAGATCCACTCGGGGCCCGCATCTCTTTATTGAACTCCTTCTTGAAACGATCCCTCACAGACCGCCACCGCTTCACAATTCTGTCCCCTGAAACGAGAAAGGAGTGGTTAGTATACAACATCAGTTTTTCCCAAACTCCAGTCCTCATGGTCCCCAGGGGTCATGTTTTCAGGATTTCCATAGTAAATAGAAATCCTGAACACATGATCCGTGGGGACCACGAGGACTGTTGTTCGGGAAACACTGGTTTACATCAAGCAACCGGTACTGTATATACTTACGCTCTTTAATCTGGGCCCGAGCATCGAGGTCCTCCCAGCGGTCCACAAGGAGCGAACAGATTTCCTCCCAGAGTCGTCGGGTAACGATCAGGTCAGCGTGGCGGCGGTCAGCCATATTCCAGAGCGGCTCCCTTTCTCTGACGAGATCGATGAGGTGGTCCACATCGATTCCTCCATCCTCACCGTCAGAGTCGGGAGCACGCTGTGAAGGCTGTTAAAGAAAAAGACAAAAATAAAATAATTAGCCTCCACAAAAGAAATGAAATAGAAAGTGCAAAAAAACAAAGCAAAAATATTTATACTTACACGCTGGTAACCGCCGCGTTGCTGTCGCCGACGACCCTGGGAGGCACTGCGAGGACCTCTTGGCCGAGCACCAGATTGGGAAGACTAGAGAAGAAAACAAAAAATGTTATGTCTTTGGATGTAGGCATTTGTTTGCTGTGTGTGGTCTGCAGAACATTGTTTTCTATGTGTTGTGTGTAGTGTGATGTTGTGTTTCTGTGTTTGATGCCAAAAACTTACCAATTGTGAGCCCACTCCAGGTGTCTGTCCACCCCTTCCTTCTTCTTCTGGGAGCTCCTCTTCATCTTGTGATTCCTGTTTTGAAATAAAAGGCAATGAATAGACATATATTACAGAGATGATGGATTTTGGAAATAAAAACTTACCGTCAAACGCTGACGATGAGAGGGAGGGCTCCCAGAAGAAGATGTGCTGTCTTCCTGCTGGCCAGACTCCATGCCTGTGGGTGGTGTTACAGCTGCTGCCAGTGCTGCCAGTGCTGCTGCTGCATCTCTTGGGCGGCTGTTGAATAAAGAGAAACAAAGGGCCAATGAATATCTTGATATTCCATGGCCCTAGTTTGGAGGAATGGGGGATTTGATAATTACCGTCTCTCATCTGCTGCTGGACTCCCCTCCTCAGCATGTTCCATTTGCTGCTCCATTTGGCGTGGTGGTGGTGCTGATGGTGCTGCAGTGGTCTCCTGCCTTCTCCTGCGCCTGGTTCCTGTCTTGGGTGGCATGTTGGGTGTGGCTGAGGGTCCCACTGTCTTGCTTTTATATATGTGTCTTGTGGGCAGAGCTACTGAGCATGCTCAGACCAAAAAAACCGGATCCGGCCACCGGATCCGTCTGTCGCCGGATCCGGCGCATTGCGGCGCTCATAGGCTTTCATTGTGTGAAAAAGCCGGACGTGCCGGATCCGGCGTGTCCGGCTTTTTCGCTGGAGACAAAAAACGTTACAGTAGCCGTTTTTTCCAGACGCCGGATTGCGACACATTGCCGGATCCGGCGAAAACCGGATGAAACGCATGGCCATCCGGCGCGATCCGGCGCAAATGCAAGTCAATGGGGGGGAACCGGATCCGGCATTGCATTTCGCCGGATCCGATTTTTGTCAAAAGCGTCGGATCGCGCCTGACGGCGAAAACCTGATGTGTGAAAGAGGCCTAAGTAGTCAAGTGTTAGGCCGGGATCACACTTGTGAGTGCAATGTGAGAAACTCACGCGAGTCTCTCGCATCAATACCTGGCCTTGCCGCCGGCACTTGGGGACCGAGCAATCAGCTGCATAGAATTACACGCAGCTGCACACTCCGGTCGGTCTGAGTGCCAGCGGCAGTGCCGGGTATTGATGCGAGAGGCTCACGTGAGTTTCTTGCATTGCACTCGTAAGTGTGACCCCGGCCTTATTCTGACTCTCTACATTGTTGCTGTCATAGATTAGTATAACAATTAGTGCAATATAAAATGAGGAGCACAGGACCATGGCCCCCACATGTTAGCTCTGTATGGAATATACAACGGACATTTGCTACAGGGAGCAGTCAGACGGCCGTATAACATGGTCAAGTGGTATGTGATGTTATATCGGATAGCACTCGGCCCAATTTTATACTATGGGGCAGTGCAGATCTGCGATTTTTTTTTTTCTCACGCTGATCGTGATTTTCTCTATATGTAGCAGTGGAGATGTACTGATATCCATAGCATGAGCGATCACAGCTGCAAGTCCCCTTAGGGGACTACTGAATACAGTAAAAAGTAAAAAAATGTTTTAAAAAATATGAAAATACAAAAAAAATTAAAAAGCGCAAAAGTTCAAATCACCCCCATTTTGCTCC